>NC_090440.1:1987523887-1987830762 GCF_031143425.1 Pleurodeles waltl | reverse complement strand
CACCCGAGTTCTAGGGAGAACTCTTTCTTGCACAGAAATGCACGCACATCTGCTGAATGCTATTTTGTGGTCTTATCTATATATTTATATGTTTTTTGACTTGATGCCCAACAAGTGCTTACTGTATGTAAGAAGGGTTTCCACTTTTTCTGTCTGTGTGAGCTGGAAGTGGTACAGGCAAGACTATACTTTCAGGGATCATTTCTATAGTTTTTAACTGAGGAAATGTGTTCGAAAGTGTCTGGTCTTCGCTAACCACGAGGAAGAGTTGTAGTGTTTTCTTCTGAGCGCGAAGCCAGTGGACAGTGTTGCATTTGTGCAGCTGCTGTCTGCTATTGATGAACGTTCCTCTCTTCTTTTACGAAGTACTGGAGGAAGGAAACACAAACTGAGTGGTTAGCTTCTTGTTTCAGTTTAAGAGAGTACAGCATTTTAAACTTCTTTTCTTGGATATTTGATGGTTGCCAGATTCTCACTTGACTTGTATTTGCAATCACCTCTTTTGAGCTTTTTTGGGGCTTTCTTTTATAAACTGAGCTTTTCAAACGGTCTTTCTAATCGTAATTTGGTACATTTAAGTAAAGAGGGTCTTTTCAAATGGACCCGGGGAAGGGGAAGATTTACTCACCTTTTACGCAACTCAGCAGGACAACTTGAGGATAAAACGTAGAGAAGGAAAGAGCATGGGTGGATGCCTAAGATCACCCACTCCCTACCCATGGAACGCCTTCCCGGCAAACAGTAACGCAAGGCAGCGACTTGCGCTGCCATGGGTTACTCTAGGGCCCATATTTATACTTTTTGACGCTAAACTGCGCTAACGCAGTTTAGCGTCAAAAAGTTTTGCGCCGGCTAACGCCATTCTGAAGCGCCATGCGGGCGCCGTATTTATTGAATGGCGTTAGCCGGCGCCAGCAGACCGGCGCTGCCTGGTGTGCGTGGAAAAAAAACACGTACACCAGGCGGCGCCGGCGTTGGGGAAAATGGCATTAGGGCGTCTTAAAATGGTGCAAGTCAGGTTGACGCCAAAAAATCGCCTCCACCCGATTTGCGCCATTTTTAACGACGCCCAGACGCCATTTACATGACTCCTGTCTTAGTAAAGACAGGAGTCATGCCCCCTTGCCCAATGGCCATGCCCAGGGGACTTATGTCCCCTGGTCATGGTCATTGGGCATTGAGGCATGTAGGGGGGCACAAATCAGGCCCCCCTATGCCAAAAAAAATTATAAAAAAAAAAAAAAATTTATACTTACCTGAACTTACCTGAATGTCCCTGGGATGGGTCCCTCCATCCTTGGGTGTCCTCCTGGGGTGGGCAAGGGTGGCAGGGGGGGTCCCTGGGGGCATGGGAGGGCAGCTGTGGGCTCATTTTGAGCCCACAGGTCCCTTAACGCCTGCCCTGACCCAGGCGTTAAAAAGAGGCGCAAATGCGGGGTTTTTTGACCCGCCCACTCCCGGGCGTGATTTTTGCCCCGGAGTATAAATACGACGCATTTGCGTCGCAGTCATTTTTTTGGACGGGAACGCCTACCTTGCATCTCATTAACGAAAGGAAGGCGTTCACGCAAAAAAATGACGCTCTTTACTCCTACTTTGGCGCTAGACGCTTCTAACGGCAAAGTATAAATATGGCGTTAGTTTTGCGCCGAATTTGCGTCGAAAAAAACGACGCAAATTTGGCGCAAACGGAGTATAAATATGCCCCTATATTTAGGAGACGGTGGAAAAACGTATCTTACTCCCTTCAATAATTGGCAGACGAGAGGATGTTCGCCAATTGGCCTGCCGTCGACTCTTTGATGTTCAGCAGAGATGGCAGATCTGTAAATGTTAATAGTGCGATAGGCCTTACCCTGAGAAGCTAAAGAAGCTAGGAAATTTATAACTAAAACTACATTAGCTGAAAAGGGATCTGAATCCCTGTCCAAACACCAGCTGCTCCAAAGGGCCCATGCGGACTTGTAGGCTCTGGAGGTCCCAGGGGCCCTGGCCTGTTGGATGAGTTTAGCAGCATCTTCCGAAATTCCTGGGGTTCTCAAGGACGACCCGAAATCCTCCAGGCTATGAGGGATAAGGAGCCGTTGAGAACTAACTGATGTTGATGGCCTTGGGGATCCAAAAGGAGGTTGGGAAAGTGAGGAAGCCAGACAGGTCGATCGATTGTCAGCTCCAATAGAGTTGGATACCACGGTTGAGTCTGCCAGAAAGGAGTTACGAGTACCAGAGTGGATAATTGTCTGCGTGCTTGGGCAAGGACCCGAGGAATGAACAGGAAGGGAGGAAAAGCGTAAAGAAGGGATGACGGCCAAATCTGAAGGAAAGCATCCGTGGCTAGGGCCTGCGGATCTGGCCTCCAACTGAAATAGGAAGGAAGGTGGGAGTTGAGGCGAGAAGCGAAAAGGTCTATGGACATTTCGCCAAAGATGGAAGTAAGTTGCCTGAATATAGAAGGGTGCAATTGCCAATCGCTGGAATCGTGAAGATGTCTGGAATACCAATCTGCTACCGTATTCAGCCTGCCTGGCAGAAACACTGCCTTGACCGAGATCCGACGAGGAAGACAATATTCCCAAAGGTGTTTTGCCAACGTGGAAAGAATCTTGGATTTGGTACCGCATAGGTGGTTGATATACCTGACGGCAGACAAATTGTCCATCCTGAGGAGGATGGTGCAACTTACTCTGTTTTTTGCAAAAGTGCGGATGGCAAAGGAACCTGCAAGCATCTCTAAACTGTTGATGTGCAAGAAGGACTCCTTCAGAGACGATGCGCCCCAGTCGAGAACTGACCACATCTTGCGCCCCAACCTGTCCGACATGCATCGGATTCTAATACAAGATCTGGGACGGCAGAGAAGATAGTTCTGCCGTTCCAGGCATCTAGATGTGTCAGCCACCATAGAAGTTCTTCCTTGGATTCGGCGTCTAGGACCAAGGGATCCGAATAAGCGAGGCCTTTCTGAAGATGACGGATTTTGAGCCGCTGAAGGGCGCGATAATGTAAAGGACCTGGGAAGATGGCTTGAATAGAGGAAGCCAAAAGCCCCACTAGACGATCCAGAGTCCTGAGGGAGATGTGAGGGAGGGATAGGGATTGACGAATCTCTTTCTTGATTAAGGATACTTTGTGCTGAGGAAGCTGAAGCACCAACAGAGTAGTGTCTATTAGAAAACCGAGAAACTCTAACTTTTGAGTCGGAATTAGGACCGACTTCTGAAAATTGACAAGAAAGCCTAGGCTGAGAAGAAGGTTCTGACAGAGTTGAAGATGGTCTAGAAGAAGACGTTTGTCTTGTGCCATCAACAAAAAATCGTCTAGATAAAGGATTAGACGAACCCCGTGAGAACGGAGAAAGGCTGCGACGGGTTTGAGAATTTTGGTGAAACACCAAGGAGCGGAAGAAAGCCCGAAGGGAAGAACTCTGAATTGATAAAAGGAGTCTAGCCACTGGAATTGAAGGAATTTTCGATGTGAGTGATGAATTGGCACTGTGAGGTAGGCATCCTGAAGGTCTAACCTGACCAGCCAATCGTGCTAAAGCAGAATGTCCCTGAGATGGAGAATAGTTTCCATCTTGAAGTGTCGATAAACGATGAAGTTGTTGAAAGCCTTTAGGTTCAACACCAAACGAAATTTCAGATTTTTCTTTCGGACCAGGAAGATGGTGCTGAGGAAACCCGAAGGGTCGAAAGGGACGGGTTCTATCGCGCGTTTGGAAAGGAGAGAGTGGATTTCGAGGCGCAGAAGCTCGGTTTGATCCTGGGAAAAAACTAGGGGAAGAGGAACACGGGATTGAATTGGGGTTTGATAAAACTCTAACAGGTACCCTTGAATGGATTGAATTACCCAGGGATCTGAGGTGAGAGAAAACCATGAATTTAGAAACAGAGCCAATCTGCCTCCTACTGGAGGAAGGCCAGAACTGGAAACACTTACCGGAGGTTTGGTCTCCCCTGTTGGCGTAACCTCTGTGACGGTAACCTCTTGATCGACGGGGATAGAATCTTGGGCCCGTATTTATACTTTTTGACGCTAAACTGCGCTAACGCAGTTTAGCGTCAAAAATATTTGCGCCGGCTAACGCCATTCTGAAGCGCCATGCGGGCGCCGTATTTATTGAATGGCGTTAGCCGGCGCAAGCAGACCGGCGCTGCCTGGTGTGCGTGGAAAAAAACCACGTACACCAGGCAGCGCCGGCGTAGGGAAAAATGGCGTTAGGGCGTCTTAAAAATGGTGCAAGTCAGGTTGACGCAAAAAAATCGCCTCCACCCGATTTGCGCCATTTTTAACGACGCCCAGACGCCATTTACATGACTCCTGTCTTAGTAAAGACAGGAGTCATGCCCCCTTGCCCAATGGCCATGCCCAGGGGACTTATGTCCCCTGGGCATGGTCATTGGGCATTGAGGCATGTAGGGGGGCACAAATCAGGCCCCCCTATGCCAAAAAAATAAAATAAAAAAATAAATAAATATACTTACCTGAACTTACCTGAATGTCCCTGGGATGGGTCCCTCCATCCTTGGGTGTCCTCCTGGGGTGGGCAAGGGCGGCAGGGGGGGTCCCTGGGGGCATGGGAGGGCAGCTGTGGGCTCATTTTGAGCCCACATGTCCCTTAACGCCTGCCCTGACCCAGGCGTTAAAAAGAGGCGCAAATGCGGGTTTTTTTGACCCACCCACTCCCGGGCGTGATTTTTGCCCGGGAGTATAAATACGACGCATTTGCGTCGCAGTCATTTTTTTGGACGGGAACGCCTACCTTGCATCTCATTAACGCAAGGAAGGCGTTCACGCAAAAAAATGACGCTCTTTACTCCTACTTTGGCGCTAGACGCGTCTAACGCCAAAGTATAAATATGGCGTTAGTTTTGCGCCGAATTTGCGTCGAAAAAAACGACGCAAATTTGGCGCAAACGGAGTATAAATATGCCCCTTGGTTTGTATCCCGTGTAGGTCTCAAGCTGGGATTGCTGACCGTAGGAGTCTCTGTTGGCGTATTGGCCTCTGATGGAACGGCCGGCAAAGCGACTCCTATCTTTGCCGGCCCTGGCAAAAACCCGAGATGAAAAAATCTTTTTCATAGAAAGTTGGGCCTTGTCCAGGGAGGCGAAGGTGGACACATATTTCCCCAGATCTTTGATGAAAGAATCCCCAAATAATTGGCCTTTAGCCAACGGGCCATCATCCTTGGAGGCCAAAGAGGCCAGCTTAGGATCAATCTTCAACAGGAGACTTTTCCTCCTTTCAATAGATAGCTGAGTATTGGCATTACCCAGCATGCAGATAGCGCGTTGCGCCCAGTTCGAAAGAACTTCCGGATCTATAGGACTGTTGTCCATTTTAGCCTCTTCCGCTAAGTCGAAAATTCTGGTGAGAGGACCCACCAAATCCAGGAGCTTGTCCTGACATCCTGACCAAGCTCTATCAACGCCCTTCTTGGGATCTTTGCCAAATTTGGTGAAAAACATCAGCATGTTGGGATCGATGACCGGGGTAGAAGTAATGTTATTCGGTAGAGAGGGACGAGGACACTCGGACTTAAGCTTATTGCGAGTAGCTTTGTCGAGGGGATGGCGTAAAAAGAAAGAAACATAGTCAGCCACATGATCAGACGGGTACCACTCTTTCGAATTTGGGTGAACCATAAAGGAAGGGTCGAATAAGGGCTCGCCAGCTTGGTCCACTAACATATGAGACACAGGGTGAACGGCACCACCGTCACTTGGAGAAATTTTACGCCTTTTCTCCAGAGGCCCACACAAAAATGGATCTGCAGATCCGTCCATATCATCGGTGTGACTAGAATCATCATCGTCATCATCAGTGTCTCTCAAATGTGTGACATGAACTGGAGAAGGAGGGGGACCCGATTTAGATACCTCTCGGGTGGAAGGACCAGAAGAAACGCCTTTGGACGGCACCGGGAGGGTGGCCGCACGTTTCTTGCCTTTGTTAACAGGCACCTTGGAAGAAGTCATAATTTTGGAAAAGGAGGCTTCTAAATTTTTTGTTACCTCTGACATGGAAACAGCCACTGCCTGCTGGACAGAGTCCTTAATAAAAGATTTTAAATTTTCTTGAAATACTTGAGAATCTTCCTCATCAGTCATATTGACAGCAAAGTCAGAAAGGTATACTAAAATAAGTATATATAAAAAGAAAAACAATAAACCTGAAAACTAGAGGAAAAACTGGAGAAACAGGGGTTAATTGTGGAGAGAAAAGGAGGGAGTGGCTAAAGGGGGCAGGAACCAGGAAATAGGGGCGGTTACTCTAATGAAGGCAAAGCCGGAGAGGAGACGGAAGCGTTCGAGCGCTCAAAATGCCAAAAACGGGGTGCTGAGACCAGCCGGGAAGCAAACGAGCGAAAATGCTCTCGAAATAGCGGTCGGAACGCGGGCCCCGTCAAGAAGGTATGGAGGAATGAGAGGAATGACAGGAATGTTGCGCGTGCACGCGCGAGTCTACAACGGTCGAAAAACGACAGTTGAAAGACGCGCTGCATGTAAAACAACAGACGCACGTTTAAGCATAGGCACAAGACGCGCGTTTAAACAGAAACATGTTGCCAATACAAATAAGTGAAAACAGGCATTTGTTATAAACGTAATATGAGGAAAAATAATGGAGGTACTTATCTTGACTGCGAGCAGCAAGAAAAGAGGACTTGTTGCTCGCAGTTAAGATATTAGTATTGCTGCACGATATCTGATTGGCTGTTCAACTATGATGTCATCGTTGTAGTTTGTGTTTTTTCTCTGGGTACTGTAGTCCTTTTACTTGGCTGCTATTGAGAATTAAAGCAAGAAAAGACTGCATAATATGAGCCTCCGGTCTTGTAATAAAATTAATGCTCTGCCTCTTAACATGTAAATCGATTTGCGTCAGGAAGTTGAACATCTCACCAAGATATCTGAGGATGAAACTACCAGAGAAATCCATGTCTTGGCTTGAGCTTCAAAATGAAGGCTGTGAACAAGAATAATTCCCAGTGTTTTCACCACCTACACTTTCAGCACAGTATGATGTGAACTCAGAGGGCAAGTGTGTGCTGCTTTACTTGAACAGAGTAAGCGCTCTGGTGATTCTGTCCGATCTCCAGTAAAATGCACCCACTTCGTGCAGTCTGATAATGCGTAGCCATCTTGAAATGGTAATAATTGTCATTTAGTGCAGTGCCGAAAGCTCTGGAAGTAACGGTAGACTGTCTTTTTTGTGAATTTACCAACTGTTTCTCTTACTTTTTAAACAAGTTAAAATGTGTTTGTTGCGGTAAACGAGAGCAGGAAAGGAAAGTATGGCTGCCGTTTCTTTACCTGTTTGAACTTTAACTTTCATACTGTAGTCCTCTGTCTGTTTCAGGGGCAGCCAACAGGTAACCTGTGTGTGTGTGTGTGTCTGTGTGTGAGACAGGGCCGGGAAAAGGCAGGCTAAATTTGATTGGTGGCTGATTTCTGATATGCAAATTTTTAAAGCATTGTGTCACCCGAGTTCTAGTGAGAACTCTTTCTTGTACAGAAATGCATGCGCATCTGCTGAATGCTATTTTGTGGTATCATCTATATATTTATATGTTTTTTGACTTGATGCCCAACAGGTGCTTAGTGTAGGTAAGAAGGGTTTTCACTTTTTCTGTCTGTGTGAGCTGGAAGTTCTTTAGGCAAGACTATAGTTTCAGGGATAATTTCTATAGTTTTTAACTGAGGAAATGTGTTCTGAAGTGTCTGGTCTTTGCTAACCATAAGGAAGAGTTGTAGTGGTTTTTTTTTAGTGTGAAACCAGTTGGCAGTATTGTATTTGTGCAGTTCCTGTCTCCTATTGATGATTTTTCCTCTCTTCTTTTACGAAGAGCTCGAGGAAGGAAATAAAAACTGAGGGGCATATTTATACTCTGTTTGTGCCGAATGTGCATCATTCATGATGCACAATTAGCGCAAACGTTGCCCCATATTTAGGGGCATATTTATACTCTGTTTGCGCCGGAATTGCGTGGTTTTTTTTTACGCAAATCCGACGCAAAACTAAAGTTCATGGAGTTTGTGTCATTTTTTAGCGTGGACACCTACTTTGCGTTAATGATATGCAAGGTAGGCGTTCCCGTCTAAAAAATGACTCTGAGGCATGTGCGCCGTATTTACACTCCCGGGCAAAAATGACGCCCGGGAGTGGGCGGGTCAAAAAAAATGACGTCCAGCTGCTTTTGCGTTGTTTTTTAACGTCTGGTCAGGGCAGGCGTTAAGGGACCTGTGGGCTCGGAAGGAGCCCAGAGGTGCCCTCCCATGCCCCCAGGGACACCCCCTGCCACCCTTGCCCACCCCAGGAGGACACCCAAGGATGGAGGGACCCATCGCAGGGAACTTAAGGTAAGTTCAGGTAAGTATTATTATTATTTTTTTGTGGCATAGGGGGGCCTGATTTGTGCCCCCCTACATGCCACTATGCCCAATGACCATGCCCAGGGGATATAAGTCCGGACAGGAGTCATTTCAATGGGGGTTGGGAGTAAAAAAAAATGGCGCAAATCGGGTTGAGGCGAAAATTTTGCCTCAGCCTGACTTGCCCTATTTTTTGCCGCTCAAGCTCCATATTCCCCTACGCCGGCGCTGCCTGGTGTAAGTCATTTTTTTTTACGCACACCAGGCAGCTCCGCCGGCTAACGCCAGCTAACGTCATTGAATAAATACGGCGCCCGCATGGCGCTTCAGAATGGCGTTAGCCGGCGTTAGATTTTTTGACGCACAACTGCTGCCCTCCTATGCCACAAAAAAAAAACTTACCGGAACTTACCTTAATGTTCCTGGGATGGGTCCCTCCAGCCTTGGGTGTCCTCCTGGGGTGGGCAAGGGTGACAGGGGGTGTCCCTGGGGGCATGGGAGGGCACCTCTGGGCTCCTTCCGAGCCCACAGGTCCCTTAACGCCTGCCTTGTCCAGGCGCAAAAAACGGCGCAAAAGCGGCCGTACGTCATTTTTTTGACCCGCCCACTCCCGGGCGTGAATTTTGCCCGGGAGTGTAAATACGGTGCACATGCCTCGGAGTCAATTTTTTAGACGGGAACGCCTACCTTGCATAGCATTAACGCAAAGTAGGTGTACACGCTAAAAAATGACGCAAACTCCATGGACTTTGGCGCTAGACGCGTCTAACGCCAAAGTATAAATATGGAGTTAGTTTTGCGTCGGAATTGCGTCAAAAAAAACGACGCAATTCCAGCGCAAACAGAGTATAAATATGCCCCTTAATGCCTGGGTCAGGGCAGGCGTTAAAATGGGGCAAACACACCTGTATTTAATCAGAACAAACAGCAGAGCAGCAGAGCAGCAACAGGGAGACATGGAGGTGATTTTTATTCAGCGTGCACGTAGACGCAGAGCCCTGCAGCAACAACAGCAGCTACAACAACAACAGCAGGGACCCCAAAGGCAGCGCAGAAGGCAGGAGAGGATATTCCGCCCAAGAACAACCCTGCATGGCCTCAGGGAACACAACATCATCCAGAGGTACCGGTTGAACTGGCAGGCCATTCAGCAGCTGCTGAGAAATATTGAACAGCAGTTGGCCCCCACTTTGGTGAAACCCCACACCATACCATCAGAAACAAAGCTGCTTGCCGTACTTCACCTGCTGGCAAGTGGCTCGTTTCAGACAACTGGTGCCCTGGTTGGTGGAATATCACAACCATCATTCTCCGCATTCCTGCCAAAAGTACTGGATGCCATCATTCGCCTGACACCCCTACACATCTGCTTCCCTAACACACTGCAGAAGCAGCAGGAAACAAAACAGGGGTTCTACGCCATCAGTGGCTTCCCACACGTCCTTGGTGCAATCGACTGCACACACGTACGCCTTGTGCCACCTGCTGCAACAGAACACCTCTACCGCAACAGGAAGCACACACATTCAATCAATGTGCAGGCCATAGTCGATCACCAAGGATTGATCAGCAACATTGTGGCTAAATATCCTGGGAGTGTACATGACGCATTCATCTTCCGTCACTCTACCATTAACCAACACTTCCAGGATGGACGGTATGGCAATGGACTACTTGTTGGTAAGTACAAAAATCCAACTTATATACACACTGCACAGCAACCCTCTAGGACACACAACACATACACCACAAAAGCAACACCTAGCCAGGAACACACTGAGGTCCTCACATCACTAGCCATGTTTCTGAAGTCACCATTGAACCTGTCACACATTGGAATTTACTCTACAGCTTAATGTGAAGACATTAATGAGTGTGGTTGCCTAAATGTCACCTTGCAAATTGTAAGTGTCACAATAACCTGTGCATTAATACATTGCATAAGTCTTAAGGTATGGGATGTCCAGGGTACTTTCATATGAACGTGTTAACTACACTTTCCTGTTTTAACTCTGCATGGAACTATCATCTCACCCCCAGTGAAGACACACGGACACTTGTATCACAAGTCACAATGCTAGGGAAGGCACACTGTTCTGAAAATCCAAATACATACTGCTGACAAACGGTTAGCTAACAAACACTTGCTCAGCCAAGGAAAAAACTCAATGCAAAAGTTTTCTCCTACAAGTATAGGTTGTCACATTAGTACACAAAAGAGTCACAGACAACACAAGACAACTACTGCCATCAAAGGTCTGTACAAGAGTGCCTCCTACATCTAATTGATCCCATTCTGTGTTTCTCTTTCAGCTGATCAGGGGTATGGCATCCAGCCTTGGCTAATGACACATTTGGGAACCCGACTACTGCTGCAGAGCGGGCATACAACGACGCCCATAAGAGGACACGCAGCATTGTTGAGCGGACCTTTGGGATCCTAAAGTCAAGGTTCCGCTGCCTTGACATCACTGGCGGTAGTCTACTATATTCCCCAGAGATGGTCTGTAGGATCATACTCACTTGTGCCATATTGCACAATATTTGTGTAAAAAGGAACATTCCCCTCCTTGAACCAGACCCAGACATGCCTGAAGACGACGAAGAGGAGGATGCTGGCCTGCAACAGGAGGGGGAACAACCAAACACGGCTGCTGGAGTGCGTAGGCGCCAACAGCTTGTAAATAATTTATTTTCATAATTTCTTATATCAATACTTATTGCACAATTGTAAATAAACACAGATAACAAACACCACATCATGCTTTGGCCTATTCATTTCTGCCCACCTTTAGTTTGAATTTGCTGAAGAAGAATGTCGTCTCATTGAGCAATAATGACATAACACTCATCACACAAAAAATATACACACCACAAATGTCTGCACAGAGGCTATGATGTTTCATGATACATTACCATCCACAGAGGCCAACAGGAGTACAAATGTGGCAATGACACATGCCTGATCCAGACACCTGAGACATTCTCTCACTCAGCACAAAAATGTAGCTCATTTGAAAGTCTCATTACACGTGTTCAGTGACAGGGTGGGACCATCCATGTGTACGTGACCATGTCCTCAATGGCTTCTCTCAATTTTTGCTACAAACAATGCCCAATTGGAACAAGATTAGCTGCCACTAACTCATGAGGAGACCTTGAAGTTACAGTGACAACATACACCCAGACAGTTGATAGTGGATCTACATTCGCCCACACATATAAACATATGTCATCCAATCAACCAAATATTTGCAAGCAGCCGATCACAGTAGTGTCCCAGTTCGAACCTAGCAGGAAGAATGTAACATGCCACTAAACCAGGTAATGCATAAAGGGCCACATACATCAACAACCTATTTGTCATCAGCACATGAGGAACGCCGAGATTTAGCAAAAATTTTCAGTGCAAAATGAAAGCCATGGATAACTTAGCAAATCTGGAAGGGCAAACCCTAGGGTGCTGGGGGCCTAAGTCCACCTCTACCGCCCCCCAAATATACAATAATTATGTACATGTGAAGTAAACACATGCATAAGGCGCATGTGTGGCCTACATGTCAAAAGTAAAATACATATAAAATACACAAAATCATCATTAGGACATGGTTAGCCCCATAAAAAGTGCAAGTGACAATTGCACTACCTGTTTGGACTATAGATAAATGCATTACCGTGATAAATGTGGACACATTTTTGAGAAGGAATACATCCTGGTATCCCATTCATCATTTCAAAATAGCCATCAGCAATTACCCAAAATATGTGTACAAATATGGTTAATAACCATTTTGAGCAATCATTAATATTACAGTGTGAATGCCTTCTATACATCCAATAAGGGACATGTGTCATAGCTAACCACAAATGTGTATCACATAGCACCGTTTGGTCATGACAAAGTTCCTTTCACAACTTGAAAAAATGAAGAAATTTTTGTCAAAATGCGTCATATTTCCACGCATACAGCATGGGCGTCATCATTTTTTGACGTACAGGAGTGCACAGAATGCAGAGTCAAAACATTTCCTAGTAAAAATAATAGATTAATAAGCTGCATTACATGTCCACCATATTTTCTATGATGCGTCATATTTCCACGCATACAGCATGGGCGTCATAATTTTTTGACGTACAGGAGTGCACAGAATGCAGAGTCAAATATAATTTTCATATTTGGTTCTCATATTTGCCAGCAAATTACATTTCTACTCTAGAACTGTAAACTCAGCCTGACACAAATGTAAGGGAACAATGAAGGAATTAGTTTTGACTCTGCATTATGTGCACTGTTATGCGTCAAAAAATATGACGCACAATCTGTATGCGTGAAAATATGACGCATAACGGAAAAATAAAAACGGCGGCCATTTTATGCAGGAAGTGATGTAATAGGATATCCTGTTTACATAATCTGTACTTTGAGTTTACTTTCACTTTCACTTTGCAGTCTCAGATTCTTCTAGACTGTGTGGCTGTGTGAAAAGTGTTGTCCTGTGTTTTACTGCTTTTGTGTCCTGTGTCCCTTGTATATTGTGCTTTTGTGATCATAGTCTTGTTGTCTAATATTGTCTCAGTCTGTTTTGTATACTTTTGTCAAATCCAGTGTTTCTTTTTTTGTCTGTGGGAGTCTGTTCTGGGTAGTTTAAATTTGGGGTTAGTTGGGCTATTTTTCTTAAGTTTTCTTTTTCCTTCACTACTCTACCTTTCCCCATTTCCCCCTTTTACTTTGTGTTCTAATTTTTTCACCTTTCTAATAGTAAAGATGTCAGGTAGGCCACGGCTTGCCAGGATGGGTGAGGAGGAATTGGGGGGATTCATTTGGCTTGTTTGCCATTTCCTCCCACTCATGCTGGAGGCTGGGGGCCGTGGGATACAGGGGTATCACACGGAGGCACGTAAAGTCCGGTGGGGGAAAGTGCACCATCACTAGGTCCGGGTCTACGGTAGCATGAGGAATGACCATCAACTCAAGCACCGCTGGGCTGATCTGATATCCAGGGAGCAGGATCTGCTGGACCACCTGGGAATCAGGATTGGTGGCCATGTTGGTGAGTACAAATCAATTACATGTGAATAATTGAAAGCTGTGTGGGGACATGTGATGATTGTTACCCAATCTGCTAGATAAGTAGCTGACTGTGTGTAATGCTAGGGAAACCTAGGCCCATATTTATACTTTTTGACGCAAAACTGCGCCAACGCAGTTTTGCGTCAAAAAATTTAGCGCCAGCTAACGCCATTCTGAAGCGCCATGCGGGCGCCGTATTTATTGAATGACGTTAGCCGGCATTAGCCGGCGTTAGCCGCCGGCGCCGTCTGGTGTGCGTTAAAAAAAACGACGTACACCAGGCAGCGCCGGCGTAGGGGGATATGGGGCTTGGGCGTCAAGAAATGGGGCAAGTCAGGTTGAGGCAATTTTTTCGCCTCAACCCGATTTGCGCCATTTTTTTTCACTCCCAACCCCCATAGAAATGACTCCTGTCTTAGCAAAGACAGGAGTAATGTCCCCTTGCCCAATGGCCATGCCCAGGGGACTTCTGTCCCCTGGGCATGGTCATTGGGCATAGTGGCATGTAGGGGGGCACAAATCAGGCCCCCCTATGCCACAAAAAAAATATAAAAACAACACTTACCTGAACTTACCTTAATGTCCCTGGGATGGGTCCCTCCAGCCTTGGGTGTCCTCCTGGGGTGGGCAAGGGTGACAGGGGGTGTCCCTGGGGGTATGGGGGGGGCACCTCTGGGCTCCTTCAGAGCCCACAGGTCCCTTAACGCCTGCCTTTTGCAGGCGCTAAAAAACGGCACAAAAGCGGCCGTACGTCATTTTTTTTGACCCACCCACTCCCGGGCGTGATTTTTGCCCGGGAGTATAAATCCCACGCACATGCCTCGGAGTCGATTTTTTGGAGGGGAACGCCTACCTTGCATTTAATTAACGCAAAGTAGGTGTCCACGCTAAAAAATGACGCTAACTCCATGGACTTTGGCGCTAGACGCATCTAACGCCAAAGTATAAATATGGAGTTAGTTTTGTGTCGAAATTGCGTCAAAAAAAACGATGCAATTTCGGCGCAAACGGAGTATAAATATGCCCCCTAATGTGTATTTGTTGCACAATGTGTAGGAAGACCAATGCTAGCAGTCAGACGGCTCATGTTTTCAACACATACCGGATGCCTGTAGCTGTATGTAATGTAGTGTTGCCTTTGTGTCAGACAAGCGACACGTTAATGCCTCTATTTGAACTCTACAGGTCATAATTGCCAGTGAAAAAGGGATGTTGAAACATCATACCTACATATGTAGACGCCATAGCTAGACTGAAATTTGTAAAACCATGATGATGCTATAAATGAGTGGTGCCTTTACGTCACATGAAGTTAGCTATGTTGTCCACACATATGTCACATGTGTGTCTGGTTGGTGTGTGTTGAAAATGACCACATAGCCTGTTTGAGTTTGAGGGGTCATGCAGTCCTCAAGTAGCCAGCGCACATGATGAGATGAATGCACCCCGATTTTGTTGGGACATACCAATGGAGGTGTATCTTTGACACCACATGACTGTCCTGGCCACTGCATGTGTGTAGTAGGGTGTGTAACTGTAGCAGGAGACTCATCCAATGTAAATGTTGATTAAGAATTCTTCCATGCAGTATGAGCATGTGTGAAAGTGTATCATTACGCATGTCATATTCTCACATTGTCATTGTAACTGCAATTGTTTGTCAGTGCACGGAGTCTGAGTATATTCTTCCTTCCATGCTTTACAGGTGGACCTGCACCGTACACCGTGGGAGAGGTGGCTCATTTTGAGGACCCCGACACCTACAGCGAGTGTGGCCTGAGTGCTATTTTTATTGTTTGCTAGTGATGCATGATGGACTACTGTGTGTTCAACAGAATTCAAGGTTTGATGCGCTGCCCGTTCATTGGTATTGTTGCATTAGTGGGATTTCAAATATCACTTCAGTTTCTGTAGACCAATGCTTAGCCATCTCTCAGATTTAGGGGCTGTAGGTCATTCCAGTCGGCCCCGCTATGGGGAGTGGGATGAGTCATGTGGAATACACTGGTTAATGTAAGAGTTGCTTTGGGACTTGGCTTGGACTGAGTCTGCATTTCAGACTGACATTCTCCCAGATAGCTTCTGCAAAAGGCTTGTATTAAATATGCAGCTTCCTAGTTGAGGATGTACTGAGTACACTGTAGGTTGGATCTTCCGGGGGCATGTACTTCCACAAGTTGAACTAGAAGTGTGTGGGACTAGAGTGCAATGGCCTAGGTGTTCATTCGACTCATGATCCTGGGTGTTCTTGCTCCTCTGTGTGTGTGTGGTAAAATATGCCTCACTGGTAGTATGTGATGTTGGCCTGAGTCAGTGCATTTTGACACGTGTGGACCTTGGATAGGACAATGTTTGGCTGACTCCAAATTGTTGCTAGCCCTTCATTGGTGTTGTGTGTGGAGGCAAATACTTGTTGACCTTTCTATACACTCCTGGGTGTGCATTGAATCTGGGATTGTTGGTTGTTCTTCCCACCCCACCCTCAAAGACTGCCATGTGATTGTGAATAGGGTACCTAGGACTGTAGCAACCAGTATGTTACACATACTTGTGACCTTTTGCAACTTAGTTTAGAACCTAGTGTACACATTCGGTTATGGCACATGGGTTCAATATTTGCAAACAACAATTTACAAATGGCATTGAGTGAGGGTTGTGATAGTTATCACATAGAGTGACATATGTAGTGAAGTCAGTATGCGGAAGAGGTTCAGCCATAATGTCAGCTGCATTAGCCATTATTTGGATGAGAAGTTTAGGCTGATGTCACCCATCATGTAGAGACATGGATATGCTAGGTGTGAGATGGCCTTTTGTATACAGGCTTCACATGTACTTCCTCTGAGACTTTCAATGAACTATGTTGTGACAATTGCTGTAACAAATTCAGTACAAGTAATGTGCAAATGACACATTGTGCAATTCCACCCAATGCATTTCCTATGGTAAATAGTTGCCATATCTCTTCACAGCCACAGAGAGACACCAGTTTGAACGGCGTGCCATGCGATACCGGCACATCCTGCAGGTGCAGTCAGGGTTCAGGAGGATGGCCCGCAAATACCAAGCAGATCGGGCCTCCGGGGCATGGTGGGCCTCACCACAGGGTGGCCCTACATTGCCCACAACAGCCACCACCACCACATCCACCAGGTCTCCCCAAGTGGCCCCAGCAACGGCTGGGACAGTTGACCCTGCCTTGTCAGCAAGACCTGGACCCAGCCATTTCCAACACCCAGGACAGTCCAGTGGGCATACAACTACTGCCACACCGTCCACCTCGGCCAGCACACAGACTGCAGCAGCCCCTCCTGTAGACCCAGCCGCATTCCTGGCATTAAGCCGTAAATTGGACAAAGTTTTTTCAAAGGTGGACAAGCTAAGCCAGGATGTGGCATATATTAAGAAAAGGGTTCGGTCCATCAGGCGGACCCTACGGAGGGCCAACCTCTAGGACTTTTGCCATGTTTTACTTTTACCCCTCCCCTCTCTCCTCTTTCCTTTTTGTACAGATAGTTGGGTTTTGGGGATTAGTGTTAGGTTAGTGTAGGTTGTTAGCTTAGTTAGTGTTAGGGAGGAGGGTGGGGGGTCCTTATTCTTTCTATTTTTCTTTTTTGTGTGGGTGGGTGGGGGTCAATGTTGGGATTCATGTTTGTTAATAAAAAAAAAATATATATATATATATATATATATATATATATAAAATTCACCAAAAAAATATATGATTGTTTAGGATAGTATAGTATGTGTGTAGGTTAGTATGTGTTGTCCTGCATGTGTCCTGTCTCATAATGGTAGGTGGGGGGTTGATGTTTAGATCGTTTCGTTTTTTTTTGTGTAGAGTAAGTTTAGCTTAGGTTAGTTAGGGACAGTTGTGGGTTAGGAGTAGTCAGGTTAGATTAGTGTAGGTATGACTTTTCCCTTAGTTGCCTCTTGTGTGAATAAATAGGAATAAACATATAGTTAACCCTTTGCATGATGCGTTAAGTGCTACTTTATCATGGCCTTGACATCAGTGTAGGTGAATGTTTTTCTATGACATTAGTGTCCTATGCTACCCACCACAGAAAATGGAGGTTTAACATGCCAGCTGCCCGTGTGCTAACTTGGTAAGTATCCACCATTTGGGAGACCCACCATTGGTAGTTTACATTGATCACCAAGGATTTGTGTTGATGAGTAGATATTCTACATCACAAAGTGTGCTTCCAGACTTGTTATTGTGGGTAATTTAATAGGCCGGACTGCAGTGTGATGTTCAGGGAGACCTTTGTAGATGAGGTGTTGTTAACACTCTTGTCTTGTTGCCTTCATTGCTGACCTAGATCATGTGTGTAACAATTCAGCATGACTTTCCTTCATGGAAGTATACTCAGAAAGGGTGATTGATGCAGTGTTTTTTTTTTGTTTGCTTAGATTTTGCTGCATAATTTCATGTTTTAGTATTGCATGGTGCCTACATTTATCAGCCACCATTAGTTGACTTGAATTGCTATAGATGGAGCATTATTCTGTCCAACACAGCATGATTGTGTGTGGTTTGTCCCTTCATCAGTTATTCTCCTCAGGATGGTAAGGCTATTATGCAATCCTGGCCACTGCACAGATGTATCAGACTACATGATGTCAGGACAGTTGTATTGACAAGCTACATGGTTGCCACACAGGCACTTTAGAGTTATCTACTGCACAGTTGATGTGTCAAATAACACAGAGACATATTAGGTGTGCAAGTGCTATTTATTGATAGGTGCTGTAGTGCAAAATGTCCATTGTCCATGTTTGCTGAGTCCGTTCTGGTGCATTCTTACATGGTGATCCTACAGAAGGGGTGTGGATGATGCTCCTGACATGCTGGGGTGATGTCACAGACAGTGCAGAGGGACAGGATTTGGCAAATAGTAGGAGAGAGACATTCACTGGCAATGGTGACAAGTCATACAGTGGATAGCAGAACAGTCATTGAGTGTAGTTGTAGTGAGTCTGGCATTTGACAAAACGTAGGACCTTGGTCAAAGTAGGCCATGGTGCAGGGACTAGTGCTTCCGGGTACTCTTCCGTGAGAATGTGATCTGTTCCATGTCTTCTTCTTCTGATGTGTGTGTTGCCTGGTTTGTCCTTGTTGCTGTTGGTTGTGAAGGGGCAACACACACCTCAGTGTTAGAAGACGTGGAGTCAGACATCCCGGGGGCTGCTCCCTGTGAAGTTCTTAAGGGCAGTACTGCTGCAAGGAGGGCCTGCTGGTTTTTGAGAATAGCAGCCACATCACGATGGTAGGCAGCCAGGTCGGCCCTGAGGGGTTCAATGTTGCATTCGTGCACACGTTGACAGGATTGCAGTTGTAGGTGTTGTGTCAACTGGATTACAGCTGTGCTGATTTCCTTCTGTGTTTTCGCAAGTTCCTGCAAGAGAGATGTTAGGGCTTGCATAGCAGCTGCCTGATCTGCAAATGACGTCATGCACGAACGCACCCCCTCAAGGCTGGCTGCCATGTTTTGCATCCCCACCCGCACCTCCTTGGCCAGCTCCCGCTGTACACCAACTACAGTTCTTTCAAAGCTGGTGCCAGTGTTGTCAGAGTCCTCAGGTGTGTTGGAGCTGGCAGGTCTTACAATTGGGGTGGTGGGTGGGTCTTCTGTGATGGCTGATTGTTCTGTGCTCCTCCTTGTGACTGAAGGTGGGGTCTGGAGGGTTTCAAGGACCTTTTGGATGGTCTCCTGGGAAATGTTTATGGGCTCGTCATCCATGTCATCAGGGAAATCAGGGACAGGCATATCGGCAGGAGATCCATGTTTGTCTGCAATGAAACAGGGTACAATTAGTGTGTCTGTGTTGTGACAATTTTGCCGTAACATGCAAGCCTTTTGATGACTTTACTTTGTGCTCTGGTTTGGTATTGGTATCTGCTGTCCTTCATATGGGCATTGTTATAGGCCTATGGCCCACCTGTGTGTCACATGTATGATATAGAGTTATCAGACTTGTCTGCCTAATCGCCTCTAGGTGTTGCTTTGTACCAATTAGGGAATAACCATCTTTTTGTCCTACTCGTCCATCCGTGTATATCTATTCTTATGGAGAGACATTTTGTCGCGTGGGCTCTCATTATCCTAAATGAGACTACTGGATTTCTAGGAAGCAGGATAGATAACGGTGTGGGGGACTGAGTCTGACCCACTTGTAAAGAACTCTGTCACCCTAAATCTTTTTTTTTGCTCTGGCTAACTAGCAGTGCCTCATGTCTCCCACGGGAAAGAAATGATTAGGCAGCCGAGCGCATGACATCTTTGGAACTTCTCAGGGAAGTCGTGGTCACTCAGATCCAAACCAACTCTCTCATTTCCAGTATGATCTCATATACAAATGACAAAGACAGTATAAGTTTTATATGATGATTTCATAAGACAACTGAATTTTAGATAATAAGGCGTGAGCCGCAATAACCCAAACAATACAACATAGTAGAATTGAAATAGTCACCAGGAGAGTAAAACATAAGAACAAAGCTATCATAGTGCCTAACAGTTTCTACTCTCCCTCTGCTTGTTCTATTTAGAGCACAGCATGTTAAGCTTCTAGCTTGCCTTTCCGAATCACTGGGGAGACATCAGCCCTCATACCTGAGCAAAGGCCTGTGATCTGGTTCAGCATCTGCAACAAGGCAGGCAGCGTCTAGTTGTGGTTCTCTGTTCGGAAACTCCATCTTGCGTGTATAGGGACAAGGAAGTGATTTTATAACTAACATGTCATCGTGATCACAAAATGTCCCTACGCAGGAATGCCAAATCTAAACTCCTACCACGTCTATCGGCAACGTACCAGACTGTATCCTTGACTGAAGCACAGAGTGAATATGTTATGGAGAACTCCAGTGCTGAAGTAGGCAAAACAGTGTGAAATGAATAAAAAACAACACCGTAGAACTGGGGGCCATATTTATACTTTTTGACGCAAAACTGCGCTAACGCAGTTTTGCGTCAAAAAAATTAGCGCCGGCTAACGCCATTCTGAAGCACCATGCGGGCGCCGTATTTAATCAATGACGTTAGCCGCCGGCGCTGCCTGGTGTGCGTGGAAAAAAACGACGTACACCAGGCAGCGCCGGCGTAGGGGGATATGGGGCTTGGGCGTCAAGAAATGGGGCAAGTCAGGTTGAGGCAATTTTTTCGCCTCAACCCGATTTGCGCCATTTTTTTTCACTCCCAACCCCATAGAAATGACTCCTGTCTTAGCAAAGACAGGAGTCATGCCCCCTTGCCCAATGGCCATGCCCAGGGGACTTCTGTCATTGGGCATAGTGGCATGTAGGGGGGCACAAATCAGGCCCCCCTATGCCACAAAAAAACCTTAGGGCCGTATTTATACTCTGGTTGCGCCGAATTTGCGTCGTTTTTTTCGACGCAAATTCGACGCTAAACTAACGCCAACTAACGCCATATTTATACTATGGGGTTAGACGCTTCGGGCGCCAAAGTGGCCGGAGTGTGCGTCATTTTTTAGCGTGAACCCCTTCCTTGCGTTAATGATATGCAAGGGAGGCGTTCCCGTCTTAAAAAATGACTCCCAGGCCTTTACGTGGTATTTATACTCCCGGGCAAAAATGACGCCCGGGAGTGGGCGTGGCCAAAAACGGCGCATTTGCGCCGCTTTTTAACGCCTGGGTCAGGCATGGCGTTAAGGGACAAGTGGGCTCAAAATGAGCCCAGAGTGCCCTCCCCTGCCCCCAGGGATCCCCCCTGCCACCCTTGGCCACCCCAGGAGGACACCCAAGGACGGAGGGACCCATCCCAGTGAAGTACAGGTAAGTTCAGGTAAGTATAATTTTTGTTATTTTTCAATTTTTTTTTGTGGCATAGGGGGGCCTGATTTGTGCCCCCCTACATGCCACTATGCCCAATGACCATGCCCAGGGGACATAAGTCCCCTGGGCATGGCCATTGGGCAAGGGGGCATGACTCCTATCTTTACAATGATAGGAGTCATGTTGATGGGGGATGGGCGTCGAGAAAAAAAATGGCGCAAGTCGAGTTACGACGATTTTTTCGACGTAACCTGACTTGCCCCATTTTAAGACACCCATACGCCATTTTCCCCCTACGCCGGCGCTGTCTGGTGTACGTGGTTTTTTTCCACGCAAACCAGGCAGCGCCGGTCTGCTTGCGCCGGCTAACGCCATTCCATAAATACGGCGCCCGCATGGCGCTTCAGAATGGCGTTAGACGGCGCAAAAATTTTTGACGCTAAACTGCGTTAGCGCAGTTTAGCGTCAAAAAGTATAAATATGGGCCTTAATGTCCCTGGGATGGGTCCCTCCAGCCTTGGGTGTCCTCCTGGGGTGGGCAAGGGTGACAGGGGGTGTCCCTGGGGGCATGGGAGGGCACCTCTGGGCTCCTTCAGAGCCCACAGGTCCCTTAACGCCTGCCTTTTGCAGGCACTAAAAAACGGCGCAAAAGCGGCCGTACGTCATTTTTTTTGACCCGCCCACTCCCGGGCGTGAATATTGCCCGGGAGTATAAATCCGACGCACATGCCTCGGAGTCGATTTTTTAGACTTGAACGCCTACCTTGCATATAATTAACGCAAAGTAGGTGTCCACACAAAAAAATTACGCTAACTCCATGGACTTTGGCGCTAGACGCGTCTAACGCCAAAGTATAAATATGGAGTTAGTTTTGCGTCGAAATTGCGTAAAAAAAACCGACGCAATTCCGGCGCAAACGGAGTATGAATATGCCCCTCGCTATTTGAAAAATAACTGTACGAAGCCTAATAAAAAGCATTTAGTGCAAAGTGCACAGAGGCTCTAAGCTGTCAGCAAATGAATAAAATACATTCAGGGCAAAGTGCACAAAGGCCTAAAGCCTGAAGCTAATGCGCAAAGGATACGTAAAACTTACCACACTACACTTTCACTGGCTGTGGGTGTTGTGATTGCCCTGGCAGCACACTTGCCTCTCAGGACCTGCCCCAAAAACTTTTTATTCACATTGACCTAAATGTAATTGTTATGTGGCATATCCTATGCATGGCAATGTTAGGATGTGATATGGATGTAAACATTGTTGATGTTTCTAGATGATGTTGGGTAATGTGTGTTTAATTGGATTGGCCTGTTTATCGTATCAATGTCCTCTTTGGTTCTCAGACTGTGCAGGTGTGTTTCAGTGACCAGTTGCATGTGTCCCCTCCTCAATGTTGCTGTCTGAGCAGTATGACATTAGTGATGTTGCCTTGTTAGCCAGGCACAGGATGGACCCTGACGTATGCAGCATGTGTGTGTCCTTAGTGCTGTGTGGCTCCTATTGCTGTTTACTTTGGCTGATGTATGTGTCAACTATGGGCATTGGCATTTGAGTGTACTGGTGCCTTTGTCTTATTTCTAGAAATAGTTGCAGATGTCATCCTCACCCCCTAATTTAGGTAGGTATGTTCCATGGGGAGGTTCCTGCCATTTGCTACTATAGCTGCACAGAGATCAGAGGTGTTAGTGTCAACTGTTGTCGCAGTTACATTGCAGTTGTTGTTTTGGCTACTGGATTACTGATAGGGACCTAGTTGATGTAGGATACATGTTGACTGACGAGTGCCTGGATGTAAGTTTTACGTAGTGGCCTTCCCACCTGTCGCTGCTTTCCCTTAGCTCCATTGTTGTCATGACAGGATGGCCCCATGGGACTGTTGTTGGTGCTCTATTTTGTCGTGCACCAGCTTCTGTCTGTACTGGCCATGCCCCCCTGCCGTGCACCTTTACCCATGCCACTTCATATATATGCTGACTTACATGCATTGTGTAGTAGGTATTCCCCACCCCGGTTGCAGTTATCATTATTGCATTATATTTCCCCATGTGACTTACCCTGGATGTGCGTTGTCTCGTGGTAGTCTGCGCTGTCCTGTCCTTGAATCCCTGTGACGATCTCCTCAGGGATGACGGCTGCGACCATCTCCTCCATGTGGTCCAGGGCCTCCTGGTGTGCTGGACTCCCCCCTCCAGTCTGCAGTGCTGCCTTCCTGTTCCTGGCCATTTTTTCCTTTGTCCTACGTTTGCAGTCATGCCAGCGTTTCTTACACTCGGTGACTGTTCTGCGTTCTTCAGCCACACTGTTGATTTTGTCCACAATTTGTTGCCATATGGCCTCTCTCCTGCTGATTGGCAACTTAGAGGTGATGAACAGTTGGTGCTGGTGTTCCGTCACCTCTTTAACCAGGATTTCCTGCTCCTCTGCACTGAAGCGACACTTTCTTTTTTTTCTATAAATGTCCTGGTTCCTGTATGAATCATCCTGGCTGGTTCCTGGTCTGCTGTCATCTTCCTGGGGTCTGTAATGGCATCTGGGATCCATTTTGGCTCTCCTCTGCTGAAAGGGCAGTGTTCGCGGGTGAATTTGACGCTATTGCGTTAAAAAAAACGGCGCTTTCCGGGTTGCGCTGTCGTAAATCGACCCACAGTCATTTGCGTCGCGTTAACGTTGGTTTCCTTTACGACTTGACGCCGCTGTGTGCGTCACAAAATAATGACTCCCACCTGTTGGTTGCGCCGCCGTGCGTCAAAGTATAAATATGGCCCTGAGTGGTTAGTTTCATATTTGAATTTAAGAGCGTACAGCATTTTAAACTTCTTTTGTTGGATATTTGATGGCTGCCAGCTTCTCACTTGACATACTTTTGAGCTTTTTTGGGCTTTGTTGAGCTTTTCGATTGGTCTTTCTAATCGTAATTTGGTACATTTAAGTAAAGAGGGTCTTTTCAAATGGACCCGGGGAAGATTTACTCACCTTTTACGCAACTCAGCAGGACAACTTGCCACGCTTCTCTGCAAGAAAGGGAGTGGGTGGAATGCAGGACGCGTAGCAAGAGGATAAAACGCAGAGAAACAAAGATATTTCTCCTTGTTGCTCCTCTGTTGGGAAGGCATACGCGTTCCCAGGTTTACTACTCTTAGTAAATCTGGGAATGCATGAAGGAGCATGGGTGGATGCCTAAGATCACCCACTCTCCACCCATGGAACGCCTTCTCGGCAAATAGTAACGCAAGGCAGCGACTTGCGCTGCCATGGGTTACACTAGATTTATTAAGACATGCAATGCCACGCAAGGTGGCCTTGTGTGGTTTAGTAAACCTCACTGATGCCCTGGTGTTGCCTTACGCTGTGACAACGCAAGCATTTCCTAAATCTGGGCCTCTATGTTTGATCTATTTTTAGAGCTTAGACATCTGCCACACAATTAGTGCCGCTCACTGGCTTATCGCCCTGTCGAATTGACGTGAAAAAAAGGGGCTTTCTAATGCTAGTTAGTCTTTTTAGACTAAAACCAAGAGTAACACCCTGGTCACAGGTCCTAAGAAGTATAAGGCTGTTGAGGATCTTAGACCGATGAGGACAAAGAACGCCTTCTTGGGTATTTGCTAAGGTGTTGCACGGGGACTCGCATAGCACAAAGTAACGTAAGCGTAAAGGATTGCATCTAATTACTTACCATAAAAGCCTGTATGCGCAGCAGAAAA
The DNA here is from genome assembly GCF_031143425.1 of Pleurodeles waltl. Classification (NCBI taxonomy): domain Eukaryota; kingdom Metazoa; phylum Chordata; class Amphibia; order Caudata; family Salamandridae; genus Pleurodeles; species Pleurodeles waltl. The sequence goes on along the minus strand of NC_090440.1, from coordinate 1,987,805,806 downwards.
TCATTCAGCTTCCCAGGAACGCTCGCACAACCTCTAGTACATCAAGGGCTAGATGTCTTAGGACATTGGAATTTTGCAAGATTCATTGGAGACAGTGAAGTTGCAACAATCAAATAATGGTTGGAATAAGCCATCTGGTCCAACATTCTAGCAAATGTCGTTTTTTTGGCTTCCCTGTTTAATTTAAAGCATTCTTACTTCATTGAACGGAATGTTGAGCTGTCAGCATAGGCGTCGTTCCTCGGCTATCACATTAGTTATATGCCCTGTCCCCTTGCTTTTGTCAATAACTCTCAACAGAAGACGTTTAATGATCCCTTTGGGCCCCTAATAATGTTCTCGTATGCTATATTAGAATACTGGACGATTGATAGCCTCATGAAGAAAATCGGAATGCCAGCTGTTTTTAAACAGTAGAATAAGCCCTGTACCTTGGAAATTGTAAAGCTACAATGTGTAGAACCCCGGATGCCGCCATTTTGGAGTTCAAGCATGCCCCAATGCCGGGGAAACGAGTTGGGTGGGTTGGCGGCAGAGCGTGAAGTGGAGAAGGTTCCGCTCTGGCGGCAGGCCAGTTGAGTGCTTCAAAACTTTGCCTAATCTTGGCTTTATAAGAGCCAGGACCGTAGCCCGACTGCCTTCCCAGCAATGTCCTTTTTAAAAATAATGAAATAAATACATAAGTAAATAAAAAAACAAAAAACAAAGTAAGACTAAATTGTGGTACCCTCTAGCCTGCTGGAAGAGGTGATGTGAACTGTTTTTCGCCTTCAACTTGAGCCTGTCGTGCTGAAGCAATACTTTAGTAAGCGGCATAGACCGCAGCAGCAGTTTTTAAAGTCTGTATCACTTACCTGCTGAGAGCTAAGCCAGATGGCAGCAAAAATGCTGTTGTGACGTCTTCCTGTGCCTCTGGAACAGAGTGACATAGCGTTATAAAAAGTTTTGTCTTGATATGTAATGAAGAAAGAAACTGGAACTAGTGGGGCCTATTTAAGAGAGGCTTGCACTGCAGTTGCATGACTTCTACTGACGCAACAGCGGTCAGACCTTTTAACCATATCTAGGAGATCACGCAAAGCCACATGGCGTGGCTTTGAATAGTCGCATAGATAGTGATTAAGGCAAGGCAGTGTAAATCGGTGCGCTGGCTTATTCTGCATTAGGGAGGCGATCCAAGGGCTTTGCAGTGTGTGTTCCCATGCAACACCCATATTGTTAGACGCATCCCCAAATTTACAGAGCCATGTAAGTCTGGGAATGCGCCAACACCTTACCCCTCCCCTGGGGAGGGTCAGTGAGGTGAAATATCTTCATTCCTCTTCGTTATTTCCCCTTTCTATGTGTGCTGCATTTTGCAGCACACATAGGAAACGGGAAAAGCTTCCCAGGATTGTTTTTTTGTAGGAAGGTGCCTCTTCCTTCACAAAAAACATTTCTGCCTACAACGCAGACAACCTTGCACCATGGTGCAAGGTTGCCCGCGCTGGCTCTAGGCAGTCAAAATGGCTCCAGCGAAGTGGAAAAGGACAGGAGCGCACCTTATTGCATACATATAACACATTATTGCCCGTTTTCTTTGACACAGGGCACCAGAGCAATGTGACTTGCTGTGCTGCCCTGCGCCAAAATGTCGTAAATCTGCCCCAGTGTTTGTAAGTGTCAGAGAGTTGTTGCAGAAAAGCCCTGATCTGAAACGGAAGTGCAGAGTTGTATTTATGAAACAACTGTCTTTTGTTGATGGCTGTTCCTTTCTTCATTTGAAGAAGGGCTGGATGACGGATACATTCATGAAAATGTTCGGTTCCTATTCTGAAGAATACTAGGATCAAAACTGTCCCCACAAGTATTCACTCCCCGGTGAACGGAATCTTCTGTACAAGAAAAATAAACCGTGTTTTGGATACTTCTATAATACAGAGACGTCTAAAAGTCTTGGGGGCATATTTATACTCCGTTTGCGCCGAATTTGCGTCGTTTTTTTCGACGCAAATTCGACGCAAAACTAACTCCATATTTATACTTTGGCGTAAGACGCGTCTAGCGCCAAAGTTCATGGAGTTAGCGTCATTTTTTTGCGTGAACACCTTCCTTCCGTTAATGGTATGCAAGGTAGGCGTTCCCGTCTCAAAAAATGACTCCGATGCTATTGCGTCGGATTTATACTCCCGGGCAAAAATCACGCCCGGGAGTGGGCGGGTCTAAAAAACCTGCATTAGCGCCGGATTTTAGCGCCTGGGTCAGGGCAGGTGTTAAGGGACCTGTGGGCTCAGAATGAGCCCAGAGGTGCCCTCCCCTGCCCCCAGGGACAACCCCTGCCACCCTTGCCCACCCCAGGAGGACACCCAAGGCTGGAGGGACCCACCCCATGGACATTAAGGTAAGTCCAGGTAGGTATTTAAAAAAAAAAAAATTGTGGCATAGGGGGGCCTGATTTGTGCCCCCCTACATGCCACTATGCCCATTGACCATGCCCAGGGGACAGAAGTCCCCTGGGCATGGCCATTGGGCAAGAGGGCATGACTCCTGTCTTTGCTAAGACAGGAGTCATTTCAATGGGGGATGGGCGTCGTAAAAAAATGGCGCAAATCGGGTTGTGGCGATTTTTTTGCCTCAGCCTGACTTGCACCATTTGTGGACGCCCATACGGCATTTTCCCCCTACGCCGGCGCTGGCTGGTGTACGTCGTTTTTTTTAACGCACTCCAGACAGCGCCGGCGGCTAACGTCATTCAATAAATACGGCGCCCGCATGGCGCTTCAGAATGGCGTAAGCCGGCGCTAATTTTTTTGACGCAAAACAGCGTTGGCGCAGTTTTGCGTCAAAAAGTATAAATATGGGCCTTGGGGCCTGAAAAAGGTGCATATGTTCAAAGTGGCTGGTAGGACAAGGTGTTGCTGATGTGAAGGCTTTCTTTGATGTCCAGGTATTCAGAGCTCATCTGAAAGTGGTAGGTTCCGTTGTAACCCGTAGTTCCTGCGGAATGCCATCGCCTTGTAAGGGTCTTACATGCGAACTGGGGAAGAGTTACTTTAGGGCATATTTATACTCTGTTTGCGCCGGAATTGCGTCGTTTTTTTTGATGCAATTCCGACGCAAAACTAACTCCATATTTATACTTTGGCATTAGACGCGTCTAGCGCCAAAGTCCATGGAGTTTGCGTCATTTTTTAGTGTGGACACCTACCTTGCGTTAATGATATGCAAGGTAGGCGTTCCCGTCTAAAAAAATTGACTCCGAGGCATGTGTGCCGTATTTACACTCCCGGGCAAAACTCACGCCCGGGAGTGGGCGGGTCAAAAAAAATGACATCCAGCCGCTTTTGCGCCGTTTTTTAGCGCCTGGTCAGGGCAGGCGTTAAGGGACCTGTGGGCTCGGAAGGAGCCCAGAGGTGCCCTCCCATGCCCCCAGGGACACCCCCTGTCACCCTTGCCCACCCCAGGAGGACACCCAAGGCTGGAGGGACCCATCCCAGGGACATTAAGGTAAGTTCAGGTAAGTATTTTTTTTAATTTTTTTTGTGGCATAGGGGGGCCTGATTTGTGCCCCCCTACATGCCACTATGCCCAATGACCATGCCCAGGGGACATAAGTCCCCTGGGCATGGCCATTGGGCAAGGGGGCATGACTCCTGTCTTTGCTAAGACAGGAGTCATTTCAATGGGGGTTGGGAGTCGAAAAAAATGGCGCAAATCGGGTTGAGGCGAAAAATTTGCCTCAGCCTGACTTGCCCCATTTTTTGGCGCCCAAGCTCCATATCCCCCTACGCCGGCGCTGCCTGGTGTACGTCATTTTTTTTCACGCACACCAGGCAGCGCCGGCGGCTAACGCCGGCTAACGTCATTGATTAAATACGGCACCCGCATGGCGCTTCAGAATGGCGTTAGCCGGCGCTAATTTTTTTGACGCAAAACTGCGTTAGCGCAGTTTTGCGTCAAAAAGTATAAATATGGCCCTTTGTTTGGGGAGACTGATTGAAGACATTGCCATACATTTGATCTGTGGTGCAACTTTTAAAAATTTAAAGGTAGGTTGCTTGCGACACCTTTTGTTTCCATACTTGCAAACTTACCAGATCGTTTCTCATTCACTAGCAATCAGTGTCACGCTTTCGGCACATTGACAGGTCATAATCTGAACCAAATATTCTGATTGAAAACTGTCTTCCTACAAAATCCTGTGGAACCTGCCGTTTTGTTTAAAGTTTTCCCAATTTTCCCTTGTGTAAGGCATTGCAGTAGTCCAAATGAGTGCTAATTAATGCTCTGCATCTTAACGTGTAAATCAGTTTCCGACAGGAAGTTGAACATCTCACCAAGATATCTGAGGATGAAACTGCCAGAGAAATCCATGTCTTGGCTTGAGCTTCAAAATGAAGGCTGTGAACAAGAATAATTCCCAGTGTTTTCACCACCTACACTTTCAGCACAGTGTGATGTGAACTGAGAGGGCAAGTGTGTGGAGCTTTACTTGAAGAGAGTAAGCGCACTGGTGATTCTGTCCGATTTCCAGTAAAATGCACCCACTTCGTGCAGTCTGATGATGCGTAGCCATCTTGAAATGGTAATAATTGTCATTTAGTGCCGTGCCGAAAGGTCTGTGGAAGTAACGGTAGACTGTCTTTTTTGTGAGTTTACCAACTGTTTCTCTTACTTTTTAAACAAGTTAAAATATGTTTGTTGCGGTAAATGAGAGGAGGAAAGGAAAGTATGGCTACTTTTTCTTTACCTGTTTAAACTTTGGCTCATATTTATACTTTTTTAGCGCTGCATTTACTCCTCTTTTCAACGCAAAAGTGGCGCAAACTCACAAAATACAATTGTATTTTGTACGTTTGAATCGAGAGAGAGAGAGAACGTCAGGAAAAGGCAGGTTGAATTTGATTGGTGAATGATTTCTGATATGCAAATTTTTAAAGCATTGTGTCACCCAAGTTCTAGTGAGAACGCTTTTCATGTACAGCAATGCATGCGCATCTGCTGTATACAATTTTGTGGTGTCATTTATATATTTAAATGTTTTTTGAGTTGATGCCCAACAGGTGCTTACTGTAACTAAGAAGGATTTCCACTTTTTCTGTCCATGTGAGCTGGGAGTTGTTTGGGCAAGTATGTATTTTTTTTTTTTTTAGGGATTATTTCTATAGTTTTTAACTGTGGATTATGTGTTAGAAAGTGTTTGGTCTTTGCTAACTGTGAGAAAGATTTTAAGGGGCATATTTAAACTCTGGCCCATATTTATACTTTTTGACGCAAAACTGCGCCAACGCAGTTTTGCGTCAAAAAAATTAGTGCCGGCTAACGCCATTCTGAAGCACCATGCGGGTGCCGTATTTATTGAATGACGTTAGCCGGCGTTAGCCACCGGCGCCGTCTGGTGTGCGTTAAAAAAAACGACGTACACCAGGCTGCGCCGGCGTAGGGGGATATGGGGCTTGGGCGTCAAGAAATGGGGCAAGTCAGGTTGAGGCAATTTTTTCGCCTCAACCCGATTTGCGCCATTTTTTTTCACTCCCAACCCCCATAGAAATGACTCCTGTCTTAGCAAAGACAGGAGTCATGCCCCCTTGCCCAATGGCCATGCCCAGGGGACTTCTGTCCCCTGGGCATGGTCATTGGGCATAGTGGCATGTAGGGGGGCACAAATCAGGCCCCCCTATGCCACAAAAAAAATAAAAAATAAAACACTTACCTGAACTTACCTTAATGTCCCTGGGATGGGTCCCTCCAGCCTTGGGTGTCCTCCTGGGGTGGTCAAGGGTGACAGGGGGCGTCCCTGGGGGCATGGGAGGGCACCTCTGGGCTCCTTCAGATCCCACAGGTCCCTTAACGCCTGCCTTTTGCAGGCGCAAAAAAACGGCGCAAAAGCGGCCGTACGTCATTTTTTTTGACCCGCCCACTCCCGGGTGTGATTTTTGCCCGGGAGTATAAATCCGACGCACATGCCTCGGAGTCGATTTTTTAGACAGGAACGCCTACCTTGCATATAATTAACGCAAAGTAGGTGTCCACGCTAAAAAATGACGCTAACTCCATGGACTTTGGCGCTAGACGCGTCTAACGCCAAAGTATAAATATGGAGTTAGTTTTGCGTCAAAAAAAACGACGCAATTCCGGCGCAAACGGAGTATAAATATGCCCCTCTATTTGTGCCAAATTTGTATCAAACTTTTTGTTGTAAATTTGGTGCAAATCTAACACCATATTTATTTTTTGACGCCTGACTTTCCGAATGTCAAAATTCAGCAGTGTGTGTCATTTTCTGGATGCGTGAAACCGCCTTGCATTAATGATATGCAAGGTAGGCGTTCCCGTCCAAAAAATGGCTGTAAGGCCTGTGCGCCTTATTCATACTCCTGCGCCATTTGGACACACAGGAGGGGGTAGGCCTTGCAAAGTAGTTTTGCTCTCTCATTAGGACCATATTTATACTTTTTGACGCATACCAGTTCAGTCGCTGGTGTGCGTCAAAAAAATTGCCGCAGGTTAACGCCATTCTAACGCACCAGGCAGGCGCCTTATTTATAGATTGGCGTTAGCCGACGGGTCAGAGTAAAAAAAAAAGACTCTAAGCAGGCAGCGCTGGCATAGGGAAAAATGGGGATTGTGCGTAAAAAAATGGTGCAAGTCAGGTTAGAGTAAAAAATCATGGCACTAACCGGACTTGCGCCATTTTTTGATGCACAACCCCCATTGAAATGACTCCTGTCTTAGCAAAGACAGTAGTCATGCCCCCCTGCCCAGTGACCATGCCCAGAGGACCTCTGTCCCCTGGGCATGGCCATTGGGGGCTGTGGCATGTAGGGGGGGGCCCAAGATAGACCCCTCTATGCCACTAAAAAATACTTACCTCAACTTACCTGTACTTACCTGGGATGGGTCCCTCCATCCATGGGTGTCCGGGGGTGTCAGGAGGTGTCCCTGGGGGCAGGGAAGGGCACCTGTGGACTGCTTCCATGGTCAGAGACCATGGGAATGAGCCCACAGGTCCCTTAATGCCTGCCTCACCCAGATGTTAAAAAACGGCACACATCATGCTAGGTGCCGTTTTTTAAGGCCCGCCCCCTCCTGTGCGTCACAATGACGCAGGAGTATAAATAAGGTGCAAAGGCCTTAAAGTAATTTTTTGTATGGGAACGGCTACCTTGCACATCATTAACGCAAGGCGTTTTTTTGCATTAAAAAAATGACGCACACGGAGGAATTTTGACGTTCGCCGGGTCGGGCATCACAGTACAAATATAGTGCAAGGTTTGCGCCGAATGTGTGTCAAATTTTTGACGCACATTCGGCGCAAACAGAGTATAAATATGCCCCTTGGTGGTTGGAAGCTTATCAGTTGACATGTATCTGCAGTGACCACTTTTGAGCTTTTTGGGCTTCTTTTTATAACCTGAGCTTTTCGAATAGTGTTCCTAATCATAATTTGGTACATTTAATTAAAGAGGGTCTTTTCAAATGGACCCGGGGAAGATTTACCCACATCCTAAGGAACTCAGCAGGACAACTTGCCACGCTGCGCTGCGTGAAAGGGAGAGGGCAGAATGCAGCACACATAGCAAGAGGATAAAACGAAGAGAAATAAATATATTTCTCCTTGTTGCTTCTCTGTTGGGAAGGCGTACGCATTCCCAGGTTTACTACTCTTAGTAAATCTGGGAATGCATGAAAAAGCATGTGTGGATGCGTAAGATCACCCACTCTCCACCCATGTAACGTCTTACCGACGCAGAGTAACGCAAGGCAGCGATTTGCGCTGCCATGGGTTACTCTAGATATACTAAGCCATGAATAGCCATGCAAGGTGGCCTTGCGTGGTTTAGTAAATCTCACTGATGCCCTGGTGTTGCCTAACGCTGTGACAACGCAAGGGCTTTATAAATCTGGGCCTCTATTTTGATCTATTTTTTGAGCTTAGACATCTGCCCCACAATTAGTGCCGCTCACTGGCTTATCGCTGTGTCGAATTGACGTCGCGAAAGGGGCTTTCTAATGCTAGTTAGGCTTTTTAGACTAAAACCAAGAAAAGCACCCTGGCCCAGGTCCTAAAACTTATAAAGCTGTTGAGGATCTTGGGGGCATATTTATACTTTTTGGTGCAAAACTCCATTAACGCAGGTTTGCATTAAAAAGTTTTGCACTGGCTTGCACCATTCTTGAGCTCCAGCCGGGCACCATATTTATGTAATGTGCAAGCTGGCACAAAGGGTAGGCTAGTGTGAAAAAAAGGACATTTCCAGGTGGGAGTGGCGGTATGAGAGAAGAGGGTTTTGCACGAAAAAATGACTTTAGGCAGGTTAGAGTAAAAAAAGAAAATGACCCTATCCAGTCTAGCGTCATTTTCTTATGTAAATCCATCCATACCACATGACTCCTTTCTTAAAAAAGACAGGAGTCATGCCCACCACCCCAGTGGCCAGCACAGGGGCCCAGGGTTCCCTGGGCATTGCCATTGCACCCAGTGCCATGTAGGGGGCCCATTTCAGGGCCCCCAAAGGCACTTTAAAAAATAAAGGGGCATATTTATACTCCGTTTGCGCCAAATTTGCGTCGTTTTTTCGACGCAAATTCGGCGCAAAACTAACGCCATATTTATACTTTGCCGTTAGACGCGTCTAGCGCCAAAGTATGAGGAATGAGCGTCATTTTTTTGCGTGAACGCCTTCCTTGCGTTAATGAGATGCAAGGTAGGCGTTCCCGTCCAAAAAAATGACTGCGACACAAATGCGTCGTATTTATACTCCCGGGCAAAAATCACGCCCGGGAGTGGGCGGGGCAAAAAACCCCGCATTTGCGCCTCTTTTTAACGCCTGGGTCAGGGCAGGCGTTAAGGGACCTGTGGGCTCAAAATGAGCCCACAGCTGCCCTCCCATGCCCCCAGGGACCCCCCCTGCCACCCTTGCCCACCCCAGGAGGACACCCAAGGATGGAGGGACCCATCCCAGGGACATTCAGGTAAGTTCAGGTAAGTATAATTTTTTATTTTTTTTATATTTTTTTTTGGCATAGGGGGGCCTGATTTCTGCCCCCCTACATGCCTCAATGCCCAATGACCATGCCCAGGGGACATAAGTCCCCTGGGCATGGCCATTGGGCAAGGGGGCATGACTCCTGTCTTTACTAAGACAGGAGTCATGTAAATGGCGTCTGGGCGTCGTTAAAAATGGCGCAAATCGGGTGGAGGCGATTTTTTTGCGTCAACCTGACTTGCCCCATTTTAAGACGCCCTAACGCCATTTTCCCCAACGCCGGCGCTGCCTGGTGTACGTGTTTTTTTTCCACGCACACCAGGCAGCGCCGGTCTGCTAGCGCCGGCTAACGCCATTCAATAAATACGGCGCCCGCATGGCGCTTCAGAATGGCGTTAGCCGGCGCTAATCTTTTTGGCGCAAAACTGTGATAGCGCAGTTTTGCGTCAAAAAGTATAAATATGGCCCAAAATACTTACCTGTACTTACCTATACTTACCTGGGATGGGATCCTCCATCCTCTATTGTCTCTCTGGTGTGGGTGGGGGTGTCCCTGGGCCTGTAGAGGGCACCTGTGGGCTTATTCCATGGTGTTCCACCATGGAAATAGGCCCAGAGGTCCCCTAACTCCTGCCCTGACCCAGGCGTTAAATAATGGTGCAAAACAAGCAAGATTTTAGCACAGGGGGATAAATATGGCGCTAAGGCCACTTTTTGGCACGGGAACGCCTATCTGGTATCTCAGTGATGCAAGGTAGGTTTCCACATCCCAAAAATATAGGCCCATATTAATACTTTTTGACGCACAACTGCGGCAACGCAGTTGTGCGTCAAAAATTTTACCGCCGGCTAACGCCATTCCAACGCACCATGCGAGCGCCTTATTAATGGAATGACGTTAGCCGGCGCTGCGGACTGGTGTGCGTTAAAAAAAATGACTCACACCAGTCAGCGCCGGCGTATGGGAAAATGGGGGTTGTGCGTCAAAAAATGGTGCAAGTCAGGTATGAGTCAAAATTCAGGCCTCAAACCAGATTTGCGCCATTCTTTTTTACGCCCAACCTCCATTGACATGACTCCTGTCTTAGCAAAGACAGGAGTCATGCCCCCTTGCCCAATGGCCATGCCCAGGGGACTTATGTCCCCTGGGCATGGTCATTGGGCATAGTGGCATGTAGGGGGGCCCAAGTCAGGCCCGAACTTACCTTTACTTCCCTGGGATGGGTCCCTCCATCCTTGGGTGTCCTCCTGGGGTGGGGAAGGGTGGCAGGGGGTGTCCCTGGGGGCAGGGGAGGGCACCTCTGTGCTCCTTCCGAGCCCACAGGTCCCTTAACGCCTGCCCTGACCCAGGCGTTAAAAAACGGCGCACATCAGGCTGTGCGCCGTTTTTTAAGGCCCACCCCCTCCTGTGCGTCAAAATGACGCCAGAGTATAAATAAGGGGCACAGGCCTTAAAGTCATTTTTTGGAAGGGAACGCCTACCTTGCATATAATTAACGCAAGGCTGGTTCCCCCTTCCAAAAAATGACGCACATGGTGGAATTTTGACACCCGCGGGGTCGGGCGTCAAAGTATAAATATGGGGCAGGGTTTGCGCCGATTGTGCGTCAAAATGTTTGATGCACATTCGGCGCAAACAGAGTATAAATATGCCCCATAGAGTTCGTTTTGCACCAAATTTGCTTGAAACAAATGATGCAAATTTGGCACAAAACAAGTATAAATATGTGCTATATTTATCCCCCTGTGCTACAATGATGGATAACACCTAAGTCAGACCAGGCGTTGGGGACCTGTGGACCCATTTCCATGGTTAAACACTCAAGCCCCAGGAACACCCCCACCCACACCAGAGGGACACCAGAGGATGTGAGACCCCATCCCAGGTGAGTAGGTTAAGTATCTGTAAGTATTTTTTAATTCATATATTTTTTTGCCATCGGAGGCCCTACATTGTGGCCCTCTGCATGGCACAGGGTGCAGTAGCCATACCCAGGGGACACTTGACCCCTGTGCTGGCCACTGGGGTGATGGGCATGACTCGTGTCTTTCCTAAGACAGGAGTCATGTTTTTGGTGGTTGTGCACCAGGAAATGGCGCTAATCTGGTTAGAGGTATTTTTTATGCCTCTAACCAGCTAGCATCATTTTCTGACGTACAACCCCCTCCTTCCCTACCACCACCCGAACCCGGCTAGCATCTTCTTCTTAGACGCTAGCCCACATTTAGCGCCGGCTTGCGCCATTCAATAAATACAGCACTCGGCTGGCATTGTTAAATTACGCATGCTGACGCTATACTTTTGTGCCGCAAAACTGCATTAGCACAGTTTTGCAGCAAAAAGCATAAATATGGGCCAAAGGCCCATATTTATACTTTTTGACGCTAAACTGCGCTAACGCAGTTTAGCGTCAAAAAATTTAGCGCCGTCTAACGCCATTCTGAAGCGCCATGCGGGCGCCGTATTTATGGAATGGCGTTAGCCGGCGCAAGCAGACCGGCGCTGCCTGGTGTGCGTGGAAAAAAACCACGTAGACCAGGCAGCGCCGGCGTAGGGGGAAAATGGCGTTAGGGCGTCTTAAAATGGGGCAAGTCAGGTTGAGGCAAAAAAATCGCCTCAACCCGATTTGCGCCATTATTTTCGACGCCCAGACGCCATTTAAATGACTCCTGTCTTAGTAAAGACAGGAGTCATGCCCCCTTGCCCAATGGCCATGCCCAGGGGACTTATGTCCCCTGGGCATGGTCATTGGGCATAGTGGCATGTAGGGGGGCACACATAAGGCCCCCCTATGCCACACAAAAAAAATAAAAAAATATAAAAAATTATACTTACCTGAACTTACCTGAATGTCCCTGGGGTGGGTCCCTCCATCCTTGGGTGTCCTCCTGGGGTGGGCAGGGGTGGCAGGGGGGGTCCCTGGGGGCAGGGGAGGGCACCTGTGGGCTCATTTTGAGCCCACAGGCCCCTTAACGCCTACCCTGACCCAGGCGTTAAATAGTGGCGCAAATGCGGGGTTTTTTGACCCGCCACCTCCCGGGCGTGATTTTTGCCCGGGAGTATAAATACGACGCATTTGCGTCGCCGTCATTTTTTTAGACGGGAACGCCTACCTTGCATCTCATTAACGCAAGGAAGGCGTTCACGCAAAAAAATGACGCTCTTTACTCATACTTTGGCGCTAGACGCGTCTAACGCCAAAGTATAAATATGGCGTTAGTTTTGCGCCGAATTTGCGTCGAAAAAAACGACGCTAATTCGGCGCAAACGGTGTATAAATATGCCCCAAAGTCTCTTGTACAGGAAATCATAAATCATATTTTGGCTAGTTCTATAGTGCTGAGATGCATAAAGGTCGATTGGGCCCGGTAAAGCTGCATATGTTTAAGTCGGGTTGTAGGACGAGGTGTTACTCAAGTGAACTCCTGTTATGATCACCAGGCATTCACAGCTCTTCTGAAAATAAAAGGTCTCATTATATCTTCAAATTGCTACAGGATGTATTTCACGACCTCTTTAGCCCCTTTGAATGCCATTGCTCTCCTATGTCCTGAAATGTCAACTGGGGAACAGTTACTTTGTTTGGGGAAACTGATTGAAGATGTTGCTGCACATTTGGGGGCAGATTTATAGAAAGTGGTGCTGCACCAAGTGCAGCACCACTTTCCCTGCACCCCTTTGCACCCCCCTACCCCCACCATGTGTGTGCCCTATTTAAAATACAAAACACAAAGGGGCATTGTAGGAAGTTGGCTCTGTATGTGCTATTTCAAAGTAAGGAATAGCATGCACAGAGTCCAAGGGTTCCCCTTAGAGGTAAAATAGTGGTAAAAATAGATAATACTAATGCTCTATTTTGTGGTAGTGTGGTCGAGCAGTAGGCTTATCCAAGGAGTAGTGTTAAGCATTTGTTGTACATACACATAGACAATAAATGAGGTACACACACTCAGAGACAAATCCAGCCAATAGGTTTTTATATAGAAAAATATCTTTTCTTAGTTTATTTTAAGAACCACAGGTTCAAATTCTACAGGTAATATCTCATTCGAAAGGTATTGCAGGTAAGTACTTTAGGAACTTCAAATCATCAAAATTGCATGTATACTTTTCAAGTTATTCACAAATAGCTGTTTTAAAAGTGGACACTTAGTGCAATTTTCACAGTTCCTAGGGGAGGTAAGTATTTGTTAGGTTAACCAGGTAAGTCAGACACTTACAGGGCTTAGTTCTTGGTCCAAGGTAGCCCACCGTTGGGGGTTCAGAGCAACCCCAAAGTCACCACACCAGCAGCTCAGGGCCGGTCAGGTGCAGAGTGCAAAGTGGTGCCCAAAACACATAGGCTAGAATGGAGAGAAGGGGGTGCCCCGGTTCCGGTCTGCTTGCAGGTAAGTACCCGCGTCTTCGGAGGGCAGACCAGGGGGGTTTTGTAGGGCACCGGGGGGGACACAAGTCCACACAGAAATTTCACCCTCAGCAGCGCGGGGGCGGCCGGGTGCAGTGTAGAAACAAGCGTCGGGTTTGTAATGGAAGTCAATGGGAGATCTAGGGATCTCTTCAGCGCTGCAGGCAGGCAAGGGGGGGGTTCCTCGGGGAAACCTCCACTTGGGTAAGGGAGAGGGACTCCTGGGGGTCACTCCTCCAGTGAAAGTCCGGTCCTTCAGGTCCTGGGGGCTGCGGGTGCAGGGTCTCTCCCAGGTGTCGGGACTTTGGGTTCAAAGAGTCGCGGTCAGGGGAAGCCTCGGGATTCCCTCTGCAGGCGGCGCTGTGGGGGCTCAGGGGGGACAGGTTTTTGTACTCACAGTCTTAGAGTAGTCCTGGGGTCCCTCCTGAGGTGTTGGATCGCCACCAGCCGAGTCGGGGTCGCCGGGTGCAGTGTTGCAAGTCTCACGCTTCTTGCGGGGAGCTTGCAGGGTTCTTTAAAAGCTGCTGGAAACAAAGTTGCAGCTTTTCTTGGAGCAGGTCCGCTGTCCTCGGGAGTTTCTTGTCTTTTCGAAGCAGGGGCAGTCCTCAGAGGATGTCGAGGTCGCTGGTCCCTTTGGAAGGCGTCGCTGGAGCAGGATCTTTGGAAGGCAGGAGACAGGCCGGTGAGTTTCTGGGGCCAAGGCAGTTGTCGTCTTCTGGTCTTCCTCTGCAGGGGTTTTTCAGCTAGGCAGTCCTTCTTCTTGTAGTTTCAGGAATCTAATTTTCTAGGGTTCAGGGTAGCCCTTAAATACTAAATTTAAGGGCGTGTTTAGGTCTGGGGGGTTAGTAGCCAATGGCTACTAGCCCTGAGGGTGGGTACACCCTCTTTGTGCCTCCTCCCAAGGGGAGGGGGTCACAATCCTAACCCTATTGGGGGAATCCTCCATCTGCAAGATGGAGGATTTCTAAAAGTTAGAGTCACCTCAGCTCAGGACACCTTAGGGGCTGTCCTGACTGGCCAGTGACTCCTCCTTGTTATTCTCATTATTTTCTCCGGCCTTGCCGCCAAAAGTGGGGCCTGGCCGGAGGGGGCGGGCAACTCCACTAGCTGGAGTGTCCTGCTGGGTTGGCACAAAGGAGGTGAGCCTTTGAGGCTCACCGCCAGGTGTGACAATTCCTGCCTGGGAGAGGTGTTAGCATCTCCACCCAGGGCAGGCTTTGTTACTGGCCTCAGAGTGACAAAGGCACTCTCCCCATGGGGCCAGCAACATGTCTCGGTTTGTGGCAGGCTGCTAAAACTAGTCAGCCTACACAGATAGTCGGTTAAGTTTCAGGGGGCACCTCTAAGGTGCCCTCTGTGGTGTATTTTACAATAAAATGTACACTGGCATCAGTGTGCATTTATTGTGCTGAGAAGTTTGATACCAAACTTCCCAGTTTTCAGTGTAGCCATTATGGTGCTGTGGAGTTCGTGTTTGACAGACTCCCAGACCATATACTCTTATGGCTACCCTGCACTTACAATGTCTAAGGTTTTGTTTAGACACTGTAGGGGTACCATGCTCATGCACTGGTACCCTCACCTATGGTATAGTGCACCCTGCCTTAGGGCTGTAAGGCCTGCTAGAGGGGTGTCTTACCTATACTGCACAGGCAGTGAGAGGCTGGCATGGCACCCTGAGGGGAGTGCCATGTCGACTTACTCGTTTTGTCCTCACTAGCACACACAAGCTGGCAAGCAGTGTGTCTGTGCTGAGTGAGAGGTCTCCAGGGTGGCATAAGACATGCTGCATCCCTTAGAGACCTTCCTTGGCATCAGGGCCCTTGGTACTAGAAGTACCAGTTACAAGGGACTTATCTGGATGCCAGGGTCTGCCAATTGTGGATACAAAAGTACAGGTTAGGGAAAGAACACTGGTGCTGGGGCCTGGTTAGCAGGCCTCAGCACACTTTCAATTGTAAACATAGCATCAGCAAAGGCAAAAAGTCAGGGGGCAACCATGCCAAGGAGGCATTTCCTTACACAACCCCCCCCCAAACGAAAGAGGATGAGACTAACCTTTCCCAAGAGAGTCTTCATTTTCTAAGTGGAAGAACCTGGAAAGGCCATCTGCATTGGCATGGGCAGTCCCAGGTCTGTGTTCCACTATAAAGTCCATTCCCTGTAGGGAGATGGACCACCTCAACAGTTTAGGATTTTCACCTTTCATTTGCATCAGCCATTTGAGAGGTCTGTGGTCAGTTTGAACTAGGAAGTGAGTCCCAAAGAGGTATGGTCTCAGCTTCTTCAGGGACCAAACCACAGCAAAGGCCTCCCTCTCAATGGCACTCCAACGCTGCTCCCTGGGGAGTAACCTCCTGCTAATGAAAGCAACAGGCTGGTCAAGGCCATCATCATTTGTTTGGGACAAAACTGCCCCTATCCCATGTTCAGAGGCATCAGTCTGCACAATGAACTGCTTAGAATAATCTGGAGCTTTGAGAACTGGTGCTGAGCACATTGCCTGTTTCAGGGTGTCAAAGGCCTGTTGGCATTCCACAGTCCAGTTTACTTTCTTGGGCATTTTCTTGGAGGTGAGTTCAGTGAGGGCTGTCACAATGGATCCATATCCCTTCACAAACCTCCTGTAATACCCAGTCAAGCCAAGGAATGCCCTGACTTGAGTCTGGGTTTTTGGAGCTACCCAGTCCAGAATAGTCTGGATCTTGGGTTGGAGTGGCTGAACTTGGCCTCCACCTACAAGGTGTCCCAAGTAAACCACAGTTCCCTGCCCTATCTGGCATTTGGATGCCTTGATAGAGAGGCCTGCAGTTTGCAGAGCCTTCAAAACCTTCCTCAGGTGGACCAGGTGATCCTGCCAGGTGGAGCTAAAGACAGCAATATCATCAAGATAAGCTGTGCTAAAGGACTCCAAGCCAGCAAGGACTTGATTCACCAAGCTTTGGAAGGTGGCAGGGGCATTCTTTAAACCAAAGGGCATAACAGTAAACTGATAATGCCCATCAGGTGTGGAGAATGCTGTCTTTTCTTTTGCTCCAGGTGCCATTTTTATTTGCCAGTACCCTGCTGTCAAGTCAAAGGTACTTAGAAATTTGGCAGCACCTAACTTATCAATGAGCTCATCAGCTCTTGGAATTGGATGGGCATCTGTCTTGGTGACAGAATTGAGCCCTCTGTAGTCCACACAAAACCTCATCTCTTTCTTTCCATCTGTGGTGTGAGGTTTGGGGACTAAGACCACTGGGCTAGCCCAGGGGCTGTCAGAGCGCTCAATTACTCCCAATTCCAGCATCTTGTGGACTTCCACCTTGATGCTTTCCTTAACATGGTCAGACTGTCTGAAGATTTTGTTCTTGACAGGCATGCTGTCTCCTGTGTCCACATCATGGGTACACAGGTGTGTCTGACCAGGGGTTAGGGAGAAAAGCTCAGGAAACTGTTGTAGGACTCTCCTACAATCAGCCTGCTGTTGGCCAGAGAGGGTGTCTGAGTAGATCACTCCATCTACTGTGCCATCTTTTGGGTCTGATGACAGAAGATCAGGGAGAGGTTCACTCTCTGCCTCCTGATCCTCATCTGTTACCATTAACAGATTCACATCAGCCCTGTCATGGAAGAGCTTAAGGCGGTTCACATGGATCACCCTCTTGGGGCTCCTGCTTGTGCCCAGGTCCACCAGGTAGGTGACCTGACTCTTCCTCTCTAGCACTGGGTAAGGGCCACTCCATTTGTCCTGGAGTGCCCTGGGAGCCACAGGCTCCAGAACCCAGACTTTCTGCCCTGGTTGGAACTCAACCAGTGCAGCCTTTTGGTCATACCAAAACTTCTGGAGTTGTTGGCTGGCCTCAAGGTTTTTGGTTGCCTTTTCCATGTACTCTGCCATTCTAGAGCGAAGGCCAAGTACATAGTCCACTATGTCCTGTTTAGGCTCATGGAGAGGTCTCTCCCAGCCTTCTTTAACAAGGGCAAGTGGTCCCCTTACAGGATGACCAAACAGAAGTTCAAAGGGTGAGAACCCTACTCCCTTCTGTGGTACCTCCCTGTAAGCGAAAAGCAGACATGGCAGGAGGACATCCCATCTCCTTTTGAGTTTTTCTGGGAGCCCCATGATCATGCCTTTTAATGTCTTGTTGAATCTCTCAACTAAGCCATTAGTTTGTGGATGGTATGGTGTAGTGAATTTATAAGTCACTCCACACTCATTCCACATGTGCTTTAGGTATGCTGACATGAAGTTGGTACCTCTGTCAGACACCACCTCCTTAGGGAAACCCACTCTGGTAAAGATACCAATGAGGGCCTTGGCTACTGCAGGGGCAGTAGTCGACCTAAGGGGAATAGCTTCAGGATACCTGGTAGCATGATCCACTACTACCAGGATGTACATATTTCCTGAGGCTGTGGGAGGTTCTAGTGGACCAACTATGTCCACACCCACTCTTTCAAAGGGCACCCCCACCACTGGAAGTGGAATGAGGGGGGCCTTTGGATGCCCACCTGTCTTACCACTGGCTTGACAGGTGGGGCAGGAGAGGCAAAACTCCTTAACCATGTTGGACATATTGGGCCAGTAGAAGTGGTTGACTAACCTCTCCCACGTCTTGGTTTGTCCCAAATGTCCAGCAAGGGGAATGTCATGGGCCAATGTTAGGATGAACTCTCTGAACAGCTGAGGCACTACCACTCTCCTAGTGGCACCAGGTTTGGGGTCTCTGGCCTCAGTGTACAGGAGTCCATCTTCCCAATAGACCCTATGTGTTCCATTTTTCTTGCCTTTGGACTCTTCAGCAGCTTGCTGCCTAAGGCCTTCAAGAGAGGGACAGGTTTCTTGTCCCTTACACAGCTCCTCCCTTGAGGGTCCCCCTGGGCCTAAGAGCTCAACCTGGTAAGGTTCAAGCTCCAAAGGCTCAGTTCCCTCAGAGGGCAGAACTTCTTCCTGAGAAGAGAGGTTCCCTTTCTTTTGCTGTGTTGCAGTTGGTTTCCCAACTGACTTTCCTGTTCTCTTGGTAGGCTGGGCCATTTTTCCAGACTCCAGCTCTACTTTTTCACCCTGTGCCTTGCATTGTGCTCTTGTTTTCACACACACCAGTTCAGGGATACCCAGCATTGCTGCATGGGTTTTTAGCTCTACCTCAGCCCATGCTGAGGACTCCAGGTCATTTCCAAGCAGACAGTCCACTGGGATATTTGAGGAGACCACCACCTGTTTCAGGCCATTGACCCCTCCCCATTCTAAAGTAACCATTGCCATGGGATGTACTTTTCTCTGATTGTCAGCGTTGGTGACTGTGTAAGTTTTTCCAGTCAGGTATTGGCCAGGGGAAACCAGTTTCTCTGTCACCATGGTGACACTGGCACCTGTATCCCTCAGGCCCTCTATTCTAGTCCCATTAATTAAGAGTTGCTGTCTGTATTTTTGCATGTTAGGCGGCCAGACAGCTAGTGTGGCTAAATCCACCCCACCCTCAGAAACTAGAGTAGCTTCAGTGTGGACCCTGATTTGCTCTGGGCACACTGTTGATCCCACTTGGAGACTAGCCATACCAGTGTTACCTGGATGGGAGTTTGGAGTGGAACCTTTCTTGGGACAGGCCTTGTCTCCAGTTTGGTGTCCATGCTGTTTACAGCTATGACACCAGGCCTTTTTGGGATCAAAGTTTTTACCCTTGTACCCATTGTTTTGTGAAGAGGCTCTGGGCCCACCCTCCTGTGCAGGTTTTTGGGGGCCTGTAGAAGACTCTTTACTATTTTTAGTTTTGGTTGTCTCATCACCCTTCTGCTGGGGAGTCTTTGTGACCCCTTTCTTTTGGTCACCCCCTGTTGAAGTCTTGGACACCCTTGTCTTGACCCAATGGTCCGCCTTCTTTCCCAATTCTTGGGGAGAAATTGGTCCTAGGTCTACCAGATGCTGATGCAGTTTATCATTGAAACAATTACTTAACAGGTGTTCTTTCACAAATAAATTGTACAGCCCATCATAATTACTTACACCACTGCCTTGAATCCAACCATCTAGTGTTTTCACTGAGTAGTCAACAAAGTCAACCCAGGTCTGGCTCGAGGATTTTTGAGCCCCCCTGAACCTAATCCTGTACTCCTCAGTGGAGAATCCAAAGCCCTCAATCAGGGTACCCTTCATGAGGTCATAAGATTCTGCATCTTGTCCAGAGAGTGTGAGGAGTCTATCCCTACACTTTCCTGTGAACATTTCCCAAAGGAGAGCACCCCAGTGAGATTTGTTCACTTTTCTGGTTACACAAGCCCTCTCAAAAGCTGTGAACCATTTGGTGATGTCATCACCATCTTCATATTTAGTTACAATCCCTTTGGGGATTTTCAACATGTCAGGAGAATCTCTGACCCTATTTATATTGCTGCCACCATTGATGGGTCCTAGGCCCATCTCTTGTCTTTCCCTCTCTATGGCTAGGATCTGTCTTTCCAAAGCCAATCTTTTGGCCATCCTGGCTAACTGGATGTCCTCTTCACTGGAGTTATCCTCAGTGATTTCAGAGTTGTTGGTCCCTCCTGTGAGGGAACCAGCATCTCTGACTATTATTTGTGGAGTCAGGGCTTGAGAAGCCCTGCTCTCCCTAAGTAGGACTGGAGGGGGGGAATTTCCCTCCAAGTCACTATCTTCATCCTCTGAGTTGCCATCCTCAGAGGGGTTGGCCTTTTCAAACTCTGCCAAAAGCTCCTGGAGCTGTACTTTGGTAGGTTTGGGGCCCATTGCTATTTTCTTTAGTTTACAGAGTGACCTTAGCTCTCTCATCTGTAGATGGAGGTAAGGTGTGGTGTCGAGTTCCACCACATTCACATCTGTGCTAGACATTATGCTTCTAAAAGTTGGAATACTTTTTAAGAAACTAAAACTGGTTCTAGAATCTAATTCAAACTTTTAACAAACTTTTAAACTCTAAAAGAAATGCTAAACAGGATCTAACACAAGGCCCTAGCAGGTCTTTTAAGAATTTAGAAAACTTTTCAAATTGCAAAAATCAATTTCTAATGACAATTTTGGAATTTGTCGTGTGATCAGGTATTGGCTGAGTAGTCCAGCAAATGCAAAGTCTTGTACCCCACCGCTGATCCACCAATGTAGGAAGTTGGCTCTGTATGTGCTATTTCAAAGTAAGGAATAGCATGCACAGAGTCCAAGGGTTCCCCTTAGAGGTAAAATAGTGGTAAAAATAGATAATACTAATGCTCTATTTTGTGGTAGTGTGGTCGAGCAGTAGGCTTATCCAAGGAGTAGTGTTAAGCATTTGTTGTACATACACATAGACAATAAATGAGGTACACACACTCAGAGACAAATCCAGCCAATAGGTTTTTATATAGAAAAATATCTTTTCTTAGTTTATTTTAAGAACCACAGGTTCAAATTCTACAGGTAATATCTCATTCGAAAGGTATTGCAGGTAAGTACTTTAGGAACTTCAAATCATCAAAATGGCATGTATACTTTTCAAGTTATTCACAAATAGCTGTTTTAAAAGTGGACACTTAGTGCAATTTTCACAGTTCCTAGGGGAGGTAAGTATTTGTTAGGTTAACCAGGTAAGTCAGACACTTACAGGGCTTAGTTCTTGGTCCAAGGTAGCCCACCGTTGGGGGTTCAGAGCAACCCCAAAGTCACCACACCAGCAGCTCAGGGCCGGTCAGGTGCAGAGTGCAAAGTGGTGCCCAAAACACATAGGCTAGAATGGAGAGAAGGGGGTGCCCCGGTTCCGGTCTGCTTGCAGGTAAGTACCCGCGTCTTCGGAGGGCAGACCAGGGGGGTTTTGTAGGGCACCGGGGGGGACACAAGTCCACACAGAAATTTCACCCTCAGCAGCGCGGGGGCGGCCGGGTGCAGTGTAGAAACAAGCGTCGGGTTTGTAATGGAAGTCAATGGGAGATCTAGGGATCTCTTCAGCGCTGCAGGCAGGCAAGGGGGGGGTTCCTCGGGGAAACCTCCACTTGGGTAAGGGAGAGGGACTCCTGGGGGTCACTCCTCCAGTGAAAGTCCGGTCCTTCAGGTCCTGGGGGCTGCGGGTGCAGGGTCTCTCCCAGGTGTCGGGACTTTGGGTTCAAAGAGTCGCGGTCAGGGGAAGCCTCGGGATTCCCTCTGCAGGCGGCGCTGTGGGGGCTCAGGGGGGACAGGTTTTTGTACTCACAGTCTTAGAGTAGTCCTGGGGTCCCTCCTGAGGTGTTGGATCGCCACCAGCCGAGTCGGGGTCGCCGGGTGCAGTGTTGCAAGTCTCACGCTTCTTGCGGGGAGCTTGCAGGGTTCTTTAAAAGCTGCTGGAAACAAAGTTGCAGCTTTTCTTGGAGCAGGTCCGCTGTCCTCGGGAGTTTCTTGTCTTTTCGAAGCAGGGGCAGTCCTCAGAGGATGTCGAGGTCGCTGGTCCCTTTGGAAGGCGTCGCTGGAGCAGGATCTTTGGAAGGCAGGAGACAGGCCGGTGAGTTTCTGGGGCCAAGGCAGTTGTCGTCTTCTGGTCTTCCTCTGCAGGGGTTTTTCAGCTAGGCAGTCCTTCTTCTTGTAGTTTCAGGAATCTAATTTTCTAGGGTTCAGGGTAGCCCTTAAATACTAAATTTAAGGGCGTGTTTAGGTCTGGGGGGTTAGTAGCCAATGGCTACTAGCCCTGAGGGTGGGTACACCCTCTTTGTGCCTCCTCCCAAGGGGAGGGGGTCACAATCCTAACCCTATTGGGGGAATCCTCCATCTGCAAGATGGAGGATTTCTAAAAGTTAGAGTCACCTCAGCTCAGGACACCTTAGGGGCTGTCCTGACTGGCCAGTGACTCCTCCTTGTTATTCTCATTATTTTCTCCGGCCTTGCCGCCAAAAGTGGGGCCTGGCCGGAGGGGGCGGGCAACTCCACTAGCTGGAGTGTCCTGCTGGGTTGGCACAAAGGAGGTGAGCCTTTGAGGCTCACCGCCAGGTGTGACAATTCCTGCCTGGGAGAGGTGTTAGCATCTCCACCCAGGGCAGGCTTTGTTACTGGCCTCAGAGTGACAAAGGCACTCTCCCCATGGGGCCAGCAACATGTCTCGGTTTGTGGCAGGCTGCTAAAACTAGTCAGCCTACACAGATAGTCGGTTAAGTTTCAGGGGGCACCTCTAAGGTGCCCTCTGTGGTGTATTTTACAATAAAATGTACACTGGCATCAGTGTGCATTTATTGTGCTGAGAAGTTTGATACCAAACTTCCCAGTTTTCAGTGTAGCCATTATGGTGCTGTGGAGTTCGTGTTTGACAGACTCCCAGACCATATACTCTTATGGCTACCCTGCACTTACAATGTCTAAGGTTTTGTTTAGACACTGTAGGGGTACCATGCTCATGCACTGGTACCCTCACCTATGGTATAGTGCACCCTGCCTTAGGGCTGTAAGGCCTGCTAGAGGGGTGTCTTACCTATACTGCACAGGCAGTGAGAGGCTGGCATGGCACCCTGAGGGGAGTGCCATGTCGACTTACTCGTTTTGTCCTCACTAGCACACACAAGCTGGCAAGCAGTGTGTCTGTGCTGAGTGAGAGGTCTCCAGGGTGGCATAAGACATGCTGCATCCCTTAGAGACCTTCCTTGGCATCAGGGCCCTTGGTACTAGAAGTACCAGTTACAAGGGACTTATCTGGATGCCAGGGTCTGCCAATTGTGGATACAAAAGTACAGGTTAGGGAAAGAACACTGGTGCTGGGGCCTGGTTAGCAGGCCTCAGCACACTTTCAATTGTAAACATAGCATCAGCAAAGGCAAAAAGTCAGGGGGCAACCATGCCAAGGAGGCATTTCCTTACAGGCATATTTATACTCCGTTTGCGCCGAATTTGCGTCGTTTTTTTCGACGAAAATTCGGCACAAAACTAACGCCATATTTATACTTTGGCGTTAGACGCGTCTAGCGCCAAACTATGAGTAAAGAGCGTCATTTTTTTGCATGAACGACTTCCGTGGGTTAATGAGATGCAAGGTAGGCGTTCCCGTCTAAAAAAATGACTGCGACGCAAATGCGTCGTATTTATACTCCCGGGCAAAAATGACGCCCGGGAGTGGGCGGGGCAAAAAACCCCGCATTTGCGCCGGATTTTAGCGCCTGGGTCAGGGCAGGCGTTAAGGGACCTGTGGGCTCAAAATGAGCCCACAGCTGCCCTCCCATGCCCCCAGGGACCCCCCCTGCCACCCTTGCCCACCCCAGGAGGACACCCAAGGCTGGAGGGACCCACCCCAGGGACATTCAGGTAAGTTCAGGTAAGTATAATTGTTTTTTTTTAAATATTTTTTTTGGCATAGGGGGGCCTGATTTGTGCCCCCCTACATGCCACTATGCCCAATGACCATGCCCAGGGGACATAAGTCCCCTGGGCATGGCCATTGGGCAAGGGGGCATGACTCCTGTCTTTACTAAGACAGGAGTCATGTAAATGGCGTCTGGGCGTCGTTAAAAATGGCGCAAATCGGGTGGAGGCGATTTTTTGCGTCAACCTGACTTGCACCATTTTTAAGACGCCCTAGCGCCATTTTTCCCAACGCCGGCGCTGCCTGGTGTACGTGTTTTTTTTCCACGCACACCAGGCAGCGCCGGTCTGCTTGCGCCGGCTAACGCCATTCAATAAATACAGCGCCCGCATGGTGCTTCAGAATGGCGTTAGCCGGCGCAAAATTTTTCGACGCTAAACTGCGTTAGCGCAGTTTAGCGTCAAAAAGTATAAATACGGGCCAAAAAATATAGCAAAAAAATACTTACCTGGGATGGGGTCCCCCATTGTTAGTCCTGGCCCTTTCTGCAGAGTCATTCCACAAACTTTTTTGCATTCTTCTCCTACGTTTTCGGACCCTTTTTGGCTAACGTTATAACTCTGGGCACTTTGGGCCATATTTATACTTTTTGACGCAAAACTGCGCTAACGCAGTTTTGCGTCAAAAGAATTAGCGCCGGCTAACGCCATTCTGAAGCGCCATTCGGGCGCCGTATTTAATCAATGACGTTAGCCGGCGTTAGCCGCCGGTGCTGCCTGGTGTGTGTGTAAAAAAACGACGTACACCAGGCAGCGCTGGCGTAGGGGGATATGGGGCTTGGGCGTCAAGAAATGGGGCAAGTCAGGTTGAGGCAATTTTTTCGCCTCAACCCGATTTGCGCCATTTTTTTCGACTCCCAACCCCCATTGAAATGACTCCTGTCTTAGCAAAGACAGGAGTCATGCCCCCTTGCCCAATGGCCATGCCCGGGGGACTTCTGTCCCCTGGGCATGGTCATTGGGCATAGTGGCATGTAGGGGGGCACAAATCAGGCCCCCCTATGCCACCAAAAAAAATGAAAAAAAACACTTACCTGAACTTACCTTAATGTCCCTGGGATGGGTCCCTCCAGCCTTGGGTGTCCTCCTGGGGTGGGCAAGGGTGACAGGGGGTGTCCCTGGGGGCATGGGAGGGCACCTCTGGGCTCCTTCCGAGCCCACAGGTCCCTTAACGCCTGCCTTTTGCAGGCGCTAAAAAACGGCGCAAAAGCGGGCGTACGTCATTTTTTTTGACCCGCCCACTCCCGGGCGTGAATTTTGCCCGGGAGTATAAATCCGACGCACATGCCTCGGAGTCGATTTTTTAGACGTGAACACCTACCTTGCATCTCATTAACGCAAAGTAGGTGTCCACGCTAAAAAATGACGCAAACTCCATGGACTTTGGCGCTAGACGCGTCTAACGCCAAAGTATAAATATGGAGTTAGTTTTGCGTCGAAATTGCGTTAAAAAAAACAACGCAATTCCGGCGCAAACGGAGTATAAATATGCCCCTTTATCACTGCTAATTAGTGCTAAAGTGCATGCGCTCTCCTGTAAACTTGGTATGATGGGCTTATCCCTGATTGATGCATTTATTTAATTTACCGTTAAGTCCCTTGTACAGTGGTATCCATATACCCAGGGACTGTAAATTAAGGCCCAGATTTATACTTTTTGATGCAAACCTGTGGTAAAGAAGTTTACCGCCGGCTACCGCCATTCCCAGACGCCAGCCGGGCGTCATATTCAAGGAATGACACTAGCCGGCACGAAGGCCAAAATAAATTATGCTAACCGAGCAGGGGAGGCGTAGAGAAGACATGGGGTTGTGCGTCAAAGAATGTTGCAAGTCAGGTTAGCATAAAAAATATTGATATTAACCTGACAAGCGTCATTTTTTGACGCACAACCCCCATGGACTTCTTTCCCTTGGGCATGGCCTTTGGGCAGAGTGCCATGTAGGGGGGGCCAAGTTAGGGCTCCCTATGCCACTTAAAAAAAAGATTAAGAAAAACTTAACTGGAGTTACCTTTGTTGGGTCCCCCCATCCATGGGTGTCCTCCAGGGGTGGGTGGAGGTGGCAGGGGGTGTCCCTGGGGGCAGTGAAGGGCACCTGTGGACTGCTTTCATGGTCTCCGACCGTGGAAATGACCCCACAGGTCCCCTAACGCCTGCCTTCACCCAGATGCTAAATAATGGAGCTGAACAGGCTTAGGGCCATTATTTAAGGTCCTCCTCGTCCTGTGCGTCATTTTTACACAGGAGGATAAATAAGGCACAAATGCCTTCATTTTTTGTCGTGGAACGCCTTCCTTGCTTCCCATTGACGCAAGGTAGGTTTCCACGGTAAAAAAAATGACGTTAACTCCAATATTTTGAGACTAGACGGGTCTAGCGTCAAAATATAAATATGGAGTTAATTTTGCGCCTGATTTGCGTAAAAACAAATGATGCAAATTCTGTGCAAACAGAGGATAAATATGAGCCTAAATGCTACTAGTGGGCCTGTAGCGCCGCTTGGGCCACCCACTGAAGTAACTTTTCCAAACCTGTCTCAGTCCTGCTAGTGCAGGACCTGCGTGCACAGTTTGCTGCCACAGGGACCTGACAGCTAAATGTACTTGCCAGGCCCCTTTTATTAGATGTAAGTCACCCCTAAGGTAGGCCCTAGCTAGCCCTATGGGCAGGAGGATATGTATGTAGAAGGCAGGACATGTGCCTAGTAATGCGGCCTGCCCTGGTAGCGACAAACAGCCTAATTGTTTTTTCACTGCTGCAAGTGCTGCCTTCTCATAGGATTGCATTGGAAAATCTAGTGGATATTGTCTGATTTATGAGGGGCAGAATGCTGCTGGAAGGACTCACCAGGAACTGCCATGAACTGCTGCTGTGCTGACCTGCTTGGTCATGTAGAGGAACTGCCACTGAATGCATCCACTTTCTGCTGGTCTGTTGCTCAGCCCTACCACCCTGTGCTCCCCCCACCACTGTGTCACCCCAGAGGCTGGGTGCTGTGGCCCCTGCAACCTATGATTTGCTTACAGTGCATGGAGAGTGACTCATCTTTCCTGTCTAGCACCTCAAGAGTGACATTAGCAAAACAAAATGATGATGGACAGAGTGCTGACAATGCAAACACTCACTCCCAGTCACAGATCTGGGTTTAATCCATCATTTTTTTGCTGCCCATGCCATTCCAGTTTGGACCCAGCCATATGCAAATCAGTCTTGACCCTGTTCCCTATGGGAACAGTCCAGCCCGAACTGCCAGGCCAGATCTTCCCTGGACTGGAAACAAGCATCCTGGGACCGGTTTCGGGGTTTCACCCCTCATCAGCCAGGCTAGCTTGAATCCAATGGCATGGGAAGCACGGGACCCACGTCTGGGCATACCCTTCCCACTTAGGGCGACATTAGCAAAACAAAATGATGATGGACGGAGTGCTGACAATGCAAACACTCACCCCCAGTCACAGATCTGGGTTTAATCCATCGTTTTTTTGCTGCCCATGCCATTCCAGTTTGGATCCAGCCATATGCAAATCAGTCTTGACCCTGTTACGCTATCCCACAGCGTTTGTATTTTGCTTTGCTTAGCACCTCAAGAGTGCCTTCTTCCCTTTGCTAGAGGGCATTAGAGCCTATATTTATACTTTTTGACACACATCAGCGCCAAGGAAGATTTGCATCAAAATGTTTACCGCCGGCTAACGCCATTTCAATGCGCCAGCTGGGCACCTTATTTATGAAATGACGTTAGCCGGCACTGCGGCCTGGTTTGCGTCAAAATAAATGACTCAAACCGGGCAGCTGAGGCGAAGGGAATGCGTCAAAAAATGGTGCAAGTCAGGTTAGAGTAAAAAATATTGGCTCCAACCTGACCTGCGCCAAGTTGGGCCCCCCTATGCCACTCTAAAAAATTTATATATACTTACCTGCACTTACCTGCACTCACCATGGATGGGTCCCCCAATCCATAGGTGTCCTCCAGGGGTGGGCTAGGGTGGCAGGGGGTGACCCTGGGTGCAGGGAAGGGCACCTGTGGACTGCCTCCATGGTCTCCCACCATGAAAAAGAGCCCACATGTCCCTTAACGCCTGCCCTGACCCAGGCGTTAATTTTTGACGCAAATCAGGGTTTACATCATTTTCCGGCTCCGCCTCTCAGCCGTACGCCATTTTTGCCCGGTTGGATAAATATGGCGCACGGGTGTTTAAGTCATTTTTTTGACGAGAACGCCAACCTTGCATGTCATTAACGCAAGGTGGTTTCACGCATCTAGAAAATTACACACACTGAGAAATTTTTACGTTAACGGGGTCTAATGTCAAAGTATACATATGGTCTTAGTTTTGCGCTGAATTTGCGTTAAAAAATGACGCACATCCTGCACAAGCAGAGTATAAATATGCCCCTAGGAGCGCTCTTCATTAGGGGCAAGCACAAAGGCCCATATTTATACTTTTTGACGCAAAACTGCGCTAACGCAGTTTTGCGCCAAAAAAATTAGTGCCGGCTAACGCCATTCTGAAGCGCCATGCGGGCGCCGTATTTATTGAATGGCGTTAGCCGGCGTTAGCCGACCGGCGCAGCCTGGTGTGCGTGAAAAAAAAACACGTACACCAGGCAGCGCCGGCGTAGGGAAAAATGGCGTTTGGGCGTCTAAGAATGGGGCAAGTCAGGCTGAGGCAAAAAAAAGTCTTAACCCGATTTGCGCCATTTTTTAACGACGCCCATCCCCCATTGAAATGACTCCTGTCTTAGCACAGACAGGAGTCATGCCCCCTTGCCCAATGGCCATGCCCAGGGGACTTCTGTCCCCTGGGCATGGTCATTGGGCATAGTGGCATGGATTTGTGCCCCCCTACAGGCCACTATGCCCAATGACCATGCCCAGGGGACAGAAGTCCCCTGGGCATGGCCATTGGGCAAGGGGGCATGACTCCTGTCTTTGCTAAGACAGGAGTCATTTCAATGGGGGTTGGGCGTCAAAAAAAATGGCGCAAATCGGGTTGAGGCCAAAATTTTGCTTCAGACCGACTTGCCCCATTTTTTGACGCCCAAGCTCCATTTTCCCCTATGCCTGCGCTGCCTGGTGTGAGTAATTTTTTTTGACGCACACCAGTCCGCAGCGCCGGCTAACGTCATTCAATAAATAAGGCGCCTGCATGGTGCTTTGGAATGGCGTTAGCCGGCGGTAAAATTTTTGATGCACAACTGCGTTGGCGCAGTTGTGCGTCAAAAAGTATAAATATGGGCCTGAGTGCCTTGAGAGCGCTGCTGCGGCACGATAATCACTGCCGCGACTCGGGCAGCTATTAGTTACGAAGCACAGCCAACGCGTGCTGTATTTGGTGCCCCTGTGCCACTGTGCTCCTATCTGTGCTCCCGGGGTGAAGCGCACAGTAAGGGGTGGCCCCAGGGCACATGCAAACATCTGATATTGTGCCCCCGTCCCCTTGGCTGGGAAGGGAGGAGAGAAGACGGGCCTCGTGCAGGAGTCGCACTGTGCCTAAAAAAGCAGCCATTCGGAGCGGCTACTGTACAACCCTTGATCTGTGGTCTCCTGTGCCGCCGTGAGCAGGAGGTGCGGGGTAGAAGCTGGCGGCTGGACCACGAGAATGTGGATCGTGTCGGCCGACCTCCCCTTTCGAACGGAGAGCAGGGCTCCCCATCCTGAGCCATGGTGGGCTCCCTCTACATTGCCACTGGGACGAGTGACCCAATTGAGAGGAGACAGTTGGAAGGAGCAGCCGCCCAGCAGGTACGCAAGTGGCTGCTGGTGTGGACTTTTTCCCTGGAATGACCCCTAGGGAGAGTCCCTCGTGGGGGGTGATAGTCTGACCCCTCTTATTTCCTTGTTGTTTGGCACGGAGAATCAGCCATTTCCCCAGTAATGGTTCTACCCTAACCTATGTATACCTGCTGACTCATTTTGCCATAATCTTTGTATGCCTTGCCCTCTGACCTTTGCATGTTCCTGATAGGGGCATTAGTAAAGAATTGCCATATGCTTACTGATGTTCCTCTTATGGGCATTTATGCTGATACCATGATAAGTGTATTGGTTTAGTAATATTTTCCTGACTAGTGCGTACGTTTCAGAATAATAAGTAACCTGTGTGTTTTGTGCGACTTCTGCTGATTTCTGCAGAGTAACAGCATTATGTAACATTCTGACAACTGCTTGGGTAGAAGGGTATTTGGTCTAATTATGTTTTGTGCAATACAATTTATTTTTACATAACTTGGTATTGTGTTTCCTCTGTGGTCTATTTATTGCATCACATGTGTTGTGTGTGTTGTGCAAACGCTTTACAGATTGCCTCCGGGTTAGGCCTGACTGCTCGTACCAAGCTACCAAGGGGTGAGCAGGAGTTATCTTGGATGTGAAACTCCCTTGCCCTGACTTGAGTGGGTGGGTTTTGCCTGGGTTAGGTGCATACCCTAGCCAACCAGAAACCTCATTTCTAACATCCATTTTCTGGTGTCCCTCTGGTGGGGGTGTTCTTGCGGCTTGGGGAGGGTACCTGTGGACCCATTCCATGGTGTTTAACCATGTAAATGGATCCACAGGTTCCGTAACGCCTGGTCTGACCCAGACGTTAAATAGTGGTGCTATGCAAGCTTACCACCTTTATTTAGCCCCTCCTTCCACCCGTGCGTCATTTTAGCACAGGAGATCAATATGGGGATAGCACCATTTTTGGGATGGGAACGCCTACCTTGCATCTCATTGATACAAGGTAGGTTCACGCATACAAAAAATGGTGGAAACTCCTATAAATGTAGATAACCAATAGTGACCCTAGGGGGAGCCCAAACCATATACTAAAAAAATGGAATGCGAACACAGGACCCCCACCTCGGTAACTGGAATGTGTAGAGGAGAGCTGGGAGTACTAGAAAACCCCAGAGGTAATTAAGTAACACAGGGGCATATTTATACTCTGTTTGCGCCGAATGTGCGTCAAAAATTTTGATGCAAAATCGGCGTAAACCCTGCCCCATATTTATACTTTGCCGCCCAACCCCGCGGGCGTCAAAATTCCACCATGTGCGTCATTTTTTGGAAGGGGGAACCAGCCTTGCGTTAATTATATGCAAGGTAGGCGTTCCCTTCCAAAAAATGACTTTAAGGCCTGTGCCCCTTATTTATACTCTGGCATCATTTTGATGCACAGGAGGGGTGGCCCTTAAAAAACGGCGCACAGCCTGATGTGTGCTGTTTTTTAACGCCTGGGTCAGGGCAGGCGTTAAGGGACCTGTGGGCTCGGAAGGAGCCCAGAGGTGCCCTCCCCTGCCCCCAGGGACACCTCCTGACACCCTTGCCCACCCCAGGAGGACACCCAAGGATGGAGGGACCCATCCCAGGGAAGTAAAGGTAAGTTCGGGTAAGTATTTTTTTCCAATTTTTTTTTAAGCATAGGGTAGCCTGATTTGGGCCCCCCTACATGCCACTATGCCCAATGACCATGCCCAGGGGACATAAGTCCCCTGGGCATGGCCATTGGGCAAGGGGGCATGACTCCTGTCTTTGCTAAGACAGGAGTCATGTCAATGGAGGTTGGGCGTAAAAAAAAATGCTGCAAATCCGGTTCGAGGCCTGAATTTTGCCTCAGACCTGACTTGCACCATTTTTTGACGCACAACCCCCATTTTCCCATACGCCGGCGCTGCCTGGTGTGAGTCATTTTTTTGAACGCACACCAGTCGCAGCGCCGGCTACCGTCATTCCATTAATAAGGCGCCCACATGGTGCGTTGGAATGGCGTTAGCCGGCGGTAAAATGTTTGACGCACAACTGCGTTGGCGCAGTTGTGTGTCAAAAAGTATAAATATGGGCCACAGTACCCTGCAGTGACCAGGAAAGCAGGAGTAAATCACTGGAATTTCCCCAAACCACCCAAAAGGAGGGGAAAGAAGACACCCAGGCAAGACTGCAAGAATCCAGTGGTGGATTACTGGAGAAGACCTGTGAAGAGAGGGGACCAAGTCTAAAAGTCACAGTGGAGTCCAGGAGGAGTAGGAGCTACTACCCACCCAGTCGTACTTGCAGGAGTTGGTTGACGGTGAGTAGGAACAGGTCAGCACTGCAGCCCTGGAGCTGGAGAAGAGTTCCTGATGGATGCAGAAGATGTCCCACACTGGAGTGAATATTGCAAACGGGTGTCGGTGCAGGAATTCCACCAACAAGCCTTGGGAAAGGGAAATTCAAAGGTTAGTACAAAAGTGGTGCTGCCGGGATCTAGCAAGGCCCAGGAGGACACAACCCAGGAGAGGGAGTCAGAAGGTGCCCTCAGAGACAGAGAGAGTCCAGAGGAGCAGAGGCAGCACCCACAGGTATCCCACAGGACGGGGGCACAGAAGTTGCAGAAGGAGCCCACGCAGCACTACAGAAAGGGATCCCACGCCACTGGAGAACCACGAAGAGGGCTGTGCATCGCAGGAAGGAGTGCTGGGGACTGGAGCTACACGTCGCCTGAAGATTCCTTGGCAGAGATGCAAACAAGCCTTGGCAGCTGCAAGAGACATGGTGCACAGCGGTACTGTCCTGCTTGGGAAGGCAAGGGCTTGCATCCACCAAACAGCTGGTAGAGAGGACCATGAGGACTACTGCAGACCACCACCCGTGATGCAGGATCCAGGCAGCACAGAATGAGAGGAGATCCACACAGCCGGTTGTCGTTGCAGCAGGCGCTTGTGGATGCAGGGGAGTGACTCTTCACTCTAAGGGAGATTTCTTCTTGCTTCTAGTGCAGACTGAAGACTCGCTGCCATCAGTGGATGCACAGCAAGTGTAAATGTTGCAATTGCTGACGGGATCCCTGGAAACAATGTTGCAGTAGAGTTCTTCTTCTTGGAGGTTCCAGTTGCAGTTCCGGAGGCCAGAAGTCAAAGTGGAGGTTGCAGAGGAGTCCTGCTGGAATCTTGCAAGCTGAATCTTATGACCCACCCAAGAGAGAGACCCTAAATAGCCCTGAAAGGGAGATTGGTCACCTAGCCAGGTAAGCAACTTTCAGGAGGGGGATTTGACGTCACCTGCCTGGCTTGGCCACTCAGATGCTCCCAGAGTTCCCTGCCAACCTTGGAAACAAGATGGCAGAACCCAGGGACTCTCTGGAGGAGCTCTGAGCACCACTCCTGGGGTGGTGATGGACAGGGAAGTGTTCACTCCCCTTTCCACTGTCCAGT
Source organism: Pleurodeles waltl (assembly GCF_031143425.1). Taxonomy (NCBI): domain Eukaryota; kingdom Metazoa; phylum Chordata; class Amphibia; order Caudata; family Salamandridae; genus Pleurodeles; species Pleurodeles waltl. The sequence goes on along the minus strand of NC_090440.1, from coordinate 1,987,772,971 downwards.
TTTGTGCCAGAGCAGCAACTGCGGGTCCCTGAGGGCACCAAAGCCCATATTTATACTATTTTTGTGCCACATTTGCGTTATTTGTTTACGCAAAAGCAGCACAATCTTACAAAATACATCTCTTTTTTGTATGTTTGCGCTGCTTTTGCGTCAAAAAATGATGCGAATGCAGCACAAAAAAGTATAAATATGGCGCAAATGTGCCCTTCAAAGCATACCAGTGGCTTGGGAAGTTACACCTATTTCCAAAGGGAGAGGGTGTTAGCCCCCTCTCCCAAAGGAAATCCTTTGTTCTGCCTTCCTGGGCTTGATCAGATTAAGCAGCAGGAGGGCAGAAACCTGTCTGAGGGGTGGAAGCAGCTTGAGCTGCCCGGAAAACCTTGTAAGGCTGGTGGTAGCAATGCTGGGGGTCCTCTAAAAAGACCCCAGAGTGCATGGTATCATACTTTCAATACTTGCAATAGTATTGGGGTATGATTCCCACATACTTGATTCCAATACCAGGTTTGGGTTCTGAGTTACCATTATGTAGCTGAACCTAGGTAGTGACCTATCTCCAGTACATGTGTAAAATGGCATCCCTGCACTCACAAAGTCCAGGAAAATGCATGTGGAGTTTTTTGGAGCACCTCTGCTAGTGCAGGGGTGCCCTCACACACAGGTACCTGCACGCTCCCCACTGGGCTGAGAGGACCTACAATAGGGGTGACGTACAGTGACCTGGTGCAGTGACTTGTAGTGAAAACAGGTGCATGCACCCGTTTCACACAGGCTGCAGTGGCAGGCCTACAGAACCCTTTGCATGGGCTCTCTATGGGTGGCAGAATAACTGCTGCAGCAAATAGTAATCCCCTGGAATTCCAGTGCCCTGAATACCTAGATACCATATACTAGGGACTTACATGGGTGGACCAGTATGCCAATTGTGGGAAGAAAAAAGTACAGTTTAGGGGGCATATTTATACTCTGTTTGCGCCGAATTTGCATCAAACATTTTGACGCAAATTCGGTGCAAACCTAACACCATATTTATACTATGACGCCAGACCCCGCGAACGTCAAAATTCCTCTGTGTGTGTCATTTTCTGGATGCAAAAAAACGCCTTGCTTTAATGACATGCAAGGTAGCTGTTCCTGTCCGAAAAATGACTTTAAGGCCTGTGCGCCTTATTTATATTCCTGCGTCATTTTGACGCACAGGAGGGGGCGGGCCTTAAAAAATGGCGCCGTTTTTTAACACCTGGGTGAGGGCAGGCGTTAAGGGGTCTGTGAGCTCACTTCCATGGTCTCTAACCATGGAAGCAGTCCACAGGTGCCCTTCCCTGCCCCCAGGGACACCCCCTGCCACCCTCGCCCACCCCTGGAGGACACCCATGAATGGAGGGACCCACCCCAGAGAAGTAGAGGTAAGTATAATTTGTTTATTTTTTAAAGTGGCATGGGGGGCGTAACCTGGGCCCCCCTACATGCCATTGTGCCCAGTGGCCATGCCCAGATGTCCCCTGGGCATGGCCATAGGCTAAGGGGCATGACTCCTGTCTTTGCTAAGACATGAGTCATTTCAATGGGGGTTGTGCGTCAAAACATGGCGCAGGTCCGGTTAGAGCCATGATTTTTTACTCTAACCTGACTTGCACCATTTTTTGACGCACAACCCCCATTTTTCCCTACGCCGGCGCTGCCTGGTTAGAGTAATTTTTTTTTACTCTGACCAGCCCGCAGCGCCGGCTTACGTCAATCCATAAATAAGGTGCCCGCCTGGCGTGTTGGAATGGTGTTAGCTGGCGGTAAATTTTTTGACGCAAACCAGCTCTGGTATAAATATGGGCCTAAATGAGAAAGCAAAACTACTGGGGTCCTAGTTAGCAGGATCCCAGTAGACACATTCAAACACATTGACAACAGGCAGAAAATGGTGGTAACCATGCCAAGAAAGAGGCTACACAAACCCTCCCCCCAACAAAGGACAAGAACGCTAACCTTGCCCAGATAACTATTCATTGTCTAAATGGAAATATCTGGAGAGTCCGTCTGCATTGGAGTACTTTCTCCCAGGTCTATTTTCCACTGTTTAGTCCATTCCCTGTAGGGATATGGACCACCTCAACAATTTGGGGTTTTCTCCTGTCATCTGTTTGAGCTAAAGAAGGTACTTGGGCCCATATTTATACTTTTTTACACACAACTGCGCCAACGTCAAAAATGTTACCGCCGGCTAACGCCATTCCAACGCGCCATGCGGGTGCCTTATTTATGGAATGACGTTAGCCGGCGCTGCGGACTCGTGTGCGTAAAAAAAAATGACTCACACCAGGCAGCACCGGCGTATGGGAAAATGGGGGTTGTGCGTCAAAAAATGGGGCAAGTCTGGTCTGAGGCAAAATTCAGGCCTCAAACTGGATTTGCGCCATTTTTTTTGACGCCCAACCTCCATTGACATGACTCCTGTCTTAGCAAAGACAGGAGTCATGCCCCCTTGCCCAATGGCCATGCCCAGGGGACGTATGGTCATTGGGCATAGTGGCATGTAGGGGGGCCCAAATCAGGCCCCCCTATGCCACAAAACAAATCGGAAAAAAATACTTACCCGAACTTACCTTTACTTCCCTGGGATGGGTAAAAGCCCAGACCACAGCAAAGGCCTCCCTTTCTATAGCTGACCAATGTCTCTCTCTGGGGGTCAACCTTCTGCTTATTAAAGTAACTAGTTGTCCAGGCCCTCAGTGTTGAGCTGTGAAAGTACTGCCCCAACCCCTACCTTAGAAGCATCAGTCCGGACTATGAATTTCTTGGAGTAGTCAGGGATTTTTAACACAGGTGCTGAGCACATGGCCTGTTTGAGGTCCTCAAAAGCTTTTTTAGAGCTAGCTGTCCATAAAACATGTTTTGGCATCTTTTAAGATGTGAGGTCATTAAGAGGGGCTACAATGGAGCCATAACTCTTGATGAACCTCCTGTAGCACCCATTGAGGCCTAAGAAGTCTCTCATCTGGGTCTGAGTAGTAGGGGGAGTCCAATCTGAAATAGTTTGGATCTTCTGCAGTGGTTGAATCTGGCCTCCACCTACCAGGTGGCTCAGATATACAACCTTCTCCTGCCCTATCTGGCAAATAGGCCCATATTTATACTTTTTTAGCGCCACATGACGTTTTTGACACACAATTGGCGCAAACGTACAAAATACAACTGTTTTTTGTAAGCTTGCGCCGTTTTTGCGTTAAAAAGTGGCACAAATGTAGTGCAAAAAAAGTATAATTATGGGCCTTAGAGGCCTTGATAGTGAAACCTTTGTTTTTGCAGAGCCTCCAAAACATTCCAGAGGTGGACCAGGTCGTCATCCTAGGTGCAGCTAAAGACAACTATGCCATCGAGATAGGCTGCACTAGAGGCTTCCAAACCATGGAGGACTGTATTCACCAGCCTCTAAAAAGTGGCAGGTGCATTTTCCAAAACAAAGGGGCATATTTATACTCCATTTGCGCCGATTGTGCGTCAAAATATTTGACGCACAATCAGCGCAAACGTTGCCCCGTATTTAAACTCTGACGCCCGAGCCCGCGGACGACAACATTCTGCCGTGTGCGTCATTTCTTGGATGCGGCAACCCGCCCTGCGTTAATGATATGCAGAGTAGGCGTTCCCGTCCAAAAGATGACGCAAACGGCCGTGCGTCGTATTTATGCTTCCGGGCAAAAATGACGCACGGCCGGGAGGTGGAGCCATAAAATGACGCACAGCCCAATTTGCGTCAAAATTTAACGCCTGGGTCAGGGCAGGCGTTAAAATGGGGCAAACACACCTGTATTTAATCAGAACACACAGAACAAACAGCAGAGCAGCAGAGCAGCAAAAGGGAGACATGGAGGTGATTCTTATCCAGCGTGCACGCAGACACAGAGCCCAGCAGCAACAAAACCAGCTACCACAACACCAGCAGGGACCCCAAAGGCAGCGCAGAAGGCAGGAGAGGATATTCCGCCCAAGAACAACCCTTCAGGGCCTCAGGGAACACGATATCATACAGAGGTACTGGTTGAACTGGCAGGCCATTCAGCAGCTGCTGCGAAACATTGAACAGCAGTTGGCCCCCACTTTGGTGACACCCCACACCATACCAACAGAAACAAAGCTGCTTGCCGTACTTCACATGCTGGCAAGTGGCTCTTTCCAAACAACTGGTGCCCTGGTTGGCGGAATATCACAACCATCATTCTCTGCATTCCTGCCCAAAGTACTGGATGCCATCATTCGACTGACACACGCCACATCTGCTTCCCTAACACACTGCAGAAGCAGCAGGAAACTAAACAGGGGTTCTACGCCATCAGTGGCTTCCCACACGTCCTTGGTGCAATCGACTGCACACATGTACGCCTTGTGCCACCTGCTGCAACTGAACACCTCTACCGCAACAGGAAGCCCACACATTCCATCTACGTGCAGGCCATAGTTGATCACCAAGGAATGTTCACCAACATCGTGGCTAAATATCCTGGGAGTGTCCATGACTCATTCATCTTCCGTCACTCTACCATCAACCAACACTTCCAGGATGGACTGTATGGCAATGGACTACTTGTTGGTAAGTACAAAAACCTACTTATTTACACACTGCACAGCAACCCTCTAGGACACACAACACATACACCACAACAGCAACATCTAGACAGGAACACACTGAGGTCCTGACATCACTAGCCATGTTTCTTAAGTCACCATTGAACCTGTCACACATTGGAATTTACTGTACAGCCTAATGTGAAGACATTAATGAGTGTGGTAGCTGATATGTCACCTTGCAAATTGTAAGTGTCACAATGACCTTTACATTAATACACTGCCTAAGTCTAAAGGTATGGGATGTCCAGGGTACTTTCATATGAACGTGCTAACAACACTTATAAATTAAACTCTACATTGAACTATCTACTCACCCCAAGTGAAGACACAAGGACACCTGTATCACAAGTCACAATGCTAGGGAGGGCACACTGCACTGAAAATCACAAAACATACTGATGACAAACTATTAGCAGACAAACACGTGCTCAGCCAAGGTAAAAACACAATGCAGATGGTATAGCCTACAAGTATAGGATGTCACATCAGTACACAAAAGAGTCACAGACAACACAAGACAACTACTGCCATGAACGGTCTATTCAATAGTGCAAGCTACATCAACATGATCCCATTCTTTTTTTCTTTCAGCTGATCAGGGGTATGGCATCCAGCCATGGATGACACCATTTGGCAACCCGAGTACTGCTGCAGAGCGGGCATACAACGACGCCCATAAAAGGACACGCAGCATTGTCGAGCGGACCTTCGGCATCCACAAGTCAAGGTTCCGCTGCCTTGACATCACTGGTGGTAGCCTACTATATTCCCCCGAGATGGTCTGTAGGATCATACTAACATGTGCAATATTGCACAACATTTGTGTCAAAAGGAACATTCCCCTCCTCGAACCAGACCCATACATGCCTGAAGACGAGGAAGAGGAGGATGCTGGCCTGCAACAGTAGGGGGAACTACAGAACACGGCCGCTGGTATACGCAGGCGGCAACAGATTGTAAATAATTTATTTTCATAATTATCACCATCAACACTTAGGCCCATATTTATACTTTTTGACGCACAACTGCGCCAACGCAGTTGTGCGTCAAAATTTTTACCGCCGGCTAACGCCATTCCAACGCACCATGCGGGCGCCTTATTTATGGAATGACGTTAGCCGGCGCTGCGGACTGGTGTGCGTCAAAAACAATTACGCAGGCAGCGCCGGCGTATGGGAAAATGGGGGTTGTGCGTCAAAAAATGGGGCAAGTCAGGTCTGAGGCAAAATTCAGGCCTCGAACCGGATTTGCGCAATTTTTTTTGACGCCCAACCTCCATTGACATGACTCCTGTCTTAGCAAAGACAGGAGTCATGCCCCCTTGTCCAATGGCCATGCCCAGGGGACTTATGTCCCCTGGGCATGGTCATTGGGCATAGTGGCATGTAGGGGGGCCCAAATCAGGCACCCCTATGCCAAAAAAAAAATACTTACCACAACTTACCTTTTCTTCCCTGGGATGGGTCCCTCCATCCTTGGGTGTCCTCCTGGGGTGGGCAAGGGTGGCAGGGGGTGTCCCTGGGGGCTTGGGAGGGCACCTCTGGGCTCATTCTGAGCCCACAGGTCCCTTAACGCCTGCCCTGACCCAGGCGCTAAAATCCGGCGCAAATGCGGGTTTTTTAGTCCCGCCCACTCCCGGGCTTAATTTTTGCCCGGGAGTATAAATACGACGCATATGCATCGCAGTCATTTTTTAAGACGGGAACGCCTACCTTGCATTGCCTTGCCACTATGCCCAATGACCATGCCCAGGGGACAGAAGTCCCCTGGGCATGCCCATTGGGCAAGGGGGCATGACTCCTGTCTTTGCTAAGACAGGAGTCATGTTAATGGCGTCTGGGCGCCCAAAAAATGGCGCAAATCGGGTTAAGACGATTTTTTTGCCTCAGCCTGACTTGCCCCATTTTTGGACGCCCAAACGCCATTTTTCCCTACGCCGGCGCTGCCTGGTGTACGTGTTTTCTTTTCACACACACCAGGCAGCGCCGGTCGGCTAACGCCGGCTAACGCCATTCAATAAATACGGCGCCCGCATGGCGCTTCAGAATGGCGTTAGCCGGCGCTAATTTTTTTGGCGCAAAACTGCGTTAGCGCAGTTTTGCGTCAAAGAGTATAAATATGGGCCCCGGTGTCCACCTATGGACCACACTTGCTGTCCAAAACCTCTCGTACCTCAGAGGCTAATTTGTCATTTGCCTCATCAATGTATACTCAAATACATTGTATTGCATCATCTGACTGTTATTTGTATCATATTTTTGACAGTGCCCTTGAATAGCTAAATCATGGCCCTTCCGTTGTCTGGGCCTCATTAATGCCTAAACTACAAAGTGTGACAGTGGACCTGGCCATAGCGTTTAATGGTGTACATGGCCTCCAGCAGAACCAGCAACCTCAAATAATGTCCATGAAAAGTCAACACACATGAGGACCCTGACAGGTCACAAGCTGAGTAACATAGTTCAAATAATAGAGATGAGTTGTGAGTGCTGAATACCAGGAATTTACTTATGCACAGAGGCTATGATGTTTCCTGATGCATTTCCATCCACAGAGGCCAACTGGAGTACAAATGTTGCAATGACACATGCCGGATCCAGACACCAGAGACATTCTCTCACTCAGCACACCATGGTTGCCCAGTTGAAAGTCTCATTACACGTCTTCAGTGACAGGGTGGGACCATCCACGTGTAGGTTACCATGTCCTCAATGACTTTTGTCACATTTAGCTACAAACGATACTCATTAGATACACGATTAGCTGCCAATATCTCATGATGAGACCTGGACGTTACAGTGACAACATACACCTTAAGACTTGATACTGGATCAACAGCGGACCACACACATGTACAAGTACCATCCAATCAACAAAATGGTTGCAAGCAGCCTATCACAGTGGTGTCCCAGTTGTTACCTAGCAGGAAGAATGAAACATGCCACTAAACCAGGTAATGCATAAAGGGCCACATACATCAAAAACCTATTTGCTAACATGACATAAGGAACGTTGAGATTTTGCTATTAAATCAATGCTAAATGGTATGCCAGAATTCTCCAAAGAATCAATAGGGCAAACGTCAAATGGGCAAATGGGATTACAGATTAGCAAACAGAGAATCATACTCAATTTGCTTCCATGGGCCTGCTGCCAATGGTTTAGCATTACTGAATTTGGGAAAAGCCTGGATAAAGTTGCAAGTCAGGAACAGCAAAGCCCAGGGTGCTGGGGGCCTAAGTCCCCCTCTGCTGCACCACATATATAAATTTATTATGCACATGTGAAGCACACACATGCATAAGGCGCATGTGTGCCCTACATGTCAATAGTGAAACACATTTTAGATACATCAACTCGTAATTAGGACATGGTTACCCCCAAAAAAGGTTTAGGCGACAATTGCATTACCTAATTGGCCTTAATGCAATTTGGAATAGCTTCATACATGTGCTCACAATTTTGCTAAGGAATACATCCAGGTATCTCTTTCATATTTAAACATTTACAATCAGCAATTACCTACATATGTGCACAATTATGAGTAATATCCATTCTGGCCAATCATTACTATTGCACTGTGAATACCTTCTATACATTCTATAAGGGACATTTGCTATAGCTAACCCCAAAGTTTATCACTTAGCACCATTTGGTCATGCAAAATTACATTACTCATTTGAAAAAAAGGAAATACATATTTTTCATAATCTGTCATATTTTCACGCATACAGCTTGTGCGTCATAATTTTTGACGCACAGGATTGCAAATAATGCAGAGTCAAAATTATTTTTCATAAATAGATATCATATTTGGCTGCGGCTTAATTTTCACCTCTATAACTGTAAATTATGCCGCAAACAAATAGTATTTACCAAATATGAAAAATATTTTGACTCTGCATTATCTGCACTCCTGTGCGTCAAAAAATATGACGCACAACCTGTATGCGTGAAAATATGACGCATAATGGAAAAAACGGCGGCCATTTTATGCAGGATGTGATGTAATAGGATATCCTGTTTACAGAATCTGTACAGTGGGTGTACTTTCACTTTCACTTTGCAGTCTCTGATTATTCTGGACTGTGTGGCTGTGTGCAAAGTGTTGCCCTGTGTATTAGTGCTTTTGTGTCCAGTGTGCCATCTCACTTGTTGTTTTGTCATCATTATCTTGTTGTAGAATACTGTCTGAGTCTGTGTTGTAAAAATTTGTCAAGTCCAGTGTTTTTATATATTGTCTGTGGGAGTCTGTTGTGGGTACTGTTATATAGGGGATAGTTGGGCTCTTCTATTTGTTAAGTTTTCTTTGTATTTCCCCACTCTAACTTTCCCCATTTCCCCCTTTTATTAATTATCTACTACTTTTTCAAAATTTTCAGTGCTTAAATGTCTGGTAGGCCACGGCTTTCCAGGATGGGTGAGGAGGAATTAGGGGGGTTTATATGGCTTGTTTGCCATTTCCTCCCACTTATGCTGGAGGCTGGGGGTAGGGTGATACAGGGGTATCACACGGAGGCCCGAAAAGTCCGGTGGGAGAAGGTGCGCCATCACTTGGCGCGTCTATATGGGAGTCAACGAAATGACCATCAATTGAAGCACCGCTGGGCTGACCTGATCTCCAGGGAGCAAGATCTGCTGGACCACCTGGGAATCAGGATTGGTGGCCATGTTGGTGAGTACAGATCATGTAAATGTGCACAATTTAAAGCTGTGTTGTGACATGTGATGATTGTTACCCAATCTGCCAGATAATTTGCTGACTGTGTGTAATACTAGGGAAACATACAGAGTAATTGATGCACTATGTGAAGGATTGCAAATGCTAGCAGTCAGGCAGCTCATGTTTTCCACACATACATGTTGCTTGTAGCAGAATGTAATGTAGTGCCGCCTTTGTGTCAGACAAGCGACACATTAATGAGGCAATCAGGACTCTACAGGTCACAATAGCCAGTGAAGTATGGATGTACTAACATCATACCTACATATGTTGACGCTATAGCTAGACTAACATTTTAAACCCTACATGATGCTGAAAATGAGTGCTGCCTTCACGTCAATTGAAGTTAGCAATGTGGCCCACACATATGTCACATGTGTGTCTGGTTAGTGGTTAGGGAAAATGTTCACAGAATTGCCATGCCTTGTCGTGATAAATGTGCTCCTTCACATTTTATTGTTACATGCCAGATCTGAGCATGGCCCATATTTGTAAAGGACTCAGGTGCCCTCAGCCAACATATTAGACAGGTATTTATTGTCACTTGTGCCAAAATCAGAATAGGGATGGCAGTCCAAAGGTGTGGACTAGGGTACAAACATCTATGTTTGGTGCCAATCACCATTATTTGGACACATCAATTTATGAAACTGTAACAACATGAGGTATTGCCAAAGTACCTGGCCCTCTGTACCATGTACCTAGCTGTCACAAATGTGTCATGACCACATAGGCTGTTTGACAGGTCATGCAGTCCTCAAGTAACCAGCTTTTGGATGTTTCTCTTGGATGAACATGATGAGATGAATGCACACCTATATTGGTGCTGCATACTAATGGAGGTGCATCTTTGCCACCATATGACAGTCCGGGCCACTGCATGTGTGTAGAAGTGTGTGTAACTGTAGCAGGAGACCCATCCTATGTAAATGTTGCGCATGAATAATTCTATGCAGTATGAGCATGTGTGAAAGTGTTTCATTACTCATGTCATATTATCACATTGTGTTTGTATTTGCAATTGTTTGTCAGTGCACGTATTCTGAGCATATTCTTCCTTCCATGCTTTACAGGTGGACCTGCACCGTACACAGTGGGAGAGGTGGCTAATTTTGAGGACCCCGACATCTACAGTGAGTGTTGCATGTGTGGTATGTTTTGTGTTTGCTGGTGATGTGTGATGGACTACTGTGTGTTGAACAGATTGCAAGGTTTGATGCGCTGCCCAATCATTAGTCTTGTTCCATTAGTGGTATTTCAGTTATCACTTCCTTTTGAGTTGACCTATGCTTAGCCATTTGTCTGATTTTGGGTGTGTAGGCCATTCCTGTAGGGCCCACTATGGGAAATGGTGTGAGTCATGTGGAATACACTAGTTAATGCAAGAGTTGCACTGGGACTCGTCTCGGACTGAGTCTGCATGTCAGACTGACATTCTCCCAGATAGCTTCTGCAAATGGCTTGTCTGAAATCTGCTGCTTCCCTAGAAACCGATGTACTGAGTACACTGTAGGTTGGATCTTCCGGGTGCATGTACTTCCACAAGTTGTACTAGACGTGTGTGGGACTAGAGTGCAACGGCCTAGGTGTGCATGCTATTCATGATCATGGGTGTTCTTGCTCCTCTGTGTCTGTAGAAAAATATGCCTCACTGTAAGTATGTGATGTTGGCCTAGGTCAGTACATTTTGACATGTGTGGACCTTGGATAGGACAAGGTTTAGCTGACTCCAATTTGTTGATAGCCCTTACTGGTGGTGTGTGTGTGGAGGCAAAAACATGTTGAGGTTTCTATCCACTCCTGGGTGTGCATCTATTTTGGAATTGTTGGTTGTTCTTCCCACCCCCCCTCAAAGACAGGCATGTGTTTGGGAATAGGGTACCTAGGACTGAAGCAACCAGTATGTTACACATACTTGTGACCATTTGAAACTTTGTTTTGAACCTAGTGTACACACTCGGTTATGGCACATGAGTTCTATACTAGCAAATCCCATTACAAATTGCAGATCTTGAGGTTTGTGATTGTTATCACATACACTTACATATGTAGTCCAGGAAATAGGCGGAGGAGGTGCAGCATGATTGTTGGCTGCAATTGTAATTTTTTTGATGACAAGTTATTGGCAGTTGTTACCCATCATGTAGATTATTGTATATGCTATGTGTGAGATGACCTTTGTATGCAGGCTTCCCATGTACTTCCTCTGAGACTTTCAATGATCTATATGGTGATATGAGCTGTTACAAGTACAGTTAATGTATTGTCAGATTGACCACTTGTGCTATTCCACACAATGCAGTTCCTATGGTAAATAGTTGCCCTTTGTCTTCACAGCTGCAAACATGAGTGCCGCACAGAGGCATGAATTTGAGAGGCGGGCCATGAGGTACCGACACATCCTGCAGGTGCAGTCGGGGTTCCGACGGATGGTCCGTAAATGCCAGTCGGATCGGGCCTCCGGAGCATGGTGGGCTTCACCACAGGGTGGCCCAACGTTACCCACTACAGCCACCACCACCACAACCACTGGTTCTCCCCAAGTGGCCCTAGCCACAGCGGGGACAGTTGTCCCTGCCTCTGCAGCACAAATAGGACCCAGCATTATGACAGCTGCAGGACAGTCCAGTGGGCTAGGCTCAACACCCACACAGAGCACCTCTGCCGGGACCCAGACAGCAGCAGCACCTCCAATTGACCCTGCGGCATTCCAGGCTTTGGAACGCAAAATGGACAAATTTATGAGGAAGGTGGACAAGCTGAGCCAGGATGTGGCCTACATCAAGAAGCGGGTCAGGTCTATCAGGTGGACCCTCCGGAGGGCCAACCTCTAGGACTGAAATGGTCAATGTACATAATTCCCTCCCCTCCCTCCTCTTTCCTTGTTATCATGATTAGTGGGCTTGGGGGATTAGTGTTAGGTTAGTATACGTTGTTAGCTTAGTTAGTGTTAGGGAGGAGGGTGGGGGGTCCTGAATCTTTCTTCTTTTCATTATTATGTGTGTGTTAGTCAATGTTGGGGTTCCTGTGTGTTTACAAAATAAAGAAAAAATATATATTAATATTCAAAAAAACTTACAAAAAAATATTTGATTGTTTAGGATAGTATAGTATGTGTGTAGGTTAGTATGTGTTGTCCTGCATGTGTTCTGTCTCATAATGGTGGGTGGGGGGTTGATGTTTAGATCGATTCATTATATGTGTAGAGTAAGTTTAGCTTAGGATAGTTAGGGACAGTTGTGGGTAAGGAGTAGTCAGGTTAGATTAGTGTAGGTATGACTTTTCCCTTAGTTGCCTCTGGTGTGATTACTTATGAATAAATATATAGTTAACCCTTTGCATTATGTGTTAACTGCTACTTGATCATGGCCTTGCCATCAGTGTAGGTGATTGTTGTTCTATGACATTTGTGTCCTATGCTACAAACCAAAGAAAACTGAGCTTTAAAATGGCAGCTACCCCTGTGCTACCTTGGTAAGTATCCACCATTTGATAGAACCACCAATTGGAGTTTACATGGATCACAAAGGATTTGTGTCGATGAGTATGTTTTCTACGTCACAAAGTGTGCTTCCAGACTTGGTATTGTGGGGAAATTTTGAGGTCGGACTGCAGTGTGATGTTCAGGGACATCTTTGAAGATGAGGTCTTGCTAACACTCTTGTCTTCTTGACTTCATAACTGACATAGATCATTTGTGCAAAAAATCTGCATGATTACCTATTTGGATGTTTACTCAGAAAGGTTGATTGATGCTGTGTTTAGTTCTGTTTGCTTAGATTAGACTGCATAATTCAATGTATTAGTATTGCATGGTGACAACATTTATCAGCCACCATTAGTTGACTTTGATTTCTCTTGATGAAGCATTATTCTGTCCAACACAGCATGATTGTGTGTGGTTTCTCACTTCAGCAGTTATTCTCCTCAGGATGGGCAGGCTATGATGCAATCCTGGCCACTGCACAGATGTATCTGACTACATGATGTCAGGACAGTTGTATTGACAAGCTACATGGTTGTCACACAGGCACAGTTGATGTGTCAAATTACACAGAGACATATTTGTTGTGCAAGTGCTATTTATTGATAGGTGCTGTAGTGCAATATGTACATTGTCCATGTTTGCTGAGTCCATTCTAGTTCAATCTTACATGGTGATCCTACAGAAGGGGTGTGGATAATGCTCCTGACATGCTGGGGTGATGTTACAGACAGTGCAGAGGGACAGGATTTGCCAATTAGTAGGAGAGAGACATTCACTGGCAATGCTGGCAAGTTATACAGTGGTTAGCAAAACAGTCATTGAGTATAGTTGTAGTGAGACTGGCATTTGACAATACGTAGGACCTTGGTCGAAGTAGGCCATGGTGCAGGGACTAGTGCTTCCGGGTACTCTTCCTTGTGAATGTGATCTGTTCCATGTCTTCATCTTCTGATGTGTGTGTTGCCTGCTTTGTCCTTGTTGTTGTTGGTTGTGAAGGGGCAACAAACACCTCAGTGTTAGAAGACGTGGAGTCAGACATCCCGGTGGCTGCTCCGTGTGAAGTTCTTAAGGGCAGTACTGCAGCAAGGAGGGTCTGCTGGTTTTTGAGAATAGCAGCCACATCACGATGGTAGGCAGCCAGGTCGGCCCTGAGGGAGTCATGATTGCATTCGTGCATGCAGTGGAAAGTTTGGGGTGCGAGGTGTTGTGGCAACTCCCTTACTGCAGTGGTGAATTCCTTGACAGTTTCTTGTAGTCCTTGTAGTATGGATGTTAGGGCTTGCATAGCTGCTGCCTGATCTGTAGATGACATCATGCACGAGCATACCCCCTCAAGGCTGGCTGCCATATTTTGCATCCCAAACTGCACCTCCTTGGCCAGCTCCCGCTGTACTCCAACTACAGTTCTTTCAAAGCTGGTGCCAGTGTCGTCAGAGTCCTCAGCTGTATAGGAGCTGGCAGGTCTTGCAATTGGGGTGGTGGGTGGTTCTTCTGTGATGGCTGCTTGTTCTGTGCTCCTCCTTGTGACTGAAGGTGGGGTCTGGAGGGTTTCTAGGACCTTTTGGATGGTCTCCTGGGGAATGTTTATGGGCTCGTCATCCATGTCATCAGGGAAATCTGGGATAGGCATATCGGCAGGAGATCCATCTTCCTCTGCAATGAAACAGGGTACAATTAGTGTGTCTGTGTTGTGACAATTTTGACATAACGTGCCTGCCTTTTGATGAATTCACTTTGTGATCTTGTTTGGTATTGGTATCTGCTGTCCTTCACATGGGCATTGTTATAGGCCTATGGCCCACCTGTGTGTCACATGTATGATATTGAGTTATCAGACTTGTCTGCCTAATCGCCTCTAGGTGTTGCTTTATGCCAAATAGAGAATAGCCACCTTTTTGTCCTACTCGACCCTCCGTGTATATCCATTCTCATGGTGAGACCTTTCACTGGCTGTGGGTGTTCTGATGGTCCTGGCAGCACAATTGCCTCTCAGGACCTGCCCCAATCCCTGATTGTTCACATTGACTTAAATTTAATTGACATGTAGCATATCCTATGCATGGCAATGTTATGATGTGATATGGATGTTGATATTGTTAATGTGTACTGCTGATGTTGGGTAATGTGTGTTACATTGGATTGCCCTGATTATCGTATCAGTGTCCTATTTCCCCCTCTGACTGTGCAGGTGTATTTCAGTGACCAGTTGCATGGGTCCCCTCCTCAATGCTGTTGTCTGAGCAGTATGACTTTTGTGATGTTGCCTTGTTTGCAAGGCACAGGATGGACCCTGGCATATGCAGCATGGGTGTCTCCTTAGTGCTGTGTCGCTCCTATTGTTGTTTACATTGGCTGATGTTTGCGGCAACTATGGGCATTGACATTGAGTGTACTGGGGCCTTTGTCTTGTTTCTGGAGATTGTTGCAGTTGTCATCCTCACCCCCTAATTTAGGTATGTATGTTCCATGGGGAGGTTACTGCCATTGGCTACTTGAGCTGCACACAGATCAGAGGTGGTAGTGTCAACTGTTGTGGCAGTTACATTGGAGTTTTCGTTTTGGCTAGAGGATTGCTGATAGGGCCCTAGTTAATGTAGGAGATATGTTGGCTGACGAGTGCCAGGATGTAAGTTTGACGTAGTGGCCTTCCCTCCTGTCGTGGCTTTCCCTTTGCTCCATTGTTGGCATGACAGCATGCCCCCATGGGACTGTTGTTGGTGTAGTGTAATGTTGTGCCCCAGCTTCTGTTTGTGCAGGCCATGCCCCCCTGCAGTACCCCTTTACCCATGCCACTCCATGTATATGATGACTTACATGCAATGTGTAGTAGGTATTTCCCCCCCTCCTTACAGTCAACATTATTGTATTTTATTTCCCCATGCGACTTACCCTGCATGTGCGTTGTCTCGTGGTAGTCTGCGCTGTCCTGTCCTTGAATCACTGTGACGATCTCCTCAGGGATGATGGCTGCGACCATCTCCTCCATGTGGTCCAGGGCCTCCTGGTGTGCTGGACTCCCACCTCCAGTCTGCAGTGCTGCCTTCCTGTTCCTGGCCATTTTTTCGTTTGTCCTACGTTTGCAGTCATGCCAGCGTTTCTTACACTCGGTGACTGTCCTGCTTACTTCAGCCACACTGTTGATCTTGTCCACAATTTGTTGCCATATGGCCTCTCTCCTACTGATTGGCAACTTAGAGGTGATAAACAGTTGGTGCTGGTGTTCCGTCACCTCTTTAACCAGGATTTCCTGCTCCTCTGCACTGAAGCGACACTTTCTTTTCTTTCTATAAATGTCCTGGTTCTTGTATGGATCGTCCTGGCTGGTTCCTGGTCTGCTGTCATCTTCCTGGGGTCTGTAGTGGCATCTGGGATCCATTTTGGCTCTCCTCTGCTGAAATGGCAATTGCGTAAAAAAAAACGGCGCATATCTGGGTTGCAGTGTCGTAAATCGACCCACAGTCATTTACGCCACGTTAACGTCGTTTTCCTTTACGACTTGACGCCGCGATGTGCGTCAAAAATAATGACTCCCACCTGTTGATTGCGCCGCCGTGCGTGAAAGTATAAATTTGACGCCCGCACAGCGCTACGAAATGGCGTTAGCCAGCGGTAAATTTTTTGACGCAAAACTGCGGCGGCGCAGTTTTGCGTCAAAAAGTATAAATATGGCCCAAAGTACATAACAGTGAATTGATAATGCTCTCCAATGGTTGAAAGTGCAGCATTTTGTTTAGCATCCTCTGATAACTTGGTCTGCCAATAGCCTGCAGTCAGATCCAAGGTGCTAAGATAGTTGGCAGATGTCCAGTGTTTCTGTCAGCTCATCAGCCCTAGGAATGTGGTGAGCATCAGTCTCTGTGACTGTTGAGCCCTCCGTAATCATCACAGAATCTCATCTCCCTTTTCCCATTTTGGGAGTGAGGTTTTGGTACCAGCACCACTGGGCTAGCCCAGGGGCTGTCAGAGTGCTCAATTACTCCTAGGTCTAGCATCTTTTGCACCTCTGCTTTGGTGCAGTCTCTAACATGGTCAGGTTACCTGTAGATGTTATTCTTCATAAGCAAACTGTCCCCTGTACCAATGGCTTAAGGCGGTTCTTCTCCACTATAGTATGGGGACTACTCCAGTTGTGTTGGAGTGCCCTGGGAGCCACAGGATCCAGGACCCACTCGTTCTGCCTTGGCTGGTACACAGTTAGGACAGCTTTCTGGTTATCCCACTGCTTTTGTAGTTCTTGGCTGGCCTGAAGGTTTTCAGTGGTCGTTTTTATATACTCGCCATCCTAGATCTGAGGCCAAGTACATAATCGACAGGGGCATATTTATACTCTGTTTGCGCCGGAATTGCGTCATTTTTTTAAACGCAATTCCGACGCAAAACTAACTCCATATTTATACTTTGGCGTTAGACGCGTCTAGCGCCAAAGTCCATGGAGTTTGCGTAATTTTTTTGCGTGGACACCTACTTTGCGTTAATGAGATGCAAGGTAGGCGTTCCCGTCTAAAAAATTGACTCCGAGGCATGTGCGCCGTATTTACACTCCCGGGCAAAATTCACGCCCGGGAGTGGGCGGGTCCAAACAAATTACGTACGGCCGCTTTTGCGCCGTTTTTTTGCGCCTGGACAAGGCAGGCGTTAAGGGACCTGTGGGCTCGGAAGGAGTCCAGAGGTGCCCTCCCATGCCCCCAGGGACACCCCCTGTCACCCTTTGCCCACCCCAGGAGGACACCCAAGGCTGGAGGGACCCATCCCAGGGACATTAAGGTAAGTTCCGGTAAGTACTTTTTTTTTTTTTTTTTGTGGCATAGGGGGGCCTGATTTGTGCCCCCCTAAATGCCACTATGCCCAATGACCATGCCCAGGGTACATAAGTCCCCTGGGCATGGCCATTGGGCAAGGGGGCATGACTCCTGTCTTTGCTAAGACAGGAGTCATTTCTATGGGGGTTGGGAGTAGAAAAAAATGGCGCAAATCGGGTTGAGGCGAAAAATTTGCCTCAGCCTGACTTGCCCCATTTTTTGACGCCCAAGCTCCATATCCCCCTACGCCGTCGCTGCCTGGTGTACATCGTTTTTTTCCACGCACACCAAGCAGCGCCGGCGGCTAACGCCGGCTAACGTCATTGATTAAATACGGCGCCCGCATGGTGTTTCAGAATGGCGTTAGCCGGCGCAAATTTTTTGGACGCAAAACTGCGTTAGCGCAGTTTTGCGTCAAAAAGTATAAATATGGCCCACAGTGTCTTGTTTAGGGGGCTTGAGAGGTTGCTCCCAGCCATACCTTACAAGAGCAAGTGGACCCCTAACAGGGTGTCCAAACAGAAGTTCAAAGGGGCTGTAGCCCACTCCCTTCTGAGGAACCTCCCTGTAGGCAAAAAGGAGGCATGGCAGTAGGACATCCCATCTCCGCCTGAGTTTTTCAGAATCTCGTGATCATGCCTTTGAGAGTTTTACTAAACCTCTCAACCAGTTTGGGGGTGGTAAGGGGTGATGAACTTATAAGTTATACCACATTCCTTCCACATGGCCTTTAGGTATGCAGACATAAAGCTTGTACCTCTGTCTGATACCACCTCTTTTGGGAAGCCCTCCCTGGAGAAGATTCCTGGGAGGGCTTTGGCCGCTGCAGGAGCTGTAGTGGTCCTTAGAGGTATAGCCTTTTGGATACCTGGTGACATGGTCCACCACCGCCAGTATGAATGTTTCCAGAGACAGTGGGTGGGTCTAGGGGGCCAACAATATCCGTCCCAACTCTCTCAAAGGGAACCCCAACCACTGGTAGTGGAATTAAGGGGCCCTTGGGGGTGCCACCTGTCTTGCCACTGGCTTGGCAGGTGACGCAGGAGCGACAAAACTCCCTTGTATCCTCAGACATATGGGGCCAGTGAAAGTGTGAGACAAGTCTGTCCCACGTCTTGCTTTGCCCCAGGTGATCTGACAGGGGTATGTCATGGGCAAGGGTCAAGAAAATACTGCAGAGGTACTACAAACCTCCTGGCGGCACCAGGTTTGGCTTCCCTACGTTCTGAGTATAAGAGGTTGTCTTCCCAATACACCTTGTGGTTGCCACTGACATTCCCTGTTTACTGAAGGACAGCTTGCTGTCTTAACCCTTCCAGTGTGGGACAGGTTTTCTGTGCCATGCTGAATTCCTCCCTGGAAGCACCCCCTGCACCTAAGAGTTCAGCTGTGTCAGCCTTCAACTCTTCAGGTGTAGGTTCTACCAAGGGAGTGGATTCCTGCTTCTCAAAGGGAGAATCCTCACTGGAGTATGTGGGGCAGATTTTTGCCCTTTCTACCCTTGGCTTTTGGAGCCTCTTGGGCCGTTGTTCCAGGCTCCAAGATTTATTTTTATTTTTGCTTTTTGGCCTGTGCCCTGGTCAAAGCAAAAATATGCCCTGGAATGCCCAGCATTGCTGCATGGGCCTCCAACTCCCCTTCAGCCCGAGCTGAAGTCTACAAGTCATCTCCCAAGAGACACTCTGTAGGTAAGTCTGTGGACACTCCAACTTTCTTTGGGCCTGTAACTCCCCCTCTCCCCAGCTGAAATCAGCAACTGCCATGGGGTGGCACACAGTATTGTTGTGGGCGTCAGTCACTTGGTACTGGTGACCAAGTAGGTGTTGGTCAGGGGACACCAGTTTTTCAGTCACCATAGTGACACTGGCACCTGGGTCCTGTAGGCCTCTGCCTAAACTTACCCATGTTAAGGGGACAGGCAGCAAGTTTGGCAAGATCAATGCCCCCATCTGAGACTAAAACAGCCTCAGTAATCTCCCTAAGCCAGCCCCCACTACACTTCCTCAAGTGAACCCAGCTACACCCTTGGATTGGCTATTGTTGTCACCCACCCTCTGTGTGAGCTTTCTGATGGATCCACCTACCTGTGGATTCCTCACCAAAAGAATTCTCCCCCTCGCGCCAGCCTCAACGGAAATTTCTTCTAGCTCTGCACGTCGACGATGACGTCACAATCGCCCGACTCCACGCGACGCCACGTGACGTCATCCAGGCAATAAGAAGCCCTCGTCGACGTGCAGACGTCAGTTCCCTTTTTTCCGTGCCCGAATAACGGTTGTTTCTTCGAGGCTCAAAGGGAGCTACTGTTACCAACTGACGGTTACGATGTCGCAGCCTAGAAAATCCGGCTTTAAACCCTGTAACCAATGCGGGGGTCGAATGTCGGTTACCGACCCCCACGATAACTGCCTCTGGTGCTTTAGTTCAGATCATGAGGTCGAGGCGTGCGGTTCGTGCCAACGCATGAACCCTAAGGCGCTCAAAGAAAGAGAGGCGAAGTTATTCTTGGCTCAATCCAGGAAGAAGAAAGAGAGGCGTCAAAGGAGGGAGTCTTCGTCGAGATCCTCGAGGTCTCGCCACCATCATAGTGGCTCTCGGCGCCATCATGGATCTCGGCGCCGATCGAGCAAGGGTCGGTCCAGGTCTAGATCGGCTTCTCCGTCGGCTCGGCGTCGTCAGACGTGGGAGATAAGCCCGACCGTCACCCCTCCTCCTCCGGCGACCCCGACGTCACCCGGGTCAGTCTTTGAGGTCGAGCCTCTCCAGAGGCCTGAAGGTTCTCCTAGCCAGGAGTTACCCGGACCCTCTTCGGCAGCTTTGCCGATGCCGGTGCAGCAACAACAGTACCCGGCTTTCTCGACTCCGGGATCGGATCCTGCAGCGTTTTTGAACGCTATGTTTAACATCTTTGCTTCCATGGTGCCGAGTGGAAGTCACGCAGGTCCGTCTGGTCCTTTGGCCTACGATTTGGGTGTTCCGGCATCTTTCAAGTCGGCGCCGTTCACCCCGTTTATGTCCACTGCATCTGAGGCGGCGCCGATGCCTACGACGTCGGCCAGGATGGCTACACCTGTTACGGCGCCGGTGGATTCGCCTCGGATCCCATCGACGTCTAGGATCGCTGTGGAGCCGGAGCCTCCGGCTTCGGACGGATCCGATGCTCGGCGCCGACGG
Organism: Pleurodeles waltl; assembly: GCF_031143425.1. NCBI lineage: Eukaryota > Metazoa > Chordata > Amphibia > Caudata > Salamandridae > Pleurodeles > Pleurodeles waltl. The sequence continues at coordinate 1,987,752,168 of NC_090440.1, read as the reverse complement.
AGGTCTTCGGCGTCGGCTGATGCCTTGTTGACTCCAGGCTTGGAGTCCAGACTTAGATCAAGGCGTCTGGCCCTCCGTCTCTTGGAAGAAGAAGAGTACGCAAGGCAACACCTGGAGGAAGGAGAAGTTGTTGATCCCTCAGGTGACTTCCAGGGTCTAGACTCAGCTAGCGGCCTGGACACTACCCCGGAGTGGGATCTAGCTTCTCCTGGAGAGATCACAGAGGAGGCAGCTACGTTCCATAAAGTTATTCGTAAAGCGGCAGACTTTTTGGATATTACTCTTCCCACTGTGGAGGTTAAGAGAAATTTGTTGACTGAGGTCCTCCATCCAACATCTGCTTCTGCTGAGCCTCTTCTTCCATTCAATGAGGCTCTGCTGGACCCTATAAAGGATATTTGGATGAAGCCTGTATCCACCGCTGCAGTCAACAGGGCGGTGGCTCGGCGTTACAGGACAGCGCCTGGGGATCCGGTGTTTCTCTCCAGGCAACCAACTCCAGAGAGCCTTGTGGTCCAAGCATCATGTTCCTCCAGATCCTCTCCTGGCTCGTTCCCTGGGGTTCCTGCTGATAGAGAGTCGAAAAAGATGGACCATACTGCTAAAAAGACTTTTTCATTGTGCAGTATGGCCCTGAAATCTTCTAACACCACATGTATACTGGGACGTTATATACATGCTCTTATAGAAGAGGCAAAGGGCCATTCTAATGTATCACAGGAGATGCTGCAACTCTTTTGGATGCTCAAGCGGCTGCGATGCAAGTCATCCAGTCTGGTTTGGACACTTCGGACTCGGTTGCTAGGGCTATGGGCACGACCATAGTCTCTAGAAGGCAGTCTTGGCTCAGATCATCTGGCTTCTTGACGGACGTGCAGGATACGCTCCTTGATCTCCCGTTTGATGGGGAAAGGCTCTTCGGTTTTAAGGCTGACTCGGCCTTAGAACGCTTTAAAGAGAGCAGAGCAACAGCTAGATCCTTGGGACTCCAGACTTCGGCCTCATCCACCTTTAGAGGCTTTCGCAGATTTAAAGGTTTTGGTCGTGGTTCCTTTCAAGGAAGACTGCAAGGACCACAACAAACTGCTTCTACCCTGCCTTACAGATCCTTCAGGGGCAGAGGCAGAGTCCGTACGAGAGGAGCCACCTTGGAGCACTCTGCCTCTTCCTCTTCCTCGGGAGGGGTGCAGCAAGGAAAGCAGCCGTAGTCCTCCGCCATTCCCTGTCCATTTGTCTCCAGTAGGGGGGAGACTTTCCCTTTTTCTTCTAATGTGGGAGGTCATAACATCAGACTCCTGGGTCATCAGCATTGTGAAGAAGGGGTACGCTCTTCCCTTTCGAGAATTTCCTCCCACCCTCCCTCCTCGCCCATCCTTCTGTTCGGAAGATCATCTCCTGTTACAGCAGGAGGTATTATCCCTATTACAAAAAGGTTCAATAGAGTTGGTTCCCGAGCAAGAGAGGGGTCAGGGGTGCTATTCAAGATACTTTCTGATTCCCAAAAAGGATGGTCGGCTAAGACCGATTATAGACTTGAGGATTTTGAATTGGTTCCTCAAACAGGAAAAGTTCAAAATGCTGACCCTCTCACAGGTTCTTTTGGCGTTGAACGAAGGGGACTGGATGGTGTCGGTCAATTTGCAGGACGCGTATTTTCATATTCCCGATCCTCAGATCGCACAGGAAGTATCTCTGTTTTGTGGTGGGATCACAACATTATCAGTTTGCGGTCCTAGGTAGCGGCAGAGCTCAGAAGAAAGGGGATCGCTGTGTTTCCCTATCTGGACGATTGGTTGATCAAAGCCAATACTCCAGAGCTCGTGCGGTGCCATCTCCAGTCGACGACTCAATTGTTGTATGACCTGGGGTTTTCAGTCAATGTACCCAAGCCTCACCTGGAGCCCTCTCAACGCCTCCTGTTCATAGGGGCGGTATTGGACACGACATTGAATCAGGCCTTTCCTCTGCCACAGCGGGTTCAGGACATACAGGCTTTGATTCCAATGTTTCGAAATGGAGCGGTAGTTCCAATCCTCAAAATCCTTCGTCTGCTCGGTCTGTTTGCTTCTTGCATACTGTTGGTCACTCATGCACGGTGGCACATGAGGGCTCTCCAGTGGTGCGTCCGCAGGCAGTGGTTTCAGCACAAAGGGGATCTCAAGGACTCAATAAAGATCTCCAGAGACACTGCAGTGGATCTTCAATGGTGGGCAGCGGTCGACAACCTGTCTCAAGGAAGGCCGTTCTCGCTACCCCCACCAGTGGCCTCAGTGGTAACGGATGCTTCCACTCTAGGGTGGGGAGCTCATCTGGGGGACCTGGAGATCAAAGGCCTTTGGTCTCCAGTAGAACAGAAATTACACATCAATCTGTTAGAATTGCGGGCAGTACGGCTGGCACTTAAGGCCTTCCTCCCTTCCATTCGCGCTCAGTCAGTCCAGGTTCTAACGGACAACACGACCGCGATGTGGTATATAAACAAACAGGGAGGAGTGGGGTTGTATCTTCTCTGCAGAGAAGCTCTTCGGCTCTGGTCCTGGCTTCAGGACCACGAGATCTGCTTGATTGCACATCATTTGGCCGGAGTCCTGAATGTGCGTGCAGGCATTCTCAGTCGACGCAGCTCGGTCGACCACGAGTGGCGTTTTCATCCAGATCTAGTTCTGTATATCTTCCAGATGTGGGGATATCCACAAATAGATCTGTTTGCAACTCAAGAGAATGCGCAGTGCCCGCTATTTTGCAGTATCCAGTGCAAGGAGCTTTGGGGGACGCGTTTCAGATGTCCTGGAAGGGTCAGTTGCTTTACGCGTTTCCCCCCAGACCCTAGATTCCTCGAGTTCTCAGGAAAATCCGCCAAGACCGAGCTCAAGTCATCTTAATAGCTCCGGATTGGCCGAGGAGGCTGTGGTATTCGGACCTACTCCAACTCTCTCAGTGCCCTCCGCTCCGTCTCCCTTGCAGGGTGGACCTCCTCTCGCAGTCGCAGGGGCAGATTCTACACCCCCACCCCCAGAGCCTGCATCTTCATGCCTGGAGATTGAACGGGGCAATCTGAGTTCCTTTTCTCTCCATCCAGATGTGGTGGAAGTTATTCTATCGGCCAGGCGACACTCCACCAAGTCAATCTATGCGCATCGTTGGGCTAAGTTCACAAGCTGGTGTGGAGAGAATAGTTTAGATCCTTTAAAAGCTGGTTTATCTGACATTTTGTCATTTGCACTCTATTTAGCACAGAAAGGTTTTTCAGTTGTCACTGTTAAGGGTTATCTGTCTGCACTGTCTGCTTTCCTGTGCCTTCCTGATCAACCATCCTTCTTTAAGTCATCAATTGTTTTAAAGTTTCTAAAGGGGCTTACTAATAAGTATCCGCCCACGCCATTCGTTATGCCTCAGTGGGACCTTAATTTGGTTTTAACTTTTCTTATGGGGGCCCCGTTTGAACCCATGCACTCTTGTTCTTTACGGTTCCTAGTATTTAAAACTGTTTTCCTAGTGGCACTAACATCTGCCAGAAGGGTTAGTGAGCTTCAGGCTCTAACTGTAGAAACCCCATTCCTTTCCTTCTTCAAGGACAAAGTGGTGTTGAGGACCAAGGCGGCTTTCCTACCAAAGGTTGTTACACCCTTTCACCTGGGGCAGTCAATTACTCTCTCTTCCTTTTACCCTCCACCTCACTCATCCAAGGAGGAGTAGAGGCTCCATCGGCTGGATCCGCGAAGAGCACTGAGCTTCTTTGTCGCCAGGACCAAGGAGTTCAGACAGGATGAACAGCTCTTCGTTGGATACGTGGGGAAGAGGAAAGGTAGAGCGGTCCACAAGAGAACGCTATCCAGGTGGGTCATTCTATGTATTAAGATCTGCTATTCTTTGGCGAAGAGAGACCCACCTGTGGGGCTTCGTGCCCATTCCACCAGGGCCAAGGCAGCTTCATCAGCTTTGGCTAGAGGTGTTCCTGTGGCTGACATCTGCAGGGCAGCGACATGGGCATCCCTCCATACTTTTGCCAAGCATTACTGTTTGGACTCTGAGGTCAGGAGGGATGGCCATTTTGCTCAGTCGGTGCTGCAAGATTTCTTGGTTTGACCATTCGGGCACCCACCACCGGAGGTTATACTGCTTGGGGACTCAATTCTTTTGGTGAGGAATCCACAGGTAGGTGTATCCATCAGAAGAATAAGTTACTTACCTTCTGTAGCGCTTTTTCTGGTGGATACCGTTACTACCTGTGAATTCTTCACGGTCCCACCCACCTCCCCGTTGCCTGACTGGTCAAGCGAAGATCTCTTTGGGTGCGCATCCTTGGACTTGTATATATATATATGTATATAGCTTTCACATGCTTATGGTTGTTTTCATTGTATATACTTTTCCTTTGCAAGTTAAATTAGTGGAAAGGACATTTTGGACTGGATTTGTACATATAGATATATATTTATGTTCGATGGCATCTGTCGCTGTAGATACACATGTTGTGCATAGCCCGCCATCTGGTGTTGGGTCGGAGTGTTACAAGTTGTTTTTCTTCGAAGAAGTCTTTCGAGTCACATGTGAATCTTCAGCGACTGATGCCACGAACAGATGTACACTGGGTAAGTGACATTTTCATTCTGTCTCGGATTGAGCATTCGTAACTGTGATTTTTATTGAGTTTTATATTAAATGTTTTTATTTTCATCTATTCTGGATGAATGTGTACTCTTTAGGTTTAACCTGTTCGCCTCTATGGCACGTAAAAAAATGGTGAAACTGACGTCTGCACGTCGACGAGGGCTTCTTATTGCCTGGATGACATCACGTGGAGTCGGGCGATTGTGACGTCATCGTCGACGTGCAGAGCTAGAAGAAATTTCCGTTGAGGCTGGCACGAGGGGGAGAATTATTTTGGTGAGGAATCCACAGGTAGTAACTGTATCCACCAGAAAAAGCGCTACCAAAGGTAAGTAACTTATTCTTCCTGCTCATTCTAGTTCTGACCCATTTGTTTGCCTTCTTTCCCAATTCTTGGGGGGAGGTCAGATCAGAGTCAAGTATTGGTGTACCAAATCAGACACACATTTTTTCAAAATATGCTCTCTCAAGATCAGATTATACAAGCCCTCATAGTCACTGACTTAGCTCTCGTGTAACCAGCCTTCTAAAACCTTAACAGAACAGTCCGCAAAGGCTACCAATCTTCGGAGGACTCTTTCCTGGTCTCCCTGAAATTGATTCTGTACTGTTCAGAGGTGAGACCATATCCACTCAGGAGTGCTGATTTTAAAACTATGTAGTTGTCTGCATCCTCTTCTCAAACATTCTGGAGTCTGTCTCTGCCCTTGTCAGAGAATGAGAGCCACAAGGTAGCAGCCCGCTGTCTCTGAGGGACCCTCTGTACCTTACAGGCCCTCTCCAGAGCAGTGAACCATTTATAAATGTCATCCCCCACATTGTAGGGGGGGAACAACCTTCTTTGGATTCCTGGAATTAAAGGAATCATCCCTGATTCTACGTTCCCTAAAATTAAAGTTGCTGCCACCATGGGGTGCTAACCCTGACCCCTGGATCTCTCTCTCTCCACTGCCAAGATCTCCCTATCTAGGGTTAGCTGTTGCTGCTGCAGCCTCAGCTTGGCCTCCTCCAGCCTCAGTTGCCTGAGATCCCTGTCTAGGGAATCTTCCCCTGGAGTTGAACAGAGGATCCCCTCAGATACTGAGGAGATGTGAAAGTGAGCAGAGGAAGACCTGTTTCTAACCTTGGACATCTTCTCAACAAACCCTCTAAGGAGGACCTACTGGTGTTACCCCCCTTTGCACTGCTAGCAGTGCTCCAGACAGGACTGTGGGTGTGCCTAGAGGTTCTCTTATCCTCCCTGAGTTCTGCCTGACCCACCTCAATAGCTACGTTTTCTCTACTTCTTCCTCTTGGCTACCAGCAAGCTCTTAGTCTTGCTGGAGGAGTAGGCCCAGAAGCAGACTCTTATTGGGATTTCTCCCTGCCGTCAGCTTTCTCTCAGCACACATCTCCCTAGGATTTGAAAGGTCAGGTTCTCATAGGGAGAATCCATGACATTAGAGGTGTGCCCTGCTGAAGCATGTCATCTAGCTAGAGTGGTGTAGGATCCCTAACTACTCTAACTTGGAGCAAGTGCTATGCCAGACCCCTAGCTTACCCAAACCCAAGAGACTCAGGCCCATATTTATACTTTTTTAGTGCCGCATTTGCGTTGTTTTTTGACACAAAATCGGCGCAAACTTCCAAAATACAATTGCATTTTGAAAGTTTGCACCGATTTTGCGTCAAAAAGCGGCGCTAAAAAAAGTATAAATATGGGCCTAACTCCCTGACACTAAGGGGCATATTTATACTCTGTTTGCGCCGAATGTGCGTAAAATGTTTTGACGCACAATCGGCGCAAACCGTGACCCATATTTATACTTTGACATCCGACCCCTCGGGCGTCAAAATTCCACCATGTGCGTAATTTTTTGGAAGGGTGAACCAGCCTTGCGTTAATTATATGCAAGGTAGGCGTTCTCTTCCAAAAAATGACTTTAAGGCCTGTGCCCCATATTTATACTCTGACGTCATTTTGACGCACAGGAGGGGGTGGGCCTTAAAAAAATTTTTAACGCCTGGGTCAGGGCAGGCGTTAAGGGACCTGTGGGCTCGGATGGAGCCCAGAGGTGCCCTCCCCTGCCCCCAGGGACACCCCCTGCCACCCTTGCCCACCCCAGGAGGACACCCAAGGATGGAGGGACCCATCCCAGGGAAGTGAAGGTAAGTTCGGGTAAGTATTTTTTTCCGGGTTTTTTTGTGGCATAGGGGGGCCTGATTGGGGCCCCCCTACATGCCACTATGCCCAATGACCATGCCCAGGGGACATAAGTCCCCTGGGCATGGCCATTGGGCAAGGGGGTATGACTCCTGTCTTTACAGGAGTCATGTCAATGGAGGTTGGGCGTAAAAAAAAATGGCGCAAATCCGGTTTGAGGCCTGAATTTTGCCTCGGACCTGACTTGCCCCATTTTTTGATGCACAACCCCCATTTTCCCATACGCCGGCGCTGCCTGGTGTGAGTCATTTTTTTTGTCGCACACCAGTCTGCAGCTCCGGCTAACGTCATTCCATAAATAAGGCACTGCATGGCTCGTTGGAATGGCGTTAGCCGACGGTAAAAGTTTTGACGCACAACTGCGTTGGCGCAGTTGTGCGTCAAAAAGTATAAATATGGGCCAAAGGCCCTCATTACGACCCTGGTGGTAGGCGATACAGTGGGGGTAATACCGCCAACAGGCTGGCGGTAACTACCGCCAAATTATGACTGTGGCGGTGATATCTCCGATAGACAGCCAATGTACTACAACGACCGCTAGGGCGGAAACAACAGTCACCACGGCGATAGTCAGCTACAGCCAGGTGGAGGGCAAAGTTCTGCCCACCATATTAAGACCCTGCAAGCCGTCACCTTTTCCGGGGTGGAATGAACGCCAACAAAAGCCTGGTGGAAACAGAGCACAAAAGTGAAAGGACTCACCATTGGAGACAAAGAGAAGAACCATGCCGCCATGGAACCCGAAATGCAAGTTTTCCCGATGTCTCCTGGCTTATGTCCTTTGTTTTAACAAACATAGCTCTGTGAGAAAGTAACCTCTTTCTAGCATTGATACCCCCATTTTTGGCCTGTTTGTCTGTGTATTTTTACTGTCTCACTGGGATTCTGCTAGCCAGGACCCCAGTGCTCATAGTTTGTGGCCTACATGTCAGTATGTTTTACTGTTTTGGCAGTATGCTTGACTGTGTCAGTGGAGTCCTGCTAACCAGTGCTTATGTTCTCTCTGAATCCAAATTGGTACTTACATACTGGTTACCCAGTATTCCACTCCCAATTGGCATACTGGACCCACCTTATAAGTACCTAGGGGCATATTTATACTCCGTTTGCGCCAAAATTGCCTCTTTTTTTTGACGCAATTGCAACGCACAACTAACTCCATATTTATACTTTGGCGTTAGACGCATCTAGCGCCAAAGTCCATGGAGTTAGCGTCATTTTTTAGCGTGGACACCTACTTCGCGTTAATTATATGCAAGGTAGGCGTTCCCGTCCAAAAAATTGACTCCGCGGCATGTGCGCCGTATTTACACTCCCGGGCAAAATTCACGACCGGGAGTGGGCGGGTCAAAAAAAATGACTACGGTCGCTTTTGCGCCGTTTTTTAGCGCCTGTAAAAGACAGGCGTTAAGGGACCTGTGGGCTCGGAAGGAGCCCAGAGGTGCCCTCCCATGCCCCCAGGGACACCCCCTGTCACCCTTGCCCACCCCAGGAGGACACCCAAGGCTGGAGGGACCCATCCCAGGGACATTAAGGTAAGTTCAGGTAAGTGTTTTAAAAAAAAACAAATTGTGGCATAGGGGGGCCTGATTTGTGCCCCCCTACATGCCACTATGCCCAATGACCATGCCCAGGGGACAGAAGTCCCCTGGGCATGGCCATTGGGCAAGGGGGCATGACTCCTGTCTTTGCTAAGACAGGAGTCATTTCTATGGGGGTTGGGAGTCGAAAAAAATGGCGCAAATCGGGTTGAGGCGAAAAATTTGCCTCAGCCTGACTTGCCCCATTTTTTGGCGCCCAAGCTCCATATCCCCCTACGCCGGCGCTGCCTGGTGTACGTCGTTTTTTTAAACACACACCAGGCAGCGCCGGCGGCTAACGCCGGCTAACGTCATTGTGTAAATACGGCGCCCGCACGGCGCTTCAGAATGGCGTTAGCCGGCGCTAATTTTTTTGACGCAAAACTACGTTAGCGCAGTTTTGCGTCAAAAAGTATAAATATGGGCCCTAGTATATGGTGCCTCGGTACCCAGGGCATTCGGGTTCCAGGAGATCCTTATGGGCTGCAGCATTTCTTTTGCCACCCATAAGGAACTCACACAAACACTTCTTCAGGATTGTCACTGCAACCTGAGTGAAATAGTGCAAGCACTATTTCACAGCCATTTTCACTGCACCAGGTAACTTATAAGTCACCTATACGTCTAACCTTCAGTTCCTGAAGGCTAGGTGCAAAGTTATTCTGTGTGAGGGCACCCCAGCACTAGCAGTGGTGCCCCCACGTTGTCCAGGACCAATTTCCCGAAATTTGTGAGTGCGGGGATGCCATTATAAGTGTGCCCTACATATAGGGCAATACATACATGTAGCTTCACAATGGTAACCCCGAATATGGCCATGTGAGGTGTCTAAGATTGAGGAATTGTACCCCCAATCTGAATCTGGTATTGGAGGCCAATACCATGCACCCTGGGGGCTCCACCATTGACCTCCAGTGCTGCCAAACCAGCTGTCTGAGGTTTCCACTGCAGCCCCAGCTGCTTCCACCTCACAGACAGGCTTCTGCTCTCCTGGGGCTTGGGCAGCTCAATCCCATGAAGGCAGAACAATGCATTTCCTTTAGGAGAGGAGTGTTATACCCTCTCCCATTGGAAATAGGTGTTACAGGCATGGGAGCGTTATCCTCCCAGAGCCTCTGGAAATTATTTGAAGGGCACAAACGTTGCCCTCCTTGCATAATCCAGTCTATACGATTCAGGGACCCCAGTCCCTGCTCTGGCGCGAATCTGGACAAAGGAAAGGGGAGTGACCACTCCCCTGTCCATCACCACCACAGGGGTGGTGCCCAGAGCTCCTCCAGAGTGTCCCTGGGTTCTGCCATCTTGTTTTCAGGATGGTCAGAGAACTCTGGGAGCATCTGAGTGGGCAGTGCCAGCAGGTGACGTCAGAGACTCTTCCTGATCGGTGCTTACCTGGTTAGGTGACCAGTCCCCCTCTCAGGGCTATTTAGCGTCTCTCCTCTGGGTGTTTCCTCAGATACGGTTTTGCAAGATTCCAGCAGGAAAGCAATCTCTGCTTCACCTTCGACCATCTGATCAACCACAGAACTGCTCCAGGAACGCTACAACTGCAACAAAGTATCCAAGAAGGCTACTGCAACTCTGTAACTTCAGCTCCTGCCAGCAGCTGCAACAGTTTTCAAGTTGCGCATGCTCTGAGGACTGCGGGGCATATTTATACTCCGTTTGCGCCGAATTTGCGTCGTTTTTTTCGACGCAAATTCGACGCAAAACTAACTCCATATTTATACTTTGGCGTTAGACGCGTCTAGCGCCAAAGTTCATGGAGTTAGCGTCATTTTTTTGCGTGAACACCTTCCTTGCGTTAATGATATGCAAGGTAGGCGTTCCCGTCTTAAAAAATGACTCCGATGCTATTGCGTCGGATTTATACTCCCAGGCAAAAATGACGCCCGGGAGTGGGCGGGTCTAAAAAACCCGCATTTGCGCCGGATTTTAGCGCCTGGGTCAGGGCAGGCGTTAAGGGACCTGTGGGCTCAGAATGAGCCCAGAGGTGCCCTCCCCTGCCCCCAGGGACACCCCCTGCCACCCTTGCCCACCCCAGGAGGACACCCAAGGATGGAGGGACCCACCCCAGGGACATTAAGGTAAGTCCAGGTAGGTATTTTTTTTAAAAAAAAAATTGTGGCATAGGGGGGCCTGATTTGTGCCCCCCTACATGCTACTATGCCCAATGACCATGCCCAGGGGACATAAGTCCCCTGGGCATGGCCATTGGGCAAGGGGGCATGACTCCTGTCTTTGCTAAGACAGGAGTCATTTCAATGGGGGATGGGCGTCGTAAAAAAATGGCGGGTTGAGGCGATTTTTTTGCCTCAGCCTGACTTGCACCATTTCTGGACGCTCATATGCCATTTTCCCCCTACGCCGGCTCTGCCTGGTGTACGTCGTTTTTTTTAACGCACATCAGACAGCGCCGGCGGCTAATGCCGGCTAACGTCATTCAATAAATACGCTTCAGAATGGCGTTAGCCGGCGCTAATTTTTTTGACGCAAAACTGCGTTGGCGCAGTTTTGCATCAAAAAGTATAAATATGGGCCTGCGTGTCTTCATCCTGCACAAGAAGGACCAAAGGAATCTCCCATGGAGTGGCAAAGTCACTTCCCTGCTTCAGCAGGCACCCCTCTGCAGCAACAACCGGTACTCTGGGACTCCTCTCCTGTCGACGAGCATGATCCCTGGAACACAGGTGGTGGACCGAAGTGATCCTGAATGCCCAAAGGTCCAGCGTCGTCCAAATTTGGTGGAGGTAAGGGCTTGCCTCCCCGATCCAGACAGTACGCCTGTGCACCGCTTGTTCTGCAGCTCCTATGGCTTCTGTGCGCTTCTCCAAGAAATCCTTTGTGCACAGTGTAGCCCAGGTCCCCAGGACTCTATCCTGTGACGCTCAGCTCCCTGAGTTGTTCTCCAGGTGTGTGGGATCTCTTTGTGTAGTGCTGCGATGACCGCGTTTTCAAACTCCTTGGTCCCTGTGTCTGACTGTTTCTTCCAACCGGAGAATCCACTTTCCAACCTTCATCCGGGTTAGCAGGGACTCCTGTTTTTCCTGGACTCTTCATATGTTCTTGGACTTGTTCTCCTCTCTCCACAGGTCTTCCGGTGAAGGAATCCGTTGTTGGTGTCTGGCAATCTTGCATGGTTTATTGCATAATCCTTTAGCACGACTCCTAGGGCCAACGCAGTTTTGCGTCAAACATTTTACCGCCGGCTAACGCCATTTATTTGCGCTGTTTGGACGTCAAATTTATACTTTGACGCACGGTGGCACAAACCACTGGTGTGAGTCTTTTTTTTTTTTACTCAGACCAATGCGTCACGTCGTAAAGAAAAACTATGTTAACGCGGCAAAAATGACTGTGAGCCGGTTTACGACGTTGCATACCGGATACACACCTTTTTTTACGCAAAGTGGTGCAAACACATTAAAATGTGCTAAGGAGACCCAAAATGGATTCCAGATGCTTGCACAGACCCGAGGAAGATGACAACAGTCCAGGAACCAGCCAGGAGGACCCACAGAAGACCCACGACAGGGAGAAGAAGAAAAGAAAGTGTTGCTTCAGTGTAGAGGAGCAGGAAATTCTGGTCAAAGAGGTGACGGAACACCAGCACCAACTGTTTGTCATCTCAAAGTTGCCAATTAGTAGGAGAGAGGCAATATGGCAACAAATTGTTGACAAGATCAACAGTGTGGCAGAAGTATGGAGAACAGTCATCGAGTGCAAGAAACACTGGCATGCCTGCAAGCGCAGGACCAAGGAAAAGATGGCCAGGAACAGGAAGACAGCACTGCAGACTGGAGGTGGGAGTGCAGCATGGAGGAGATGGTGGCAGCCGTGATCCCTGAGGAGATCGTCACAGGGATTCAAGGACAGGACAGCACAGACTACCAGGAGACAACACAGATGCAGGGTAAGTCGCATGGGGAACTAAAATGCCTAATTGTTAACTGCAACCGGGGGGGGGGACATACCTACTACACAGTGCATGTAAGTCACAATATTCAGGGAGTGGTATGGATAAAGGGGCAAGGTACGGGGGCATGGCCCATTCAGAGGAAACCTGGGGCACAATACTACACTACACCAACAACTTTTGCATGGGAGTATGCTGCCATGCCAAGGATGTTGGAAAGGTAAAGCCAGTCCAGGGGGGTAGGGTACAACGTTAAACTGGCCTGCTGTCACACGTCAGCTAGTATTCTCCCTACATGAACTAAGGCTCAATTAACCTCAGGCCATATCTGCAAGTGGAATTAAACATTGACAACAGTTGCCACTACCACCTCTGCTGTGTGTGCAGGTCAAGTAGCTAATGGCAGTAACGTCCCCAAGGATCAAACACACCCAAATTAGAGGGTTCAGGATGACAAAGTTATCAATCCCCTGAAATCAATACAAATGTTCCAATCCTGTCAAATGTGATTGTCTACAAACATCAGCCATTCTCATAAACATTATGAGGTACACAGCACTAATGTCATACCCCTGCTGAATATGTCAGGGTCCACCCTGTGCCTGGGTCACAATAGCTCCAATGACACCATGCAACATCCCAAATGTCATACTGCTCAGACAACAGCATTGAGGGGGGGGGACATATGTAACTGGCTAGTAAAATACACCTGCACAGTCAGAGGAGGAACTGGAACACTGCTAGGACCATCAGTGCAATCCAATGTAGCACACATTTCCCAACATCAGCAGTACACACTTCTAATGCTGACACCTATATCGTGCCATGCCAATGCAATACATAGTATATGCTAGGCCTCAGCAACATATAGGTGGATGTGAAATATCTGCGACTGGGTCAGTTTCCAGAGTGTTAAGTGTGGTGCAAGTGCCATCAGAACACACACAGCCAGTGAAAGGCCTCACCATGAGAATGGAAGTAGACGGAGGGTTGAGTAGGACAAGAAGGTGGCACTTCATGAATTGGCCAGAACCAACACCTAGAGGATGTGATGCTGACAAGTCCCCAAACTGACCACCATACATGTGACGTGCAGGTGGGGCACAGGCCTGGGAGAATGCTAATATGAAAGACAGGAACAATGAACAGGAACCAAGATCACAATGAGCAACTAATAGGAAGGCAGGCAACGTCACATTACAAATCCCACAACACAGACACACTAATTGTACCATATCTCATTGCAGAGGACGATGGCTCTCCTGCGGATATGTCTGTCCAGGACTACCCTGATGACATGGATGACGAGCTGAAAAACATCAGCCAGCAGACCCTCCAAGATGCCCTTGGAACCCTCCAGACCCCACCTTCAGTCACAAGGAGGAGCACAGAAGTAGCAGCCATCACAGAGAACCCACCCACGACCCCAATCGTACGATCTGCCAGCTCTAACCCTGCTAAGGATTCTGATGACACTAGCACCAGCTTTGAGAGAACTGTAGGTGGAGTACAGCGGGAGCTGGCCAAGGTGGTGCGGGTGGGGATGGAAAATATGGCAGCCAGCCTAGAGGGGGTGCGTTCGTGCATGATGTCAACTGCAGAACAGGCAGCAGCCATGCAAGGGCGAACATCAATCTTGAAGGAACTTGAAAAAAGGTTGAAGGAAATCAGCACAGATGTAAGAGAGTTGACACAACACCTACAACAACAATCCTATCAACGCATGCACGAATACAATACTGAACCCCTCAGGGCCGACCTGGCTGCTTACCACAGTGATGTGGCTGCTATACTTAAGAACCAGCGGCTCCTCCTTGCTGCAGTTCTGCCCTTAATAGCCCCACAGTTGACAGCTACCGGGATGTCTGACTCCACATCCTCAAACACTGAGGTGTGTGTTGCCCCTTCACAACCACCACCACCAAGGGCAGAGGAGACTACACACACATCAGAAGATAAAGACGTGGAACAGATCACCTTCACCCGTAAGAGTACCCAGTAGCACTAGTCCCTGCCACATGGCCACATATAACCAAGATCTTGTGCTTTGTAATATGCCAGTCTTGCAACACCAGCACTCAAGCACTGTTCTTCAACCCACTGTTTATCTTGTCACCCTGCCCTGTAATTGTCTCTCACTAACTCATTGGCAAATCCTGTCCCTCTGCACTGTCTGATACTTCACCCCAGCATGTCCAATGACATGTCCTTTTGCACTTGTGTAGGATCACAATGGAAGGTGTCACACTAATGGACTCACAATCATGGACAATGTACATATAGCACTACAGCACTTTCAAATAAATAGCACTTACACAACTTTGTCTCTGTGTAATGTGACATATCAACCATGATGGTCATCAGTGATGTTTACCTCAGGTCAGTGATTATAGATTGTCAATACAACTGACCTGAAAGAATGTTGGCTGATAATTATGCACAGTGGTCTGGATTGTACCATCATTCCTGAGGGTAAATTCAGAGGAAAATAGAAACTATACACCATAATGCTGTGTTGGACAGAATAACGCTTCCTCAAGGGATGTCTAAGCAAAAAATTATTGCAGTTAACTTTTTCTTCAAGCCAAAACTTACGTATGTGACATTTGACCCAAATTTTACCTAACACACACCATACTGCATGAATGGATGTGTATGAGTGTACGTACAAATATGTAATCTGGCTGAACATCGTAACAAATGATAGGTGTGAATTATGTATACCATACTACATGAGAACATACTACCACTCACCTTATAAGGCTTCGCTTGTACATCAGGCTGCAGGCAGACTTAACACAGTGTCCTCAATACCAATTCTGGTTGCAAAGTATGTGAGATTGAAAACATACATAAACAATCAACAACACTTTGGGATACATAGTAACCTTGAGTGGTGGGTGCAGTGGATGGCAGAATCTTAGCAAAGTAGCTTTGGTGTAGCTGCCAATGTAACAGCTCAATTGGGATTTGGTTGCCGGGTGGGACACAAAAGCTAATACTAAAGAGACACTGTTCACCCATGCCAAAGCTTGATCCCCAAGCATGTGACACATACTGTAAAGGTTTACCTAAATATTTATTAAACAGTAAAAACAGAAGCTAAAACCAGGGGAAACACCTTACCTAACCTAACCTATCCTAACTACACATTACCCACAACTGGCCCTAACTAACCTAAGCTAAACTTACTTATCACATTTAACGAAACGATCTAAACATCAACCTCCCACCCCCTTATAAGACAGGACACATGGAGGACAACATATACTAACCTAAACACATAGGGGCATATTTATACTCTGTTTTCGCCGAACTTGCGTTAAAGGTTTTTACGCACATTTGGCGCAAACCTTGCCCCATATTTAAACTATGACGCCCGTCCCCCCCAACGCCAAAAAACCTCAGTGTGCCTTATTTTTGGGATACGGGAAACCGCCTTGTGTTAATGACATTCAAGGTAGGCGTTCCCGTCCAAAAAAGGACTTTAGGGCCTGTGCGCCTTATTTATACTCCTACGTCATTTTGACGCACAGGAGGGGGCGGGCCTTAAGAAACGGCGCACAGCCTGATGTGTGCCGTTTTTTAACGCCTGGGTGAGGGCAGGGGTTAAGGGACCTGTGGGCTCACTTCCATGGTCTCAGACCATGGAAGCAGTCCAGAGGTGCCCTTTCCTGTCCCCAGGGACACCCCCTGCCACCCTCGCCCACCCCTGGAGGACACCCATGGATGGGGGGACCCAACCCAGGTAAGTATAGGTAAGTTGAGGTAAGTATAAATATGCCCCTAATCCCCCTAAACCCACTAATTAAAGGAACCAGGAAAGCGGAGGGAGGGGAGGGAATCATGGCTGAGGGTAAAGTGTTTACAAGTTCGCCCTCTGCAGGGTCTTCCTTATGGCACGCACCCTCCTATTAACTTGTGCCACCTCCTGCTGCAGCCTCATCATTTTCCTCAGCATACAGTCAATGTTCCGTTGCATCTGCAGAAAATCTGATGGGTCAATGACTGCAGCAGGGGTGGTCTGGGTGCCAGATGAAGATGTATGTCCCCTTGTCGGTGCCATGCCTTTAGGAGTAGGTGCAGGTGCTGCTGTGACAGGTCCTGGAGCAGTGGAGATTGACGGTCCAGCAAAGGTGCCTGCTAAGGTTGGGCCCCCAAAGGGCCCCCTGAGGCAAATGCCCACCACACCCGGAGGCTCGTTCATGGTGATAACGCCTTGCCATGTTGCGGAACCCAGACTCCACATCAAGAATGTGGCGGTATCGCATCGCCCTGCTCTGAAACTCCCAAATCTGTATGGGATTCATATTGGCAGCTGTTAAAACAAATATAAAACCAAACATTAGGTACTTCATTGTGTGATATGGCTCCAGCAGTAAATCAGATAATACATCTAATGTACTAGAAACAGCCCATATCAGTACATGCCAATGCAGCCTACACATGTCCTATCAAACAGCACAGCAATACTCATAAAAGATGGGTAACAACTTAAATGACCTATGCATCATTGTTCAGCCACTTGTAACGTAAAAAATGCTGCAAGTCCTCCACATGTGACAGGCCAACTAATGACTAACTTCTGGATGACAATCAAGGGCCACAAGATCTGTGAGTTGTAAATGGAATTGCCAGGATAGAATACAGTTGCTAATCATGAGTGGGTATCCTAGTTTTGGACAAGTGATTTACAGATTTACATGTCTGTGTACGAAACTTGGATCATCAGTCCTAGGTACACATTTCATAACCCTAAGCCTGTGCCTGAGGGGGGGATGGACAAGCAACAAATACTTTCCAACATCTAGGACACCCTGGAAGCTTTGGACAGCTGAACATGGGTTTGGGCAGTCCACCACAGGTAAGGAGGATGTCCAACTAGGATACACCCAAACCTTGGACAATCCCATCCACATTTATGTTTGGAAATGCAGACAATTGTCAACATCATTTCATACCAGTAACACATGACTTACAACAAGCAGATAGACGCAAGCACAGATCTGGCTATGAGCTGCATGCACACCAATGACATTGTACTCTAGTGCCACATACACGTAGCACAACATGTGGAGCTACATGCTGCTAGTAAGTCAAACATACAGTCAAACATGTTCATTAGTGAACAGGGACGCTCAAGTCTGTAAGACTTTGGCATCCCTATTCTTTGAGATTCAGGGTCTGACTTGCTGACTATATCATAAATATGGTCCTCTGCTAAAAAAAAATAATATACGTTTTATTCACAAAAGTCACCCTATTCACATGGCCGTGCCTACAGGGCTGCACTACAATCCCAAATACGCTAATGATTGCCCCACTCAAAAATGGAAAAAATTACACTCCACTCAAGAAACATATCAGATCATTTTCCAGCGCATCAGACCTTCCTATGTGTCCAACACACAGTAGTCAATCACACAACAGCAGCAAACACAACACAGAACAGAAATATCAACACTTACTGGAGATGTCTGGGTCCGCAAGTTGAGCTACCTCTCCGATAGTGTAGGGGGCAGGTCCACCTGTAAAGCATGGAAGGGAGAAGTATGCTCAATGTCTGTGCACTGTACAACACTTCCAAATACAATTACTTTGTGTAAGATTAAATCAGAAAGTCAAGCCTCTCAGGCATGATGATACTGCAACCGACATACCACTGCAAACATTTACAGACCCGGGCACTCCAATGAGTGATACACACATATCTGCACACATGCAGTGGCCCTAACTATCATGTGGTGGCAAACATGCTCCATCATTTGTTTGCAGACTCATTTATGAAGTGTATTCCTCTCATCATGTGTATCAAAGAGAGGCATGCAAAGCCACTTTCCTGGAGGACTGTAATACCAGTCACTCAGATATTGTGGCTTGGGTATCAAAGGACAATCCTTTACTGTGTGACGCACCTGTGGGTTGAATTAAGGGCATGATTTATCATGCTTTCTATGGTCCCTTACATGTAGAGCCTGTGTTGTGTCTAGGCTACATATGCTACATTTAAAGGGTACCCTGAGCCACATATGTCCCCTATGACACCATAATGGCAGGGATCCTATGCATTATTTGGTGACAGTTTGAGGCTAGTCACGGATTGAGCAGTTTTCATATTTGGAAACAACAAGGAGATATTTGTTGACAGAGTATATTGTATTCATCCATGACAGACTGCATGGGCACAGGTGTAGTCATTGCACCTGAAATGTGTCTCTCATTGGCCTGTTTACCCAATATGGGTTTCGGAAATCACAGATGAGCCACATTCATCATCTTACATTTGCCAATTTGGTTGATCAGCGGATATATAGCAAACTGACAACGTGATATTATTAATACATGGTTTTGCAAATGTACCAGTGTGTCAATCATGCGGATGTAGTTTTCAATTTGTATGTACCTTCAGAATGAGAGCAGTGACAGGAATGCTGGTCTACTGATCTTAGCATACACCCATGTCAGTGATAGCCTCTATACTGGGAGGTTAGTTATTAAACAAATGCTGCACTGGATCAGCATGGGTGTGCCAAACTAAACTAGGTAAGTATTAGTCAACTTTATATGTATGATGGAGTTGGTCAGTGGCCCCTTGCATGACATCATGCACTTAATCCATTGTGATCATGCATTCCCCTATGTCACGTATCCAATGTGGATCCCATAACTTATGAGAAGTACATGGCAATAGAGTAACACAGATGGCAAATGCATTAGCTCGGGCCAGCTATTGTGACTAAGACCAATGTAAAACACACAGGTACAATTTACAGAGGGCCATGGATAGTTGTTACCCCTCAATTTGTATCACTTGCTTCATTTTATGTGCCACAGCTATGTTACGTTGCACCAAACATTTTGATATGAACTTGTGTGCATTACCTTTGGCATCCATCCCTAATTTAATTACGGCACAACCAAGTCCAGATATTACCCGAGGTCAGATATAACTTGTTACGTATGTTTCAGAATCCAGTTCAGACATGTATCAAAAATAATTGAGGGACCCATTATTTGTTGAAAATATCTTGGTTAAAAACATGTCTTTCCTGGCACACTCACAGACCATGCATAAAATATATGTTAGAGCCACATTTGCATCATCTATTGACGTGAAGGCAGCACTAATTTACAGGCTCCTGTTGTGTTTTGTAAGTTAGAGCAGCTGTTGCGTCAACAAATTACGGTAGTGCGTAGGAATTATTGTATAACTCACGGCAACTGTATGTTTAACTTGCATTCCACATGTCCAAAAACATTGCCTGCAGCATATGAACAAATCTGCTACTGTCACTACAGACTATTTAAATGTGCACATTACTCAGAATTGTACTCACCAACTGGGCCACAAATCACAACCCCGAGGTGGTCCAGCCATTTTGCTCCCTGGCAGCCAGGTCAGCCCTATGGTGTTTCAACTGGTGGTCGTTGTGAGATGTGTTGTAGATTCTTTTAAGATGATACAGATCCTTTGCCCACCGGAGCCTCCTTGCCTCTGTGTGATACCCCTGTATTACACGGCCACCTGCTTCAATCATTAATGGGAGGAAGTGGCACACCATCCAAATAAATCCCCCCAGCTCCTCCTCTCCCATCCTACCAAGACGTAGCCTACCCAACATGCTTGAAAAAAAAGATGTAATAAAGGAGTACAGAGGATAATGAAGGGAAAGTAGGAGAGGGAAATAAAAAACGAATTAACAGTAAAACAGCCCAACTATCTCCAAACTAACACTACCCACAACAGACACCGAACAGTACAAAAACAAAATTAGACACCAGAAATGACAAAAATACACTTACACAGGATAACACAGACACTTAGGAAACACAGAAAGACAATTTAAAGACAGAGGAGGCAAATTCACAATATGCACAGAGAGACAAGCCCAAACACAGCCACACAGTCAGGAAATATCACAGACTGCAAAGTGAAAGTGAAAGTATACCCACTGTACCAATTCTGTAAACAGGATATCCTATTACATCACTTCCTGCCTGAAATGCGGTGCGTTTTTATTCTTATGCGTCAAAATATTATGACTCTTACAGTCTGGGTGTCATTTTCTTTTTACGCACATGCTTACAAATTACCCCGCATCCATATTTTTCATACTTAACCAATTTCATGGGGTACAGTGTGGGAATTACCACTCGGGGCCAATGGATGTCTCATGGCAGTGAGCGTCATTTTTCCACGCATATGCAGCATTTTTTGACGCATGTGTGTCTTTTTTGATGCGTATGCGTCAAAATTTCTGTCTTTTACTGGGTTTGGGTGTGACTATACAGAGATAGGCTGTTTGCACCTACATTGTGCATTCCGGTGTATGGGCACATGTGACAGATCTTACTACTGCGGACCATGATCCTCTAGTTGTTGTACCGCATTTGCACTCTTCACTTACATAATAAATGGCCAAACGTGTGGAATACAAATTGGTATTACCCAGTTTGGGCATGTTGTGTGTCAATAGAGGATAGCAAGGCTACGCAACTCAATACAGTAACTCATTGCCTGTGTGTCAATGTGTTTGAATTGGCTCTTACTAATGTAGTTATCCCACTGTGTGAACATCACAAGACGTGTTTTCTTAAATGTGCTTGTATTTATGTTCTCAATGTGGCCAACCATCAGATGCTATTCAGTGTGGAAATGAGAAAGAAAATGTATTTGTCATACACGTAGAAACAAATGCTGTGTGAACTTCCCAGGTTTTTTGGGACATAAGCATCGCCAGTGACAAACCATGCACAGGATGGATAGAAGATGGTTGATCATGGCAGAGTTCCAAGATTAGGCCATCACATGTTTTGGAATGTTGGATACCACTTCCTGGGCACTTGTTTGTATACTACCCATGAGTCAGGCATTGGAAAATGCTATGTGGGTTCGGTGTTTGTGACACGAGTCCCAAAACCAACCCACAAATGTAATGTCACGCCACAGTTTAAGTCATATAAATGACCTATGTTTCTCCTGTGGTAGTGGAGGACCAGCAGACCAAGCAGCACGTGTGCACATATTTCCAGTGGTTAAATGCACAAAGGTGTCCAGTTCAAGTGTGTGGGGCCATGTGTAGCCTGTGTCATTATTGGGGTCCATGTTGTCACAGTTACGTGCAGGTCTACTCATGAGTCTGTGGAGCCATTTCCTGCATTTGCAAAGTATCCTTCACAGCTGAATTGAAGAAAAGCCAAAGAGGAATTGAGAACATTCATGTGGATAGTCCAGCTATGGCACTGCAGATGTTTTATGAGACTGACAATATGGCAACCTTGGTGTGCTGACCAAGTAAATGGATCAGGAATTTTAAACCAGCAGGTTTCATCAGAACATTTGTACACAGGGTGGCCTCTAAAATTCCCACTGCAGCCGGGAACATCGGTGCCTCTGTGCTGATGAATCTCACAGCTATTCACCACGCAAGTCCCATCAATATGATGGGGGCAATGTGAATCAGTGTGTGGACTGTCAGGGTACAAACATGTGTTGACATTTCATGCACATTATCTGACGTTGTTTGTTGTGCTGGAGGCACCATACCCAATCCATGCATACAGCCATGGTACACTGTCACTATTTGTCACTCATGCATACATGAAACCCAGACAAGGGATGGGCCATGATTAGGCCATTTGAAGACAAGTTCCACCCCATGATACAATAAGTAAACTGATTATGCTATTGAGTATTCATTGTAGACCTACATGACACAATACCCCAGGAGGTAAGTGAGGGCATGGAAAGCATCTATGAGACAAATGTAGCCACAGGGAACCTTTATGGTGATGCAAAGACAGGAACCAGTCAGGCTAACAGGATGCAGGGTCAATCAGGAACAAAAATGAACAAGGCAAATACACAGTGAGCAGACTGAGACTGGTCAAAGTTGGAACAACACTGTGGAAAATGAAAACTGTATTTGTCCTGTGTGTTGGAACGTAACACAATCACCGAAGGCCTGTTTTACCCAGGTGGTTTATACGGCAAAGCATAACAGTGTTATATATATAATGGCAGTTTCTATGCCGTTCCAGGCAGCTGCAAGGGCAGTGCATATTCAAATGGCTGGCCTGCATGGAGGTGCACACAGGTGTGTGCAGCTTCAGTCTCTCACAAGTCCTGTAGGTGAGAATCAAGTTCAAAGGGCCAACAGTACCTTTCACATGGGAAGCAATGGACAGGTGATTACAGGCCCTATAGACTACAAGGCAGTGCATTATTCAACCAGAAGTCCATGCAGACAGAAGAACAATGACTATGGCATACCGTACTAAAGAGGAAAGCACACTGGAGTCAGAACGTGAGTCTGGGTGTGTTTTGATGAGGGATTATCTGGTTACAAATATTCCATTTCTGATGGATACACCTACCTGTGGATTCCTCACCTAAAGAATTCTCCCCTCACGCCAGCTTCAACAGAAATTTTCTTCTAGCTCTGCACGTCGACGATGACGTCACAATTGCCCGACTCCACGCGACGCAGTATGACATCATCCAGGCAAAATGAAGCCCTCGTTGACATGCAGACATCAGTTCCCTTTTTTCTGTGCCCTCGAGTAACGATTTTCTTCATGGCTAACAGGGAGCTACAGTTGCACTTCGGTGTTACTATGTCGCAGCCAAGAAAATCTGCCTTTAAGCCTTGTAACCAGTGTGGGGGTCGGATGTCGGTCACTGACCCCCATGAAAATTGGTTACGGTGCCTTAGTTCCGACCATGAGGTCGAGTCATGCTGTTCGTGCCAACGCATGAACCCTAAGGCACTTAAGGAGAGAGAGGCAAAATTATTCCTGGCCCGTTCCAAGAAAAGAAAAGAAAGGCGTAATAGGAGAGAGTCTTCTTCGAAATCTTCGAAGACTCATCATCGCCATAGAGACTCTCGGCGTCGTCACGACTCTCGGCGCCGATCGGGCAATGCAATGTTCAATATCTTTCCACCATGGCGCCTGGTGGAGGGCATGCGGGTCCGTCAGGCCCTTTGGCTTTTAACTTGGGTGCTCTGGCTCCTTACAAGCCGACACCCTTTATGCCATTTCTGCCTTCTGGAGCCGATTCGGCGCCGATGCCCTTGGCGTCGCCCAGGAGGCCTGTGACGCCTACAACGTCTGCTGCCCCAGCGCCGGTGGATTCTCCATGGATCCAGTCCACAGTTAAGTTGCCTGTGGCGCCGGAGGGTCCGGCGTCGGATGGATCCGAGGATCAGCGCCTGTGAAGATCTTCGGCGTCGGCTGACGCCTTATCGACGCCGGGACTAGAATCCAGGCTCCGATCCAGGAGATTAGCATTACACCTCCTGGAGGAAGAGGAATACAGCATACAGCATCTGGAGGAAAGCGAAATCTTGGAGCCTTCAGGTGATTTCCAAGGCTTGGACACAGCAAGTGGCATTGACACTTCCCCTGAATGGGATTTGGCTTCCCCAGGGGAGTATACTGAAGAGGCTGCATCTTTTCATGCGGTAATAAGGAAGGCTGCAGACTTTTTAGATCTTCCT
Organism: Pleurodeles waltl; assembly: GCF_031143425.1. Classification (NCBI taxonomy): domain Eukaryota; kingdom Metazoa; phylum Chordata; class Amphibia; order Caudata; family Salamandridae; genus Pleurodeles; species Pleurodeles waltl. Next base: position 1,987,728,357 of record NC_090440.1, on the reverse strand, counting down.
CTTCCAGCTGCAGAATGAAAAGAAACCTTCCGACTGAAGTGCTGCATCTGGCTTCAGTAGTGGCGGAGCCTCTCTTGCCCTTCAGTGAGGCTCTCTTGGACCCCATTAAAGATATTTGGAGGAAGCCAGTGACTTCTACAGCTGTCAACAGGGCGGTAGCGAGACGCTATCGTGCGGCTCCAGTTGACCCGGACTTTCTCTCCAAACATCCAACTCCGGAGAGTTTGGTTGTTCAGGCATCGTGCTCCCCCCGGTCAGCTCCTGGTTCGTTCCCCGGGACCCCTGCGGACAGGGAGTCTAAGAAAATGGACCAGGCAGCAAAGAAGGCCTTTTCTTCGTGCAGCATGGCCTTGAAGTTGACCAATGTAACTTGCATTTTGGGACGTTACATTCATGCCCTTATGGAGGAGGCGAAGGGTCATCCTGAATTGCCACAAGAGGTGTTGCATCTGTTAACGGACGCTCAGGCGGCGGCGACCCAGGTGATTCAGTCTGGGTTGGACACCTCAGACTCCGTGGCAAGCGCTATGGGTACATCCATAGTGTTGAGGAGTCAGGCTTGGCTGCGTTCATCAGGTTTCTTCTTGGATGTGCAAGCTACTCTCCAGGACCTGCCCTTTGACGGGGAAAAACTCTTTGGGACAAAAGCTGATTCTGCCCTTGAGTGTTTCAAAGAGAGCAGAGCCACAGCGAGGTCGTTGGGACTTCCGGCAGCCACTTCCTCTACCTTTAGATCTTATAGGAAGTTTAGAGGTTTTGGACGTGGCTTCTCCTTTCTTGGCAGGTTCCAGGCGCCACAGCAATCTGCAGGATCCCTGCCTTACAGATCCTTCAGGGGCAGGGGTAGAGTACGTACGAGAGGAGACACCCAGCAGCACTCTGCCTCTTCCTCTTCCTCAGGAGGGGTGCAGCAGGGAAAGCAGCCTTAGTCCTCCACCACTCCCTGTTCACGTGTCTCCGGTAGGGGGAGACTTGTCCAATTTCTTCCCATGTGGGAGTTTATAACATCAGACTCCTGGGTCATCAACATTGTGAAGAAGGGGTACGCTCTTCCCTTTCGTGAGTTCCCTCCTCCCTTCCCTCCCCGCCCATCCTTCTGTTTGGAAGACCATCTTCTGCTACTGCAACAGGAGGTGTTATCCCTATTGTCAAAAGGCGCAGTGGAGTTGAGCATGAGAGGGGTCAGGGCTGTTATTCAAGATACTTCCTGATCCCCAAAAAAGATGGTCGGTTGAGACCAATTCTGGACCTGAGGGTTTTGAATTAGTTCCTTAAGCAGGAAAAGTTCAAACTGCTGACCTTTTCACAGGTTCTTTTGGCGTTGAACGAAGGAGATTGGATGGTGTCTGTCGATTTGAAGGATGCGTACTTCCATATCCCGATCCTCAAATCGCACAGGAAGTATCTCCGGTTTGTGGTGGGGTCGCAGCATTATCAGTTTGCGGTCCTCCCGTTTGGTCTTACTTCAGCACCTCGAGTCTTCACAAAGGTGATGGCGGTGGTTGCGGCAGAGCTCAGAAGAAGGGGGATATCGGTGTTTCCCTATCTGGACAATTGGTTGATCAAATCCAAGACTCCAGGGCTCGTGCGGCGTCACCTGCAGTCAACAACTCAGTACTGGACACAACATTGAATCGGGCCTTTCCTCCGCCCCAGCGGGTTCAGGACATTCAGGCGTTGATTTCAATGTTTTGAAATGGAGCGGTAGTTCCAGTCCTCAAGGTCCTTCGTCTGCTCGGTCTGTTTGCTTCTTGCATACTGCTGGTCACTCATGCACGCTGGCACATGAGGGCTCTTCAGTGGTGCGTCCGCAGGCAGAGGTTTCAGCACAAAGGAGATCTCGAGGATTCGATCACGATCTCCAGAGACACTGCTGTGAATCTTCAGTGTTGGGCTGCGGTCGGCAACCTGTCGCAAGGAAGGCCGTTTTCCTTGCCTCCGCCAGTGGCCACAGTTGTAGCGGATGCTTCCACTCTAGGGTGGGGAGCTCATCTGGGGGACCTGGAGATCAAAGGCCTTTGGTCTCCAGTAGAATAGAGGTTCCACATCAATCTGTTGGAATTGCGGGCAGTACGTCTGGCTCTCAAGGCCTTTCTCCCTTCCATTCGCAGTAAGTCAGTCCAGGTCCTGACGGACAACACTACTGTGATGTGGTATATAAACAAGCAGGGAGGAGTGGGGTTGTACCTTCTTTGCAGAGAAGCTCTTCGACTCTGGTCCTGGCTTCAGGACCACAAGATTTGCTTGGTAGCAAATCATTTGCCCGGGGTTCTGAGTGTACGTGTGGATGTTCTCAGTCAACGCAGCTCGGTCAACCACGAGTGGTGTCTTCATCCGGATCTGGTTCTTTACATCTTCCAGATGCGGGGGTGTCCGCAGATAGATCTGTTTGCTACTCAGGAGAACGCGCAGTGCCCGTTGTTTTTCAGCCTCCATTATCCGGTGCAAGGAGCTTTGGGGGACGCGTTTCAGATGTCCTGGAAGGGTCAGTTGCTTTACGCATTTCCTCCCATAGCCCTGATTCCTCGAGTTCTGAGGAAGATCCGCCAAGACCAGGCCCAGGTCATCTTGATAGCCCCGGATTGGCCGAGAAGGGTGTGGTATTGGGACCTTCTCCAACTCTCTCTGTGCCCTCTGCTCCGTTTCCCTTACAGGGTGGACCTCCTCTCGCAGTCGCAGGGGCAGATTCTACACCCTCACCTCCAGAGTCCGCACCTTCATGCCTGGAGATTGAACGGGGTAATCTGAGTGCTTTTTCTCTCCCGCCGGAAGTGGTGGATGTTATTTTATTGGCCAGGCGACACTCCACCAAATCGATCTATGCAAGTAGGTGGGCTAGATTTGTAAGTTGGTGTGGAGAGAACCAAATGAATCCCTTAAAGGCTCACTTGTCTGACATATTACTATTTGCTCTTTCCTTGGCACAGAAGGGTTGTGCAGTTGCCACAGTTAAGGGCTGTAAGGAAATGCCTCCTTGGCATGGTTACCCCCTGACTTTTTGCCTTTGCTGATGCCAAGTTATGATTTGAAAGTGTGCTGAGGCCTGCTAATCAGGCCCCAGCACCAGTGTTCTTTCCCTAACCTGTACTTTTGTTTCTACAATTGGCACACCCTGGCATCCAGGTAAGTCCCTTGTAACTGGTACCTATGGTACCAAGGGCCCTGATGCCAGAGCAGGTCTCTAAGGGGTGCAGCATGTCTTATGCCACCCTGGGGACCCCTCACTCAGCACAGACACACTGCTTGCCAGCTTGTGTGTGCTAGTGGGGATAAAAAGAATACGTCGACATGGCACTCCCCTCAGGGTGCCATGCCAACCTCACACTGCCTATAGGTATAGATAAGTCACCCCTCTAGCAGGCCTTACAGCCCTAAGGCAGGGTGCACTATACCATAGGTGAGGGCATAAGTGCATGAGCACTATGCCCCTAAAGTGTCTAAGCAAAACCTTAGACATTGTAAGTGCAGGGTAGCCATAAGAGTATATGGTCTGGGAGTCTGTCATGCACAAACTCCTCAGCACCATAATGGCTACACTGAAAACTGTGAAGTTTGGTATCAAACTTCTCAGCACAATAAATTCACACTGATGCCAGTGTACATTTTATTGTAACATACACCCCAGAGGGCACCTTAGAGGTGCCCCCTGAAACCTTAACCGACTACCAGTGTAGGCTGACTAGTTTTAGCAGCCTGCCACACACCAGACATGTTGCTGGCCACATGGGGAGAGTGCCTTTGTCACTCCTTGGCTAGTAACAAAACCTGTACTGGTTGGAGGTGCTTCTCACCTCCCCCTGCAGGAACTGTAACACCTGGCGACGAGCCTCAAAGGCTCACCCCCTTTGTTACAGCATCCCAGGGCACTCCAGCTAGTGGAGTTGCCCGCCCCCTCCGGCCACAGCCCCGCTTTTGGCAGCAAGGCCGGAGGAGATAATGAGAAAAACAAGGAGGAGTCACTGGCCAGTCAGGACAGCCCTAAGGTGTCCTGAGCTGGGGTGACTCTGACTTTTAGAAATCCTCCATCTTGCAGATGGAGGATTCCCCCAATAGGGATAGGAATGTGCCCCCCTCCCCTCAGGGAGGAGGCACAGAGAGGGTGTAGCCACCCTGAGGGCTAGTAGCCATTGGCTACTAACCCCCCAGACCTAAACACACCCCTAAATCGAGTATTTAGGGGCTCCCAGAACAGAGCAAGATAGATTCCTGCAACCTAAGACGAAGAAGGACTGCTGAGCTGAAAAACCTGCAGAGAAGACGGAGACACCAAGGGGCATATTTATACTCTGTTTGCGCCGAATGTGCGTCAAAATTTTTGACGCACATTCGGCACAAACACTGCCCCATATTTATACTTTGATGTCCGACGCAGCCTTGCGTTAATTATATGCAAGGTAAGCGTTCCCTTCTAAAAAATGACTTTATGGGCGCAGTTTTTTAACGCCTGGGTTAGGGCAGGCGTTAAGGGACCTGTGGGCTCAGAAGGAGCCCAGAGGTGCCCTCCCATGCCCCCAGGAACACCCCCTGGCCACCCTTGCCCACCCCAGGAGGACACCAAAGGATGGAGGGACCCATCCCAGGGAAGTTAAGGTAAGTTCAGGTAAGTATATTTTTTCGATTTTTTTTTTGTGGCATAGGGTGGCCTGATTTGTGCCCCCCTACATGCCACTTTGCCCAATGACCATGCCCAGGGGACATACGTCCCCTGAGCATGGCCATTGGGCAAGGGGGCATGACTCTGAGTCATTTCAATGGGGGTTGGGCGTGACTTGCCCCATTTTTTGACGCCCAAGCTCCATTTTCCCCTACGCCGGCGCTGCCCGGTGTGAGTCATTTTTTTTGACGCACACCAGTCCGCAGCGCCGGCTAATGTCATCCAATAAATAAGGCGCCCGCATGGCGCTTTGGAATGGTGTTAGACGGCGTTAAAAATTTTGACGCACAACTGCGTTGGCGCAGTTGTGCGTCAAAAAGTATAAATATGGGCCCAACTGCTTTGGCCCCAGCTCTACCGGCCTGTCTCCCCACTTCTAAAGACACTGCTCCAGTGACGCGTTCCACAGGGCCCAGCGATCTCTGAAACCTCAGAGGACTACCCTGCATCTAGAAGGACCAAGATCTCCCGAGGACAGCGGCTCTGTTCCACGAAAACTGCAACTTTGCAACAAAGAAGCAACTTTGAAACAACACACGTTTCCCGCCGGAAGCGTGAGACTTTGCACTCTGCACCCGACGCCCCCGGCTCGACTTGTGGAGAACAAAAACTACAGGGAGGACTCCACAGTGACTGCGAGCCCGTGAGTAGCCAGAGTTGACCCCCCTGAGCCCCCACAGCGACGCCTGAGGGAATCCCGAGGCTCCCCCTGACCGCGACTGCCTGCTTCAAAGACCCGACGCCTGGTAAGGACACTGCATCCGCAGCCCCCAGGACCTGAACGATCCGACCTCCAGTGCGGAGCGACCACCAGGTGGCCCTCTCCCTTGCCCAGGTGGTGGCTACCCCGAGGAGCCCCCCCCGGCCTGCCTGCATCACTGAAGAGACCCCTTGGTCTCCCATTGGATTACATTGTGAACCCGACGCCTGTTTGCACACTGCACCCGGCCGCCCCCGTGCCGCTGAGAGTGTACTTTTTGTGCTCACTTCTGACCACCCCCCCCCCCCCCCCCCCCCTGGTGCCCTACAAAACCCCCTAGTCTGCCCTCCGAAGACGCGGGTACTTACCTGCTGGCAGATTGGAACCGGGGCACCCCCTTCTCCATTGAAGCCTATGCGTTTTGGGCACCACTTTGACCTCTGCACCTGACCGGCCCTGAGCTGCTGGTGTGGTAACTTTGGGGTTGCCTGAACCCCCAACGGTGGGCTACCTTGGACCCAACTTTGAACCCCGTAGGTGGTTTACTTACCTGCAAAACTAACAAACACTTACCTCCCCCAGGAACTGTTGAAAATTGCACTGTGTCTAGTTTTAAAATAGCTATATGCCATTTGTGTGAAAACTGTATATGCTATTTTGCTAATTCAAAGTTCCTAAAGTTCCTAATTGAACTACCTTTTATTTAAAGTATTGTTTGTAAATCTTGAACCTGTGGTTCTTAAAATAAACTAAGAAAATATATTTTTCTATACAAAAACCTATTGGCCTGGAATTGTCTTTGAGTGTGTGTTCCTCATTTATTGCCTGTGTGTGTACAACAAATGCTTAACACTACCCTCTGATAAGCCTACTGCTTGACCACACTACCACAAAATAGAGCATTAGAATTATCTCTTTTTTCCACTATCTTACCTCTAAGGGGAACCCTTGGACTCTGCATGCTATTTCTTACTTTGAAATAGTACATACAGAGCCAACTTCCTACAAGGGGTATTTGTCAGCACTGTCGGCTTTTCTGTGCCTCCCAAATCAACCTTCCTTGTTTAAATCTCCACTTGTTTTGAGGTTCGTTAAGGGTCTCACTAATAGGTTTCCGCCCACACCGTTTGTTATGCCACAGTGGGATCTTCACTTGGTATTAACATTTCTGATGGGATCGCCATTTGAGCCAATGCATTCTTGTGCTTTGCGTTTGCTGGTTCTTAAGACTGTAATTCTGGTAGCCATAACATCGGCCAGGAGAGTGAGTGAGCTTCAGGCTCTTAGTGTAGAGTCTCCGGCCCGTATTTATACTTTTTGACGCTAAACTGCGCTAACGCAGTTTAGCGTCAAAAGGTTTTGCGCCGGCTAACGCCATTCTGAAGCGCCATGCGGGCGCCGTATTTATTGAATGGCGTTAGCCGGCGCTAGCAGACCGGCGCTGCCTGGTGTGCGTGGAAAAAAAACACGTACACCAGGCAGCGCCGGCGTAGGGAAAAATGACGTTAGGGCGTCTTAAAAATGGTGCAAGTCAGGTTGACGCAAAAAAATCGCCTCCACCCGATTTGCGCCATTTTTTACGACGCCCAGACGCCATTTACATGACTCCTGTCTTAGTAAAGACAGGAGTCATGCCCCCTTGCCCAATGGCCATGCCCAGGGGACTTATGTCCCCTGGGCATGGTCATTGGGCATTGAGGCATGTAGGGGGGCACAAATCAGGCCCCCCTATGCCCAAAAAAAATATTTAAAAAAAAAATATTTATACTTACCTGAACTTACCTGAATGTCCCTGGGATGGGTCCCTCCATCCTTGGGTGTCCTCCTGGGGTGGGCAAGGGTGGCAGGGGGGGTCCCTGGGGGCATGGGAGGGCAGCTGTGGGCTCATTTTGAGCCCACAGGTCCCTTAACGCCTGCCCTGACCCAGGCGCTAAAATCCGGCGCAAATGCGGGGTTTTTTGCCCCGCCCACTCCCGGGCGTGATTTTTGCCCGGGAGTATAAATACGACTCATTTGCGTCGCAGTCATTTTTTTAGACGGGAACGCCTACCTTGCATCTCATTAACGCAAGGAAGGCGTTCACACAAAAAAATGACGCTCTTTCCTCATACTTAGGCGCTAGACGCGTCTAACGCCAAAGTATAAATGTGGCGTTAGTTTTGCGCCGAATTTGTGTAGAAAAAAACGACGCAAATTCGGCGCAAACAGAGTATAAATATGCCCCTCCATACCTTTCCTTCTTTAGAGACAAAGTGGTGTTAAGGACCAAGGCGGCTTTCCTCCCGAAGGTCGTTACACCCTTTCACTTTTGGCAGTCTATTACTCTCTCTTCCTTTTACCCTCCGCCTCATCAATGCAAGCAGGAAGAGAGGCTCCACCGACTGGATCCACGAAGAGCATTGAGCTTCTTTGTCGACAGGACGAGGGAGTTCAGGCAAGATGATCAGCTCTTCGTTGGAAGAGGAAAGGCAGAGCAGTCCACAAGAGAACGCTATCCAGGTGGGTCATTCTCTGTATCAAGCTTTGTTATCCCTTAGTGAAGAAAGAACCACCTGTGGGGCTTCGTGCTTATTCCACCAGAGCTAAGGCTACTTCTTCGGCCTTAGCTAGGGGTGTTCCTGTGGTTGACATCTGCAAGGCGGCAACTTGGGCATCCCTCCATACTTTTGTCAAACATTATTGTTTGGATTCTGAGGTTAGGAGGGATGGCCATTTTGCATGCTCAGTGCTGCAGGATTTCTTGGTTTGACCATTCAGGCACCCACCTCTGGAGGTAGTACTGCTTTGGGACTCTATTCTTTAGGTGAGGAATCCACAGGTAGGTGTATCCATTAGAAGAATAAGTTACTTACCTTCGGTAACGCTTTTTCTGGTGGATACATTAACTACCTGTGGATTCCTCACGGTCTCACCGCCTCCCCGTTGCCTGGTTGGTCCTGCCACGAAATCCGTGGGTGAGTACTGTTGTGATAACTGACGTCTGCACGTCGACGAGGGCTTCTTATTGCCTGGATGACGTCATATGCGTCGCGTGGAGTCAGGCAATTGTGACATCATCGTTGACGTGCAAAGCTAGAAGAAAATTTCCGTCGAAGCTGGCGCGAGGGGAGAATTCTTAAGGTGAGGAATCCCCAGGTAGTTAATGTATCCACCAGAAAAAGCGTTACCGAAGGTAAGTAACTTATTCTTCTGATGGATACACCTACCTGTGGATTCCTCACCTAAAGAATTCTCCCCTCGTGCCAGCTTCAACTGAAATTTTCTTCTAGCTCTGGACGTCGACGATGACGTCACAATTGCCCGACTCCACGCGACGCCGTATGACGTCATCCAGGCAATAAGAAGCCCTCGTTTTGCAGACGTCAGTTCCCTTTTTTTTGTGCCTTCGCGTAACGGTTTTTCTTCGAGGCTAAAAGGGAGCTACAGTTGCACTTCGGTGTTACTATGTCGCAGCCAAGAAAATCTGGCTTTAAACCTTGTAACCAGTGTGGGGCTCGGATGTCGGTCACTGACCCCCATGAAAATTGTTTATGGTGCCTTAGTTCCAGTGCAGTTATTGCTGTTAGTTTCTTTTTATTGTAATAAATGTTGTGTTTTCACTTCATTTGATGTGATTATGTTCTCTTCAAGGTCAATGTTCACCTGTTTGCCTCAAAGGCACATAAAAAATGATGATAACTGACGTCTGCACGTCGACGAGGGCTTCTTATTGCCTGGATGACGTCATACGGCGTCACGTGGAATCGGGCAATTGTGACATCATTGTCGCCGTGCAGAGCTAGAATAACATTTACGTCAAAGCTGGCACGAGGGGAGAATTCTTTAGGTGAGGAATCCACAGGTAGTTAATGTATCCACGAAAAAAAGCCTTACCGAAGGTAAGTAACTTATTCTTCTAGGGCCCTCTGAAGAAGGGTGGGGCGAGACAGGGAACATGGGAGTGACAGGACTTACGACCTGGGATGGCATGTGCAGGGGATGTCTTGTGAGCAATGCTAGTCATACCTGGGGCACTCGTGCTATCCATTTGCTTCTCATATGGATTTCTTGTCACACATACGCTAGTCATAACTGGGGCACTCGTGCTATCCATTTGCTGCTTATATGGATTTCTTTTCACACATACTCCTTGCAAAGATAGCTGATGTCACACTTACTGCTGTCAAGAGTCTGGTCATACCTTCTTGTTACCAATGCTATAGCACTTCCACTGCCTCATGCATGAGGCATTTTTTTCCTTAATGAATAATGGTGTCTTAGTTGTGTGCCATATGCTGCAATGAACCATGTTGCCATCATGTATGTGTGAAATAGCTGTGCTATTGCCCTTCTAATGTGAAATGGGCAGGATATATGACATTTACAGTGTGTGTGTAGTTGGGTGTACATTCATACCCATCAAATGTGATGTGGATTTTTATGTATCCTAATATGTATTTCTGCAATGCTCCATGAGGCTACACTCTGATTATGATTCTTAGGGATAATGTTATGCAAAAATGATTACCCAGACCATGATACAGTGATTAGAATAGGTGTTTATTGATATATGGTAAGACAGTGGTGATGGTGACTAGAGTTAAAAGAACTTTTGGACAATGTGTTGTCTCCGTCACAATCCTGAAGCTGTGTTTGGATGGTCCCCCTCATGTTGATGGACAGCATCCTCCTCTTCCTCCTCTTCAGGCATTTGTGGGTCGGGTTCATATAAGGGAATGTTCCTCCTTACACATATGTTGTGCAGGATGGCACAGGTCAAAATTATCTTGCAGACCATTTCTGGTGAGTATAGGAGGCTGCCTCCGGTGATGTCGAGGCACCTGAATCTTGACTTCAGGATGCCAAAGGTCCTCTCGACTATGGTGCATGTCCTCCGATGTGCCTCATTATAGGCACGCTCTGATGCTGTGCTTGGGTTTGCAAATGGGGCCATGATCCATGGCTGGATCCCATAGCCCTGATCAGCTGAAAGACAAAATGAGTCAGAAACTGTTCATGTTGCTTGCACCATGATTATCACTTTACATGGCAGTTGTTCTCTTGTGTTGTCTGTGACTCATCGGTGTTTGTGTTGAATCCTAGGCTTCTAGGATGTACCATCAGCATTGGGTTGTTTAATTATCTGAACTGGTGTTTGGCTGATTGACCAGATGTCAGTGTTTTTTTTGTAGAGGTGTGAATTCCTATCGCCCGACACCTGGGACATCTTGTTTGAGGTCAAGGGCAACAAGTTTTTATGTTCACTTTGTCCTTGGGACAAGTAGGCCCAACCCCTTTGGCTGTTTATTTACAGAGAGTGGAACGCTCTGCAGTTGAGGTAATGTGTTTCCAAAATATAATGCTGTTCGAACTTGTATTTATGGTTCATTATTTGAAAACCTTCATTATTAGGGTGAGTGCTGTAAATTCATGTTTTAAGGTCACACTTCACTACTGACGTTGGTTCCAGTACAAAAAAAAAAAAACGTGTATACACATGTTTGAAAAGTTTAGGCTATGAGGCTAAGTATAATGCTCCCAGAATGCTCTCTGATTAGATGCAAATGAAGTGTCATTTAGTAAAATGTTTTGATGCATGCTAGTATTTCCCAAAAATATTTCGAATGGAAAATCAGTGTAACCATTTTCAACACGATTATGGGAAGCATGAAAATAAACAAACACTGACAAAGCCAACTGATCTGACATATTTTTATAAGTCTTTTAGTTTCATCAATGCGTGTCTTGTTTTGACATGGCTTTTGTAACACTTTATTGTTGTGGGAGCTACCAGGCCCTCAACATTGTAACAAACACTGGCAAAAAAAAAGCAAAACGTTTTTGAACTCTAAAAGCACACGTTGCCACCAGTGGCATAACAAAGGCCCCGCAGCCGCCATCCAGGGGGCCCCTACAGCACAGCACCTGCCCTGAGTGAGTCTGGAGAGGGGGCTCCTCCATGTTCTTTGCAAAGGGGCACCCTCCAGTTTCGTTACGTCACTGATTGCCACTGTTGTTCCTGACACTGAACAAAACTACTTTGTGTGCCAATATGCTCCTTGTGGAAGAGAAGAATGCGATCACTCACAGTAAAGCCAGCCGAAAGAGAGAGAAATAGAAGTTTAATAAAAACAAAATGTCTTTGTTAACAACAGACCTAATTAGGGACCAAGACCCACATCTAGGTAGCTTTTTGCATGTCGCAAACAGCGACTTTCGCTGTTTGCGACGTGCAAAAAGCACATTGCAATGCACAAACCCAGTTTTGCGATTCGGTAACCTGGTTACCGAATCGCAAAACGGGTTTGCGACTCGCAATTAGGAAGGGGTGTTCCCTTCCTAATTGCGACTCACAGTGCAATGTAGGATTGCTTTGCGAACGCGGGCGCAAGCCAATCGCAGTTTGCACCCATTTCAAATGGGTGCTAACACTTTCACAAAAGGGAAGGGGTCCCCCTGGGATCCCTTCCCCATTGTGAATGTCACTGTAAACATTTTTTCAGAGCAGGAAGTGGTCCTGCGGACCACTGCCTGCTCTGAAAAAATGAAACTAAAACGTTTCATTTTTCGTTTTTGTAATGCATCTCGTTTTCCTTTAAGGAAAACGGGCTGCATTACAAAAAAAAAAAAAAACTGCTTTATTGAAAAGCAGTCACAGACATGGTGGTCTGCTGTCTCCAGCAGGCCACCATCCCTGTGAGGCCGCCATTCGCAAGGGGGTCGCAAATTTCGACCCACCTCATGATTTTTCATGAGGTGTGCATTTGCGAAGCCCTTGCGAATCACAGATGGTGTCAGGGACACCATCCTACATTCGGATTTGCGACTCGCAATTTGCGGGTCGCAAATCTGAACCTACCTACATGTGGCCCCAAATTCTTAAAGAAAGTCACAAAAGTGCACCCATGGTATATGTCGTACCCCTATAAAATATTTGTGAACTGTATTTTAGCATGGGTAAATACGCATGTGTAGATTTTCTCATGTGAAAATCTTTTGAGCATTTGCAAGTTCATTTTCCCTCCAGCCACTTTCTTCCCAACCCTGGAAGAAGTTCTAATTCTGCCATTGTCAGGAGTAAATGTCCAACCTTTCTTATTATGGGAAAATATTAGAGAGAAGCTGGTGAAAATCTTTACAACATGCAGGTTAGTAGGTTTGCAGACTCAAAGGCATTCCAGCCCTGGAACTATTGCTTACTGCTTCCTCCAGCCCCAGTATGCAGATCTGCAGAAAGGTGGAAAAATAAGGAAATTGCTACAGTAGGGATTGAAACTGCAAGTATTCAAGCCCTACTATGGTAGTAGCCCTGACATAATCAGAGAGGCTATTATAAGAGCTCTTACATAATGAGACTGCTGCCATAATTTGGCGCCACACTACATGGCACCAAAGGGACAAGTAGATCTTTTTACAGGACAAGTAGATTTGAGAAGCAAACTGTCCCGTGGACAAGTAGATATTTTAATAAATTCCACAGCCCTGGGTGTCCATGTGTCTTAACTGGGGGTGACATGATACTTCCATATACAGAATTAATTCCACAGTGGTGGTAACACGGTTGCATTTATATGGCCTGGACATCACATCCAATTTAACATATGCAGTAGAATTAGTTAAACATCAGTGAGGCCCTTAGATTTGGCAAGGTGACAACGTACAACACATCTCCATAAGTTGTCAGCACTGACGTGTTGACAATTGTCTATGCACAAATATCCCATGTGTGATAAGTTCTCTGCAGACCTATTTCTCTGCCCTTGCCAAGTCGACTCAGGTTCAAACATCTACCTTTACTACTGAACATGTTCTAGTTCAGCCGGCTAACTTGGTTGTGAGGTTGTCATTTACAGTGTCAGAAGGTCCATATGCTTGTACATCTGTTGTGTATATGTGTAATTGTCTCAAATCGTATGTGTAGGAATGTGCACTTTCAATATTGTCACATCAATATGTGTTCCTAGCACAGTCCACTTGCTTATTGGTAGTGGGCAATGCCAGAGCAGGAGTGATGTGAGATATTGGTACTGCCTCAATGATTCCATGTCATCTTCATTGTAGTCTGTGTGTCACGGTGTTTGACCTGCAGTAAAACACATTACACACCCCTTACACAGTACTCATTGCTTGGAAGGGTGTTTGATTGAGTGTTATTGATGTGATATTAAAAGATTAATCTTCCAAGTTGTACTGCCAGTTGAGGCCATGTCATTGTGTTGTTTTAAATTGTTCCCTTGTGTCTGTGGAGTGGGAACTGTTGTTATTTGAATCCGTCATTTGTCCATAGGTGTGTATCCAAATGGGTCAGGATATCACACATGCCTAGCAGTGTCACAACGTCAGTGTCTTCATGGCCACGTGTCAATGTAGTGGTGTATGTGTTGTTTGTCCTAGAGGGTTGCTGTGCAGTGTGTATATAAGTAGGTTTCTGTACTTACCAACAAGTAGGCCATTTCCATATCGTCCATCCTGGAAGTGTTTATTGATGGTGCAGTGACAGAAGATGAATGAATCATGTACACTCCCAGGATACTTTGCCACGATGTTGGTGATCAATCCCTGGTGAACGACAATGGCCTGCACATTGATGGAGGGTGTGTGCTTCCTGTTGCAGTATAGATGTTCGGTTGTAGGAGGTGGCACAATGCGTACATGTGTGCAGTCAATGGCACCAAGCACGTGTGGGAAGCCGTTGATTTGGTAGAAGCCCTGTTTGGTCTCCTGCTGCTTCTGCTGTGTGTTGGGGAAGCTGATGTGGTGGGGTGTGAGGGAGATGATGGCATCCATTACCTTGGGTAGGAAGGCAGAGAATGAGGGCGGTGAGATCCCTGCAACCAGGGCACCAGAGGTTTGAAAGGAGCCACTTGCCAACATGTGGAGTACAGCTAGCAGCTTGGTTTCTGGTGGAATGGTGTGGGGTGTCTGCAAGCTGGGTGCCAACTGTGGCTCAATGTTGCGCAGCAGCTGCTGAATGGCTTGCCAGTTGAGTCTGTACCTCTGGATGATGTCTTGTTGTTGGAGTCCCAGAAGGGTTGTCCTGGTGCGGAATATCCTCCCCTGCCTTCTACGTTGCCTTTGGGGTCCCTGCTGGTGTTGTAGTAGCTGCTGTTGTTGGTCCGGTGCGCTGCGTCGGCGTGCTTGCTGGATGAAAAGCACCTCCATGTCTTCCTTTTGGAGCTCTGCTGTTGCTTCTGTGGGCCTTATTTATACTTTTTGGTGCAAAACTGCACTAAGGCAGTTTTGCCCCAAAAAGTTTTGCACTGGCTTGCACCATTTTTTAGCACCAGCTGGGCACCATATTTATGGAATGGTGCAAGCCGGTGCAAAGGGTAGGCTAGCTTAAAAAAAATGACGTTAGGCAGTTTTGAGTCAAAATAAATGATTCTGACCAGATTAGCATCATTTTTTTACGCTAAGGGGCATATTTATACTCTGTTTGCACTGAATTAGCATCATTTTTTTAAAACTCTAATTCAGTGCAAAACTAACTCCATATTTATACTTTGGTGCTAGACCCGTCTAGCACCAAATTTATGGAGTTAAAGTCATTTTTTGGAAGTGGAAACCTACCTTGCCTTAATGAGATGCAAGGTAGGCATTCCCGTGCAAAAAAATGACTCTATGGCCTTAACACCATATTTATACTCCCATGTAAAAATGGTGCAAGGGAGGGAGGAGGGGTCAAAAAATGGGGCAAAGCTTGCTTTGCCCCATTTTTTAAGACTTGGGTCCGGGCAGGCGTTAGGGGACCCGTGGCCCTATTTCCATGGTGGAACACCATGGAATAAGCCCAGAGGTGCCCTCCCTAGGCCCTAGAGGGACTGCGAGGATGGGGGACCCCATCCCAGGTAAGTACAGGTTAGTGCATTTTATTTTTGAAAGTGCCATAGGGGGCCCTGAAATGGGCCCCCATACATGGCACAGGGTGCAATGGCCATGCCCAGGGGACCCCTGTCCTCTGTGCAGGCCACTGGGTTGGTGGGCATGACTCCTGCCTTTTCTAAGGCAGGAGTCATGGTAGGTTTAGCACCATTAAATGACGCTAATCTGGTTAGAGTCATTTTTTTTTACTCTAACCTGCCTAAAGCCATTTTTTGGTGCTAAACCCTCTTCTTCTATACTGCCAACCCCACCCGACTAAAGTCATTTTTTTTAAACTCTAGCCTACCCTTTGCACCAGCTTGCACCATTCCATAAATATGGTGCCCGGCTGGTGCACAGAAATGGTGCAAGCCGGTGCTAAACTTTTTGGTGCAAAACTGAGTTAGTGCAGCTTTGCAGCAAAAAGTATAAATAAGGGGCAATATTTTGTAAGTTTGCGCCACTTTTGTGTCATAAAATGACGTCAATGCGGTGCAAAAAAAGTTTAAATCAGGGCCTTGGTGCTAGATGGGTCTAGCACCAAAGTATAAATATGGAGTTAGTTTTGCACTGAATTAGAGTTAAAAAAAAAAATGACACTAATTCGGTGCAAACAGAGTATAAATATGCTGCAGAGTATAAATATGCCCCTAAATATGGCGTTCAGGCCATAGATTCATTTTTTGCATGGGAACGCCTACCTTGCATCTCATTAAGGCAAAGTAGGTCTCCACTTTCAAAAAATGACTTTAACTCTATAAATTTGGTGCTAGAGGGGTCTAGCACCAAAGTATAAATATGGAGTTAGTTTTGCACCGAATTAGAGTTAAAAAAAATGACACTAAGGGCCATATTTATACTTTTTGACGCAAAACTGCGCTAACGCAGTTTTGCGCCAAAAAAATTAGCGCCGGCTAACGCCATTCTGAAGCGCCATGCAGGCGCCGTATTTATTGAATGGCGTTAGCCGGCGTTAGCTGACCGGCGCTGCCTGGTGTGCGTGAAAAAAAACCACGTACACCAGGCAGCGCCGGCGTAGGGAAAAATGGCGTTTGGGTGTCCAAAAATGGGGCAAGTCAGGCTGAGGCAAAAAAATCGTCTTAACCCGATTTGCGCCATTTTTTTTGGCGCCCAGACGCCATTAACATGACTCCTGTCTTAGCAAAGACAGGAGTCATGCCCCCTTGCCCAATGGCCATGCCCAGGGGACTTCTGTCCCCTGGGCATGGTCATTGGGCATAGTGGCATGTAGGGGGGCACAAATCAGGCCCCCCTATGCCACAAAAATAAATTAAAAATAATACTTACCACAACTTACCTTTTCTTCCCTGGGGTGGGTCCCTCCATCCTTGGGTGTCCTCCTGGGGTGGGCAAGGGTGGCAGGGGGTGTCCCTGGGGGCTTGGGAGGGCACCTCTGGGCTCATTCTGAGCCCACAGGTCCTTTAACGCCTGCCCTGACCCAGGCGCTAAAATCCGGCGCAAATGTGGGTTTTTTAGTCCCGCCCACTCCCGGGCGTCATTTTTGCCCGGGAGTATAAATCCGACGCAATAGCATCGGAGTCATTTTTTAAGACGGGAACGCCTACCTTGCATATCATTAACGCAAGGAAGGTGTTCACGCAAAAAAATGACGCGAACTCCATGAACTTTGGAGCTAGACGCGTCTAACGCCAAAGTATAAATATGGAGTTAGTTTTGCGTCGAATTTGCGTCGAAAAAAACGACGCAAAATTGGCGCAAACGGAGTATAAATATGCCCCTAATTCGGTGCAAACAGAGTATAAATATGCCCCCAAGTGTTTAATCTCTTCTCTAACCAGGGCAAGTTGCCTCGTTGTGGAGGCTTACGTAGAGACAGCGAGCTGGCATTCGAGTCGTAATGCCTTAGCCTCAAGGGCTGATACCTTAAGGTTCCGTGCCCGCATGCGCAGGAGATGTTTGGCTTGTCCCCGGAGAGCAGCCTTACAAGCCGCCCAGACTATGCCAGGTGATTGCACCAACCCCAAATTGTGATCAAAGTATTCAGTGAGGTGATCTTTCACCGCCTGCGTATGCTCCCTGTCTTGGAGGTACCAGGCATTCAGACGCCACACCGGGTTCTGAATGGGGTCCGTATCCCCCAGACGGATTTGTAGTGGTGCATGGTCCGAGACCCCATGCAGCAGTATCCCCGTCCCAGTGACGCTGGAAACATCCAGAGCTGGCATGAAGATGAGATCAATCCTGGCATGCGTATGATCTGCCGCCGACTTATGAGTGTACTGCCGTTTTCTGGGATGCCATAATCGCCAAACCTCGCATAGGCCGAGGCTCTCAGCCGAATCGCTCAATCCCGACGCCCGATGGGAGCGACTTGTGGACACGGGGCCAGAGATATCCAACATTGGATTCAGAACATCGTTGAGGTCTCTGCCTTGGAGGGTCAGCCCCGGCGGGAGCCCTGACAACACATCCCGGAGAGCAAGCAAAAAGCGGTCAAGCGCTCCAGGAGGGGCGTAAGAATATTAATTGGTTGCCCCCGGAGCATACCGGATACCACAACATATCGCCCTTGTGAATCGGACTGGGTAGCAGTTACCATTATGGAACCGCCACCCCCCTGGAGCCCCTGGAATAACCCGCGTGGTAGACCCTGTCATATCCTCCCCGTGCGAACATGGGGCATTTGGTGCCAAGCAAATGGGTCTCCTGGAGCAAAACCACAGAGGGGGCATACCTGCGAAGCATATTAAAAACCGCAGACCTCTTGATCTTGTCCAGGAGCCCGTTCACGTTCCATGAAAGAACCTGGATCAAGAGCAAGGGGGACTGCGTGTGAGGCGCACTAATGAAGGCATGTGTCGCATGTCTACCAGCGGGCCTGGGTGTGACCACCTAAGGAAGAAAAATTAGAGCGACAATAACCTAACCATAGTGAAATGTCAAAACTATGCCGTAAGGAAATGCTTCCTTGGCATGGTTACCCCCTGACTTTTTGCCTTTGCTGATGCCAAGTTATGATTTGAAAGTGTGCTGAGGCCTGCTAACCAGGCCCCAGCACCAGTGTTCTTTCCCTAACCTGTACTTTTGTTTCCACAATTGGCACACCCTGGCATCCAGGTAAGTCCCTTGTAACTGGTAATCCTGGTACCAAGGGCCCTGATGCCAGGGAAGGTCTCTAAGGGCTGCAGCATATCTTATGCCACCTTGGGGATCCCTCACTCAGCACAGACACACTGCTTGCGAGCTTGTGTGTGCTAGTGGGGATAAAATGACTAAGTTGACATGGCACTCCCCTTAGGGTGCCATGCCAACCTCACACTGCCTATAGGTATAGATAAGTCACCCCTCTAGCAGGCCTTACAGCCCTAAGGCAGGGTGAACTATATCATAGGTCAGGGCATAAGTGCATGAGCACTATGCCCCTACAGTGTCTAAGCAAAACCTTAGATATTGTAAGTGCAGGGTAGCCATAAGAGTATATGGTCTGGGAGTCAGTCATGCACGAACTCCACAGCACCATAATGGCTACACTGAAAAATGGGAAGTTTGGTATCAAATTTCTCAGCACAATAAATGCACACTGATGCCAGTGTACATTGTATTGTAATATACACCCCAGAGGGCATCTTAGTGATGCCCCCTGAAACCTTAACCGACTACCAGTGTGGGCTGACTAGTTTTAGCAGCCTGCCACACACCAGACAAGTTGCTGGCCACATGGGGAGAGTGCCTTTGTCACTCTGTGGCTAGTAACAATGCCTGTACTGGGTGGAGGTGCTTCTCACCTCCCCCTGCAGAAACGGTAACACCTGGTGGTGAGCCTCAAAGGCTCACCCCCTTTGTTACAGCACCCCAGGGCACTCCAGCTAGTGGAGTTGCCTGCCCCCTCCGGCCAAGGCCCCACTTTTGGCGGCAAGGCCGAATGAGATAATGAGAAAAACAAGGAGGAGTCACTGGCCAGTCAGGACAGCCCCTAAGGTGTCCTGAACTGAGGTGACTCTGACTTTTAGAAATCCTCCATCTTGCAGATGGAGGATCCCCCCAATAGGATTAGGGATGTGCCCCCCTCCCCTCAGGGAGGACGCACAAAGAGGGTGTAGCCACCCTCAGGGCTAGTAGCCACTGGCTACTAACCCCCCAGACCTAAACACACCCCTAAATCGAGTACTTAGGGGCTCCCAGAACCCAGCAAGATAGATTCCTGCAACCTAAGATGAAGAAGGACTGCTGAGCTGAAAAACCTGCAGAGAAGACGGAGACACCAACTGCTTTGGCCCCAGCTCTACCGGTCTGTCTCCCCACTTCAAGAGAACTGCAACAGCGACGCGTTCAACAGGGTCCAGCGATCTCTGAAGCCTCAGAGGACTACCCTGCATCTAAAAGGACCAAGAACTCCCGAGGACAGCGGCTCTGCTCCAAAGAAGAAACATCTTTGCAACAAAGAAGCAACTTTGAAATTACACACGTTTCCCGCCGGAAGAGTGAGACATTGTACTCTGCACCCGACGCCCCCGGCTCGACTTGTGTAGAACAAACACTACAGGGAGGACTCCCCGGCGACTGCGAGCCCGTGAGTAGCCAGAGTTAACCCCCCTGAGCCCCCACAGCGACGCCTGCAGAGGGAATCCAGAGGCTCCCCCTGACCGCGACTGCCTGCTTCAAAGACCCGACGCCTGGTAAGGACACTGCACCCGCAGCCCCCAGGACCTGAAGCATCCAACCTCCAGTGCAGGAGCGACCCCCAGGTGGCCCTCTCACTTGCCCAAGTGGTGGCTACCCCGAGGTGCCCCCCACTTTCCTGCCTGCATCGCTGAAGAGACCCCTTGGTCTCCCATTGAACTCCATTGCAAACCCGACGCCTGTTTGCACACTGCACCCGGCCGCCCCCGTGCCGCTGAGGGTGTACTTTTTGTGCTGACTTGTGTCCCCCCCGGTGCCCTACAAAACCCCCCTAATCTGCCCTCCGAAGACGCGGGTACTTACCTGCTGGCCGACTGGAACCGGGGCACCCCCTTCTCCATTGAAGCCTATGTGTTTTGGGCACCACTTTGACCTCTGCACCTGACCGGCCCTGAGCTGCTGGTGTGGTAACTTTGGGGTTGCTCTGAACCCCCAACGGTGGGCTACCTTGGACCCAACTTTGAACCCTGTAGGTGGTTTACTTACCTGCAAAACTAACAAACACTTACCTCCCCCAGGAACTGTTGAAAATTGCAGTGTCCAGTTTTAAAATAGCTTATTGCCATTTGTATGAAAACTTTATATGCTATTTTGCTAATTCAAAGTTCCTAACGTTCCTAAGTGAAATACCTTTTATTTAAAGTATTGTTTGTAAATCTTGAACCTGTGGTTCTTAAAATAAACTAAGAAAATATATTTTTCTATACAAAAACCTATTGGCCTGGAATTGTCTTTGAGTGTGTCTTCCTCATTTATTGCCTGTGTGTGTACAACAAATGCTTAACACTACCCTCTGATAAGCCTACTGCTCGACCACACTACCACAAAATAGAGCATTAGAATTATCTCTTTTTGCCGCTATCTTACCTCTAAGGCATGCTATTTCTTACTTTGAAATACTGCATACAGAGCCAACTTCCTACATATGCATCATGTATAACTCCCCTACCCCCAACCACCCCCACCGCATACTTCCACCCCTGAAGCATCTGTCACCCAAAAACCCAAACAAAACCTGGGAACCAAACGGTCTGTTCTGTGGTGTGGAGTTGTGGACCCCTCCATTCAGCCGGATGTCTGCAATCTAGCACCCATTCCCACCCGCACCTAACGCCAAACAAGCAGTAAGCGCCCCCAGGCTAAGTCTCCGGGAGGCAGTCTAGTTGTCTCACCCTTCAAGTGTGCGAGGGAGTCTGGCTGAGCCAGTCCTCCTCCACTGCCTGTGTGGGTCCCCGGACCACTGGGGAGCATCCAAGGGAGCTTTTCTGGTCGGATGGCTGGGCCCCTTCCACGATTCCTTAGCAGACTGGCTGCTTCGACCACTCCTCTTCCTGCGGCGGGACCTGGTGAGGACCCCTCCGTGCTAGCCGACCCTCCGCAGCCAGTCAGTCCCATGCTGCTTCAAGCGAGTCGACGAAGAAGGACTTCCCATCCTTAAGGACTTTAAGGCGAGCGGGAAAGAGGAGCATATAGGTTAACTGCATTGCCCTGAGTTTTTGCTTAACACTGGGCACAGTGTAGCCTCCCTAAGGATGGTGTTGGGTTCTTTGAAGTTCAGGAAGCGGGCGATCATTGGCCTCCTGGGTCCCCCATGTGATGGTCTGGGCGCGAGTGCCCTATGGGCCCGTTCAATTACAAACCAGGGGGAAAGGTGCTGCTCTGGCATCCAGGACCGAATCCAGCTCTCCAAAAACCCAAGGGCCTGGTTCGCATCCGCCCCATCTGGGAAACCAACGAAGCGCAGGTTCTTGCTCCTGGAGCGGTTCTCTGCATCTTCTGCTCGGCAGTGCAACTCACCTGTGGGGGTCAGGAGCTGTGCAGTCTTGGACTTGAGGTCTGCAAGCTCGTCTTCCGCCTGGGATATGCGACCCTCGACCTCTGTAATGCGGCCCACCGACATCCGCAGATCTTGTCGCAACAGGCCCACATCCTTGCGCACCTCGCCGATTTTAGTCTCTACCGCCAGTTGTGAGGACTGGATAGCGTGAAGGATCGTGTCCGCCCTGTCCACTGTAGACCCCCCAGATGCCAGGTCATTCACACCCTGGGGGGTCGTTTGCGTGTTGAATTGGTTGATGCGCTGCTGGGATGCCAGAGGCTGCCTGCCAGCCCTGTCTTTTCCCATATTGCCTCACCGGATCAAAGCTCCTTGGTGTCCCTTCCAGCGTTCTATACTGCTCTCCCAGGGCCGCCCCCTTCGCCGTCGTCTATCACCATGCTACGGAGGCCGCAAATCCAGGGAGGGAGCCTCTGCGTCACAGACACCCCCCCCCACCACCCTCCGCTCACCTTGCTCTCTAGCCGAAGGGTTGCCCTCCTGGGCGAATCACCCGATCACACCAGTCCTCTTGGTGGCTCCTTACCTGCTGCCCCAGCCTTCTCCACACCGCTCCACCTGGACAGCCATAAACTCAGGTCGTATGGCCCAGCATCTCCGCTATCAGTTCCCGCTGTGCCTGAGTACGCGCAGCCAGGCGCTCGTTGGGCCTTGGCCGTCTCACTGCGCCCAGGACTCTTCTCTCACAGTCAGGGAAGGGGGGCCCACCGTCTTCATCGGGCCCACACACCGCGCCGCAATAGGCGCCTCCTGCGGGGCCCCACAGCACCACTGGTCCCGGGACTTAGGCCCGACTGGCCGCCACCGCATCACTGTTCCTCAGGCCATGGCTCCTTGCACTGCTTCACACACCAGGGTAGGCGGAGCCTGCCTCGGGCTGCAGCCGCCGCTCACTTTCCGGCCTTTCCCAGGCGCAGGCCGGAGCCCGCCTGCCCTCCTGCCTACTGCACCTCCAGTCGTCCTTGGCACCCGACCTCCACTCCTGAGGGCCGCCGCCCAGCTGTGGCCGCTCCACTGAGGGCGGGACCCTGTCTCAGCCGTGGCTCATTGTCCTGAAGGCAGCCCCGGTCTCCAGCGGTGGCTGGGGCTCGCCCGCCCAGGCCGCACTGCCGGCTTTGTTTCCCCTCATCTCTTCCGCTGTTCCTCCGCGGCCCTCAACAGGCCCGCCTCCACCCCGGATATCACACCAGTCCAGCGACCGGACGGGGGCAGTTTGAGCATGTGATGGCTGGGGCTTCCAAACAGCAGATGACGGAGGGGTCCGGAGCACTCTTAGAGGTCTGCAAGCTTGTCTTCCGCCTGGGATGTGCGACCCTCGATCTCTGTAATGCGGCCCACTGCTGTCCACAGGTTTTGTTGCAACAGGCCCACATCCTTGCGCAACTCGCCGATTTTAGGGCCATATTTATACTTTTTGACGCAAAACTGCGCTAACGCAGTTTTGCGTCAAAAAAATTAGCGCCGGCTAACGCCATTCTGAAGCGCCATGCGGGCGCCGTATTTATTCAATGACGTTAGCCGGCGTAGGGGAATATGGAGCTTGGGCGCCCAAAAATGGGGCAAGTCAGGCTGAGGCAAATTTTTGCCTCAACCCGATTTGCGCCATTTTTTTCGACTCCCAACCCCCATTGAAATGACTCCTGTTTTAGCAAAGACAGGAGTCATGCCCCCTTGCCCAATGGCCATGCCCAGGGGACTTCTGTCCCCTGGGCATGGTCATTGGGCATAGTGGCATGTAGGGGGGCACAAAACAGGCCCCCCTATGCCACAAAAAAAAAAAATTAATACTTACCTGAACTTACCTTAAGTTCCCTGGGATGGGTCCCTCCATCCTTGGGTGTCCTCCTGGGGTGGGCAAGGGTGGCAGGGGGTGTCCCTGGGGGCATGGGAGGGCACCTCTGGGCTCCTTCCGAGCCCACAGGTCCCTTAACGCCTGCCTTGTCCAGGCGCTAAAAAACGGCGCAAAAGCGGCTGGACGTCATTTTTTTTGACCCACCCACTCCCGGGCGTGAATTTTGCCCGGGAGTGTAAATACGGCGCACATGCCTCGGAGTCACTTTTTTAGACGGGAACGCCTACCTTGCATATCATTAACGCAAAGTAGGTGTCCACGTAAAAAAATGACGCAAACTCCATGGACTTTGGCGCTAGACGCGTCTAACGCCAAAGTATAAATATGGAGTTAGTTTTGCGTCGGAATTGCGTCAAAAAAAACGACGCAATTCCGGCGCAAACAGAGTATAAATATGCCCCTTAGTCTCTACCTCCAGTTGGGAGGACTGGATAGCCTGAAGGATCGCGTCCACCCCGTTGACTGTAGATCCCCCAGACGCCAGGTCATTCACACCCTGGGGGGTTGTTTGCGTGGTGAATTGGTCGATGTGTTGCTGGGACACCAGAGGCTGCCTGCCTGCCCCACCTTTTCCCATTTTGCCTCACTGGATCAAGACTCCTCGGTGTCCCTTCCAGCGTTCCATACTCCTCTCCCAGGGCCGCCCCCTCCGCCATCGTCTGTCACCATGCTACGGAGGCCACAAATCTGGGGAGGGAGCCTCTGCGTCTCAGGCACCCCCCACCACCCTCCGCTCACATTGCTCTCTGGCCGAAATGTTAACTTCCTGGGCGAATAACACAATCACACCAGTCCTCTCTGTGGCTCCTTACCGGCTGCCCAGCCTTCTCCACACCGCTCCACCTGGGCAGCCATAAACTCAGGTCGTATGGCCCAGCATCGCCGCCATCACTCCCCTCTGCGCCTGAGTCTGCGCTGCTAGGCGCTCGTTGGGCCTGGGCTGTCTCACTGCGCCCAGGACTCTTCTCTCAGAGTCATGGAAGGGGGGCCCACCGGCTTTGTCAGGCCCACATACCGTGCCGCGACAGGCGCCTCCTGCGGGGCCCCAAGAGCACCACTGGTCCCGGGACTTCGGCCCGACGGGCCGCCGCCGCATCACTGCTCCTCGGGCCACAGCTCCTTGCACTACTTCACACACCAGGGTAGGCTGGGGCCTGCCTCAGGCCACGGCCACCGCTCACTTTCCGTCCGGACCCAGTCGCAGGCCGGAGCCCGCCGGCCCTCCTGCCTACCACGCCTCCAGTCATCCTTGACACCCGACCTCCACTCCTGAGGGCCGCCGCCCAGGGGTGGCCTCTTCGCCGAGGGCCGGACCCTGTCTCAGCCACGGGCCCATTGTCCTGAAGCAGCCCCGGTCTCCAGCGGGGGCCGGGGCCCGCCCCCCCCAGGCCGCACTGCCAGCTTTGCTTCCCCGCAGCTCTTCCGCTGTTCCTTCGCGGCCCTCACCAGATCCGCCTCCACCCGGATATCACACCAGTCAGGCGACCGGGAGGGGGTAGTTTGAGTGCGGGATGGCAGGGGGCTTCCAAACGGCGGATGACGGAGGGGTCCAGAGCACTCTTAGAGTGCGACAGCTATCTTGACGGCCAAGGCAACACCCAGTGCCATTTTTTAATGCCTGGGTCAGGGCAGGCGTTAGGGGCCCTGTGGACCCATTTCCATGGTCAGACACCATGGAAAGAGCCCCCAGGTGCCCTCCCCAAGCCCCAGGAACACCCCCACCCACATCAGAGGGACACTACAGGATGGAGGACCCCATCCCAGGTAAGTGTAGGTAATTAGAGGTAAGTATCTTTATTTCTTTTTTTCAAAGTGCCATTTGGGGCCCTGAAATGGGCCCCCCTACATGGCACTGGGTGCAGTGGCCATGCCCAGGGTACTCTTCTCCCCTGTGCTGGCCATTGGGGTGGTGGGCATGACTCCTGTCTTTTCTAAGAAAGGAGTCATGTGGTAAGGATGGTTTTGCGTGAAGAAATTATGCTAGGCTGGTTAGAGTCATTATTTTTTTTTTTACTCCAACCAGCCTAAGGTCATTTTTGGGTGCAAAACCCCCTTCTCTCATAGCGCCACCCCCACCAGGCTAACGCCAATTTTTTTATGCTAACCCACCCTTTGCTCCATTCCATTAATATGGCACCCAGCTGGCGTCCTGGAATGGCACAAGCCGGCGCTACATTTTTTACTGCAAAACTGCGCAAAGGCAGTTTTGTGTTAAAAAGTATAAATCTGGGCCTAACTGTATACACATCAGCAATCAGTAAGGAGCATAAAAACAACAAGCATTGGCAAAAGTATTAGAAAATAGTGAGGGCCCTAGGTGAGGGCCAAACCTTATACTAAGTAAGTGGAATGCGAAATACAGTCACCCACCCAAGGATGTGGAATCGTTGTAGAAGAGCTGGAGTAACAAGTAATCCCACGAGATGAGTACCAGAGTGACCCCCAACGACCAGGAGAGTAGAGATAAGTACCTGGTTTTCCCCAAAGCCAACAAGAGAAAAGTATTGTGCAACACCCAGACCAGACTAGAAGAACCCAAAGGTGGATTCTGACAAAAGAGGACCTGCAAAGGAAGGGGACCAAGTCCAGTTCGTGATGGAGTGTCAGGTGGTGGCAGGAACTACCACCCACCCTTCTCTGTATGCAGGACCAGGTAGATGGGGGACGAAGAAGACCAGCTGTGCGGTGCTGAAGATGAAGAGGAGTTCTTGAAGTGATGCAGACAGTGTCCCACATCAGCTGTTGGGTTGCAGTGGATCAGTGGTGCTGAAGAACCACCAACAAGCCTTAGCAAATGCAAAAGAAGAAAAGGACAGTTGCAAGGCTGAAAAGGACCAGCCAGATCCAGGGGACTCGACCCAAGGAGGGGAGTACGAAGGGACACTCAGCAGTCAAGAGGGCCCACAGAAGCAGTTGCAGCCCCCACAGGCAACCTACTGGCAGCAAGCACAGCAAGTCAGAATGAGGCCGAGTCATTACACCTGAAGAGGAGTCCCAAGTCGCTGGAGCAGCAGATAGGAGACTGTACTTTGCAAGAAGAAGTGCTGAGGGCCGGGACTACATGGAGCCTGAAGATCTCTTGGAGCAGGAGTAAACAAGCCTTGGTAGCTGCAAGAGTTGCGGTGCACAGGGGTACTGTCCTGCAAGGACAGGCAAGGGGTTACCTTCTCAGCAGCTGTATAGTGGGTAGAGAGGACAAGGCGAACCACTCCAGACCACCACCTGTGATGCAGGATCCACGCAGTTCTGGAGGAGTGCAGATCCATACAGACGGTCATAGATGCAGTTGGTACCTGCAGATGCAAGGGTGTAACTCCTTCACTCCAAGGGAGATTCCTTCTAGGTTCTTCCGGCGTCAGAGGATGCACAGCCGGGCAAATGCTACAGTTGCTTAAAGGAGCGAGAGAAACAATGTTGCAGAGTGGAGTTGTCGCTGAAGTTGCAGATTGTTGGTTCCTGAAGAGTCGAGTTGTGGTTCCAGTGGCCAGATGATGAAGTAAACGATGCAGAGGAGTCCTGGTGGAAACAGGCACGTTGAATCTGAGGACCCACCCAAGAGGGAGACCCTAAATAGCCCAGGAAGGGGGTTTGGTCACCTAGCAATGTGACTACCTATCAGGAGGGGGCTGTGATGTCACCTACCTGACCTGGCCACTCAGATGCTCCCAGGGGCTTCTGCATATCTTGGTTTCAAGATGGCAGAATCCAGCCGCCACCTGGAGGAGCTCTGGGCACCCTCTTGGGTGGTGATGGACAGGAGAGTGGTCACTCCTCTTTCCTTTGTCAAGTTTCACACCAGAACAGGGGCCGGGGTCCCTGGGCTGGTGCAAACTGGTTTATGCAAGGAGGGCGCCAAATGTGCCCTTTAAAGCATACCAGTGGCTTGGGAAGGCTACCCCTCCCAAGCCCTGTAACACCTATTTCCAAGGGAGAGGATATTACTGCCCTCTCCCACAGGAAAACCTTTATTCTGCCTTCCTCTGCCTTAGGTGGTCAAGCAGCAGGAGGGCAGAAACCTGTCTGAGGGGGTGACAGCATCATGGGCTGCCCGTAAAACCCCAGAAGACTGGTAGGAACAATGCTGGGGGTCCTTCAAGGAGCCCCGAGAGTGTATGGAATCATACAGCCAACACTGGCAACAGTATTGGGGTACGATTTTGACATGTTTGATACCAAACATCCCTAGGTTCGAAGTTACCATTATGTGTCCAGTACACTAGTAAACCGGCTTTCATGCACTTACAAAGTCCAGTGCAATGGAGTTGGAGTTCATAGGGGCACCTCTGCTCATGCAGAGGTGCCCTCACACACAGGGACCTGCACATTACCCTCTGGGGTGGGAGGGCCTACCAAAGGGGTGTGTTGCAGTGACCTGTTTGTGAAAGCATGCATGCACCTTTTCACGCAGGCGGCAATGGCAGGCCTGCAGACACATTTTGCATGGGTGGAACAATACATGCCGCCGCCCATGGGGATCCCCTAGAACCCCAGTGCCCTAAGCACCTAAGTATCATATACTAGGGACTTATAAGGGGGCACCAGTATGCCAATGGGTGTGCGAAGTCCTAGGCAACCAAATTTAGAGAAAGAGAGCACAATCACTAGGGTCCTTGTTAGCAGGATCCCAGTGAAAACAGTCAAAGCGTACTGACCGCAGGCAAAAAGTGGGAGTGATCATGCCACAAAAAGGTTACTTTCCAGCAATAACTACTGGCATTGTGTCAAAAATGTAGACCTCGAGGCAGGCATAACAGTGGAGCAAGTTTTAAAAATGTCCACATTTTTCAAACTTTGCATATTTGCTGCACTGTACAGCACACAAACAAAATGTGGGGAAAGTGTTATACCATTGGGTTTGTACTGGAAGGGTCCTCTATGCACCCTTGCACTGTGGCAGCAAAAAGAGAAAACACTAAGCAGCAGCTTTGGTTGCTGAACTGAGTTGCACCAAAAGATAGTAAATCTGTCCCTTGATGTTCTGTAAAAAAAAACGGAAGAGATAGGGTTGTAGAAGGTTCTATGGGACCCTGCTTCCAAATTTATGTAGACGCCTTTTTTGTTCCCATAATAACTACGGGACCCATTTATGAGACTGTTTTTGTTGCTTTTCCACCATGCAATGTGGTGCAAGAGCAATGCAAATCTTACATGTGATTTATGAAGCCACGCAAGGCCACTTTGTGTGGCCCCGAGTGGCTCCATTAATCTGGAGTAAGGCTGCGCAGCTCAAATCTCCCTGGGAATGCGTTCCATGGGTCTGAGCGTGGGTGTTCCCTTGCAACTTCCATGTTTTTGACGCATTCCCAGATTTACCAGAATTAGTAGACTTTAGAATATGTCATTAAGATACACCTTCTCTGGTGAGACGTAAGGAGGAGAAATATCTTCATTTCTCCTTGTTACTTCCTCTTTCTATATGACCTGCATTCTGCAGCACACATAATTAGAGCAATATACCTCTAAGGATTGTTTTTGTGCAGGAAGGTGACCCTTGGTGCACAAAAACAATCTTGCATGCAACTGACCTATTCATGCACTATGGTGTAAGGATGCTTGCATTGGTACTAGGCTGACCAGAAGACCACCAGTGCAGGGGAAAGGCAGGAGTGTGCTGTATTGCCTTAAATATGACACATTCCTGCCCTTTCCCTGTGAAGCAGCACAGAAAGGTGACTTTCTGTGCTGCAGGGCATCACATTCTCCTAAATAGGCCCTTAGGGCAGTGGTTCCCAACCTGTGGTACGGGGACCCCTGGGGGTCCGCAAGGCCTTCTCAGGGGGTCCGCGAGAGCTTAGAAAGTTCAAAAATATTAACAAATATTGACAAATTATGTCCCCAGCTTCCACTAATGGCTCAGGCAGGGTCCCCGGATTCCAATGATGATTTAGTGGGGGTCCCTGGGTTCCATTAATTTTAAAGTGGGGGTCCACAGAAATTAAAAGGTTGGGAACCAATGCCCTAGGGTTTTAAAATGTTACCAACTTTCCTAAAACCACCTGGGATGAGGAATAACTAAGGGGCCTATTTATGAGCCGGTTTTCTTTGCTCTTGCACTATGCAAGTGTTACCCCCTCCTTAGCTTGCTCCAAGAATGACAGGCCTGCAGCCTGCTTGCTGCACCTGGCTTCACCCGTGAGGCAATGGTTTCAACTAAGCAGGAAATTCAGGTGCTGCTCCAGAGTTTAGCAGTCCCTGCTGAACCACCCTTGTACTACCATAGTTCTTTGGGCGTGGTCTTCCTCTTATGAACCAATTGGGAAACAGTCACAAAAGACCGCAAGATGATCCAGATGATCTGCAAAGACTGTTCTCTTTCTGTCCCTCTCTCTGGAGCATCCTCCTTCTGTCAGAGGGTGCCCTCTAGCACATAACGTGATTCTGGAGATCAAGATCCTTGCCCTGCTGAACAAAAGGGCTATAGAACTGGTGCTTGTAGAAGAAAAGGACATGAGAATCTATTCACTTTCCTTCTTGGTCACCAGAAACGATGGGAGTTTATAAACCCCTTCTGGATGTCCATTTTCTGTACTTCTTTATTCAACAGAAAGTGGTCTGTGAAGGTGTTAACCCAAGTGCTATTTGAGGAACATCTTAAGCATGCAACGGCTCTTCTATATGACTTGATGTGAGGAAATGTGATTTATTTTATGGTGTGTTTGTGAGACTTTACTGTGTAATAAACTCACAACCGTTTCTTGGGTCCTGTTCGGCCGGTTTGATATACCTTAGTTCAATACTGGGCAGCTGTGTTATGTTAGGTTGTATTTTTTTTTGCTTCTAGCTGAGTTGTAAATTAGAGACTCTTTGGGGGATATTTATACTCTGTTTGCACCGGATTTGCGTATTTTCTTTATTTAAGCAAATCTGGCACAAACTTAACTCCATATTTATATTTTGACGCTAGACATGTTTAGCGCAAAACCTTTGGAGTTAAAGTCATTTTTTGCCTGCGGAAGACTAGCTTGCGTCAATGAGATGCAAAGTAGGCGTTCCCAGGCAAAAAATTACTCAAAGGCCCTAGCGCCTTATTTATCCTCCTGTGGAAAAATCACGCACGGGAGGAGAAGGGCCTTATATAATGGCGCTAAGCCTGCTTAGCTCCATTATTTAATGCCTTGGTCAGGGCAGGCGTTAGGGGACCTGTGGGCCTTTTCCATGGTCAGAGACCATGGAAACAGTCCACAGGTGCCCTTCCCTGCCCCCACGGACACCCCCACCCACACCTGGAGGACACCTAAGGATGAAGGAACCCATCCCAGGTAAGTCCAGGTATGTATTTGTATTTTTTTTTTTTTGCAAAGTGCCATGGGGGGGTCAAACTTGGGCCCCCCCTACATGGCACTGTGCCCAATGGCTATGCCCAGGGGGCTGGGGGGCATGTCTTATGTCTTTACTTAGACAGGAGTCATGTCCATGGGGGTTGTGCAAAGGAATAACGACACTAATCAGGGTAGAGTCATGTTTTTTTACTCTAACCTGACTAGCGCTGTTCTTTCACGCATAACCTCTAGTTTCCCCTATGCCTCCCCCACCCGGTTAGCGTCAGTAATTTCGAAGTTAACTGGGCCTACCTACGGCTAGCGTCATAGCTTAAATATGACGCCAGTCTTGGGTCCAGGAATGTCGCTAGCTGGCTGTATACTTTATGACGCAAACCTCGGCCAACGCAGGTTTGTGTCAAAAAGTATAAATCAGGGCCTTATTTCTGTAATAGAATCGTACTTTTGTACTAACTGTGTCTCTCGTCGACTCCTCCGACCCTCAAGCACTCTCCATCTATGCAATGTATCAGTCTACATAACTCCCATTGCTTCAAAGATTTTAATGTGTTACTTTCTTCAATGTGTTTTATGTTTCTTCAAGTTGATAATGTGTATCATTATTGTTATTTTTCTTTCCAGGTGCATGTCCTGATACAGTAAATTCTTTAGGACAAACAGCTCTTTTCACTGCTGCACTGCTAGGTCTTTCTAAGTTAGTTGATGTGCTGTTAGAATTTGGGGCAGATCCTAACTAGTAAGTGTTCTACAATTGTTAAAATATGAATGATAAATGTTCTAGCCTATTTTGTTTATGGTGTTATGTCATAGAAAGTCTCTAATTTGCTGTGCATATGACGTAATTTACCACAAATATGTTAAGAGCTATAAACATGTACAATTGTAGTTTAATTAATTTTAATTATATTTATAAAATGCAGAACATACATTTCAAACAAGGATCTTTAACCACAGTGCCCAACATACATATGACATTCCGCTTGAGGCAAGAATTTCCAACACAATTCTCAATAATTTGACCTCCAGTACAGTGCACAGTCCATCCACTTCAATGAGGCTGATGTCTTTTTGTGTTTTGCTAAAGCCCCTGGCTGTTCCAGACTTGCAAATGAACTATACAACTCATCTGTGGTGCTAAGAGGATATACAGAGTTGGAAAGGAAAGAAGGATGAAGGTCAGCATAGTGGGAAGTTAGATGGCCCAAAGAATGGAAACAAGTGTCAGGAGCTCTTTGCCTTGTGGGGCACAGCATAGGTTTCAACTGATCTTGAGCAGCCAGAAGTCACCATTCAGGTTGGTGTTTTTGTTGGACAGTGTTCCTGGCATATTTCATGTGGAGGGACTCCTGACGTTTCCTGCAGTCTAAAGGGCTTATTTACAGTCACCTTTTTGGACGCTCCAGTGATGCATAGTTCAGAGCCATATCTACAAGGCCATTCAAAGCCACCCTGCAAGTCTCTGCGTTGCCTCACACTGCGTCGGGACACGTGCCATGGGAGTTGCTATAGGTGTTCCTACTCAACACCCATGGATTTTGACACTGCCCCTGATTCACAACATTGCTTAAATCTGGGGCAGCACTAAAGCGTACGCCTCCCCAGAGCAGCTCTAACGAGGAGAAATGTTTTACAATGTGTGCTGGCTTCCTGCACATAAACAATCATTCATGCTGTTTTGCTCTTTCTATGTGTACTGCAGAATGCAGCACACATAGAAAACGCATAAACGAGGAGTAATAAAAGTATTTCTCCTTGTTGCGCCATGCTAACGCCACCTGTGGGGTGGTGTTAGTTTTTGGGGCTGGGCCAGATTTATGATTCATTGTAAATCTGGGGCAGTGTCAAAAGCAATGGGTGTTGCGGTGGAACGCCAACAGCAGCACCCATTGCACGCCCCTCAGCCACAGAAACTGCGTCGGAGGGGCCCATAATTACAAAGTGGCATTAAGCCACAAAAAGTAGCTTATCACCGCCTTGTAAATATGGTGCAGTGCACAGCGCCACAGGGTTGTCACAAAAAGTGACGCTTCGGTGGCACTAGGGGCTTGTAAATATGCCCCGTGGTTTATTACATGGTGTGGTTGTGAATCCTCACTGTCTAATAAACTCAGGACCATATTTATACTTTTTGACGCACAACTGCGCCAACGCAGTTGTGCGTCAAAAATTTTAGCGCCGGCTAACGCCATTCCAACGCGCCATGCGGGCGCCTTATTAATGGAATGACGTTAGCCGGCGCTGCGGATTGGTGTGCGTAAAAAAAAATGACTCGCACCAGGCAGCGCCGGAGTATGGGAAAATGGGGGTTGTGCGTCCAAAAACGGTGCAAGTCAGGTCTGAGGCAAAATTCAGGCCTCAAACCGGATTTGCGCCATTTTTTTTGAAGCCCAACCTCTATTGACATGACTCCTGTCTTAGCAAAAACAGGAGTCAAGCCCTCCACATGTTCAAGGATTAGACACTAAAACAAACAAGATCCACTGGAATGTTCCAGAGATACAAATACTTAAGAAACCTGTAAATCACAACTTTTTAGTCAAATACAAACAAACATTGGCAAATTCCACAAACTTTTCAAGAAATCTTGCATCCAAGGTTAGTGCAGTCACTCACGGATTACTTTGGGTGATCAAATCCGGAAGGGGGGCGAGTCTGGGGGACCAACCAGGTCAGAGAGGACAGTTACCTCAACAAGAAAACTGTCTCCAGTCCAGTTTCAGCATCAGTGGCAGCTTGCCATAGATTCCAGTGTCATGGTCCTGATGCAAGAGATACAGGCTTCTGAAGATGCTCAGGATGCTGTATTCAATGTTTGAGTTGATCGGTGTCTTCCTGAGGCTACAACACAGTGGGGCAACTTTGGCCACATGGGCTGACATCACTCGAAGTCCAGATGAAGTCCAGCATTGAACTGTTTGCCACTGGTCTTCCATTCGCTGGCTACAACAAAACTAGTAATTCTCTTCTTTTGATGATAGCTTTCCCTCTGGGTGATGAAACTGCACTCTGTTGTCTCTCCCCGGTCTGTCATAATCAGATGCAACTTCTTGAGCAATGGGTCTCTGTTTCTAAGGCTGCCATTCGGAAAAGAGTGACTTCCAGAGATCTCAGCTACCACTGTGGAAGGCATGCTTCCTCACCTTTTGTGGCCCTGGTCCTGCAATAGGAAGTGAGCTAACTGACTGGGTGCTTGGGGTCGGATACTCCTTGAGACAGACACAGTCCTCTCTCCTCTTCACTAGCCTAGGGAGCAGCAGGTGAAGTTTAATCTTCAATCCACCCATTTGCAAGGTCAGCAGGGCCGTTCTTCCTCAGTCCTTCCTCCAATAAAGATGTCAACTGAAGTCTGGTGGCCACGGATGCCACTCTTATGGCCAGAAAGTGCCCTCAGGGTAGATGTCAGTTATTAGCTAGTGGGGTCCGCAACTACCTGATCACATCTTCCTGTGTTATAGCCATCCCACAATGACGTGTTCAGTCTAGTCACAAAATGGCAGAATCCCTCTCTCTACTTGTGGAGCTTGTAGTCTACCCCATGGGTGTAGCTAACTCTGAGCAACACGTCCACAGGAAAACCGGTCTGAGGGACTTATTTATACTTTTTTGGCTCCATATTTGCGACATTTTTTTACGAAAAAGCAGTGCAGACTAACAAAATACAATTGTATTTTGTAAGTTTGCGCCGATTTTGAGTAAAAAAACAACGCGAATGCGGCGCTAAAAATGTATAAAGATGGGCCTGAGTTTTTCCCATGATGTCGCTGAATCCCTCCGATCCACCTAAACAACGCCTGTTTGTGTTTGCTTGCCATTTAAACTTCAAAGGTTGCATCCCCTTTGAAGCTTGCCTTTTGGGCTCATAACCAGGCCCATAATTATGGAATTTGTGGCGCAGTGCCGCAAGTCACCTTGCTGCATTGCCTTGCATCACAGGCAAAGGACAAGAATGCACTACATTTATCTACTACGGTGCATTCCTGTCCTTTCCTTCTGCGCTGACGTCATTTTGGCAGGCTAGCACCAACTCAGGCATCCTTGCACCATGGTTCAATGGTGCCTGCGTTACCTACCTGCACGAAGACTTTTCTCTCTTTCTGTGTGTGCTACCAAATGAAGCACACAAAGAATTAGGAAAAAAGCTAAAAGAAATAAAGATATTTCTTCTTGTTATGCCTCTCCTGGGAAGGCATATCTTTTTGGAACATTCCCAGGTTTACCAGGTTTGGTAAATCTGGAAAGGTGTTGAAAACCATGGGAGTTGTGTGAGAACACCCCCACAATGGCCATGGAACGCCTCCCTTGAGAAGAGTAAGACAATGCCTCGATTTGCACTTCCGTGCTATACTCCATGGGCCAGATGTATGAAGAATCCACTTTCCGATTCGGTAATAGCGATTTTTAAGAAATCGCTATTTCTGAGTCGAAAAATGGTATGTATCATATTTGCGAATGTGTTATAGCGATTTCTTAAAAATCGCAAGTGCTATTACCGAATCGCAATTTGCGATACAGATCCCATTCGCACCTAGGCCCATATTTGTCAATTTTTTGCATTTCCCAAATTACGAATTCCTAACTGGAATTCACAATTTGGGAAATGCAAATCCCAGGGTGCGGGGGGCCTAAGGCCCCCTCTGCTGCACCCTAAAACCTTTTTTAAAGACATGTACTGTGCACACATGCTAAAGGGGCATGTGTGCGTTACATGTCAATTTAAAAAATGCATTTTTAATGCATTTTTAAATTTTGTACATGGTTACCACCAGGTTTTGCTTGGTGGTAATTGCGATTCCTTAATGCCCAATCACATTAAGGAAAAGCTTGATACATGTGCTTAAAAAATCGCAAATAAGGATTTTGTATTTGCGATTTCTTATTTAGAGAATCACAATTTGCGATTCTCTAAACGAGCTCGCAATTTTAAGGAATCGCTATTTTAGCGATTCCTTAAAATTGCATAGCGAAAGCCTTTCATACATAATGAAAGTCATTTTTGCATTCGCAAACGGCCGTTCGCACCATTTGCGAATGCAAAAACGCTTGATACATGCAGCCCCATATTTGTTAAACCTTACAAAGCCACACACAGTGGCTTTGTGTGGCTTAAAAAATATGACTTAGCGCTTTGCGCTATGCATGTACCACCTCTTGTGGTGCAGGCATGTCGCAAGCCGCTCACAAATATGCCCCCCAGTGTGTCCTTTCCTGCCAGGCCACGGGTAGGCTCTTTGCAGGGTTTCCTGGGAGTTGTTCACACTTTTCTTGAGGAGGCCAGAAGGCTGTCTTGAGGGCAGTCCTTTGGTGCAACTGTCAACAGAAAACTTTGGGCGACAACGTGGCAATTTACTAAAGTTGCACTTTACCCACTAGTGACCGGGGGGGGCATATTTATCAAAATTTTGTGTCCCCCAAGCGCCATGCAAGGTAACCAAAGGGGTGTGCAAAACCTAAGTGAAATTTACCAACCCACACAGGGTTACCTTGCGTGGCCCTGGTGTGCTTGGTAAATATGGAATAATGCAAGGCAGCACAAGTTGTAGCCTTGAGCTACTCTGTCTCAGGGAAGCATTCCATGTGTGGAGCGTGGGTGTTCCCACGCGTCCATCCATGGATTTTGGTGCATTCCCATATTCACCATAAGTGGTAAACAGGGCCAATGGAATTATGTGATTGTACAGCTGCATTAATTTTCACATAATTATAGATTTGCTGCATTTGCCACATAATCCATCATGTGCAACATAATCGAAAGATTTAACAACAACAAAAAATTCGAACTCAAAAGTTACTATAATACAACAAACACAAGTTGCTGCACAGTGGAAGGCCTTTGCAAAGCTGGATTGGTCATTTTTTCTGTTGCTTATTGCTATATTAATTAAACTGGTACTAATGAGGTGCAACCCATAGCCAGAGAATGTCACCAAGCTGAAAAATTACACCATAATGAACTAATGCTATTACAAAATGTGCTGCATTATGCTGCCTAATGTCTTTTCTTACTGCATAATTTGCTCAGCCCTGTGCATTCCTATCCTCTCCCTTTCATGCAGCTCAGCAAGGTGTCTTGCCGTATTACGTAAAACAGAGATACATATGCCCCTAAATTTAGTATGACCATTAAACTATATTGAATGCACTGATTCTGTGGATAGCTTGACATACCAACTTTAGTAATCCCATTAAGAATTTATCAAGGTTAATATGTCAGCCTCTGACTCTGCACTCACCACTTGGGCTACTAGTCTTTCAGCAGTAAAAATGAAAATGTTAGTAAAAAGGAAAATGTTCGTTTTTACTTTTCGGACCTTAAAATATGAAACTACAGGTCCAGCCTTTAGGACTCAGTAGGCCTACTGTAGGGGTGACTTACCAATATTTAAAAAAGAAGGCTTGGGCGTTGCCATTGCTTGAAATGGCAAAGTCGAATTAGCAGTTAAAAACTGCTGTGCCAGTCAGTTGTGGAAGGCTGGGAGTCATTATTTTGCCTTGTCATACTCGGGGTGGCATCACGAGTGGCACAACTAGTGTTGGAATCCACGAGAGACACTATACCTTCCAGGCCTCAGGTTCCCCTGGTACCATGTGCTATGTCAAGTTATGTCAATTACGGATTCTCAAATTAAATAGGTACCTTTTTAAGGGTCAGAACACATGCACTGAGACCTGATTAGCAGGGTTCAGGGCATTTCAGCATCAGTTCACCAGTGCCTAGTAGTCAAATGGGGCAAAAGGTGTGGGAGAGGAGGGGGATCTGAAAAAAAGCCTTTATTCACACTTGGGCTTCACCTCCAATGTCCAAAAGCCCCACTTCACTCCAATGCAGGAGGTGCAGTTCTAGACAAGACGCCACAAGATCTTTCTTCTCCCTAGAAGATCATAGATATTGGCAAAATGATTCCCAGTTTTCACCTAAGTGTCTATATAGGTCCTACCAATCCTATTGGTCTTATGTTTGTTCAGCCTCTTGGCTGCATTCTTTCAATTGTGTAGGCCAGGTGACGAGGGCCCTCCAGTGGTGCTTGTTCAGCAGTGGCTCCAACATTAATGGATCCTCTTAACTCAAGTGCAGCTATTCAAGTCAGTTTACCCAGACCTGCATTAGTGGATAAAATTCTCCAGTCTAGAGGTGGGTGGTTCGTTCAGCTCTCCATAGGTGCATGCTACTATGGTCACAAACGTCCTTATTGGGCAGAGACATCTATTAGAGCGGCATGGTTGTGTAGACTATTTGATCCATGTCAGATTAGCATCTGCACATAAAGGTGTTGGAGCTGCAGAAAAGACATTTATCCCACCTATCTCAGATAAAACGATCCCAAACCTGTTGGACAACATTAGCACTGTCCATTACATCAACAGGCAGGGGGGTTTGAGGTTGTCACTTGTGTACCACCTGCGAAAGTGTGTGCAGCAATGGGGAAAAATCCCAATGGCAGCCCATCTGGCAAGCTTACTCAGAGTGAGAGGGACGTTGTCAGTCACCTCTTACTAGAAGATCATGAGTGGGAACTGCACCCCTAAGTGACAGAAGTAATCTCCATAATGGGGCTTTCATCTGTGGCTCTCATCATTACGACTTAAAAGAGGAAGGGGTAATTTACAAAAAACTCATTCCAAAGTTGTTGTGCTGTGTCACATGAGCGGGAGAGCAGGACAGTTGCATATCTAAAAAGATATTGGGCCTCATTTACGAGGTTTTGGTGCAGGGCAGCGCCGCAAGGGTTCTGGGTGCCCTGCGTAAAAAAAAAAAGGATAGGAATGTGCTGTATCTACGAGATACAGAGCATTACTGTCCTTTTCCCTAGCACAGGCGCACAATGGGCTGCCATGCACCAATGCAGGCACCCTTGCACCACGGTGCAAGGGTGTTTGTGTTGCAGGGATAATTGTATTTGTGCAGGAAGGGATACCTTCCTGCACAAAACCAGTCACAAGAGGCGTTTTCCTCTTTCTATGAGGCTCATTTACAAGCCCCTTGTGCCGCGGTACAGTCATTTATTTTTATGATACGGCGGTGCAGAACAGTCCCCCAACCCACGCTATATTTACAAACTAGTGCAGTTGTATCATTGCGCCAGTTTGTAAACCCTTGCGCCACATTATACCTGCACCAGGTATAATGTATGCAAGGGAAATGTTCCCCATCTAGGAGGACCGCAGGAATTGCGCAGTGAAATCTACAAGATTTCATTTTGTCATTCTAGAGTAATTTTTTAATGTCTGCTCAGGGCAGGTGCTAAAATGACGCTAGACTGTTTTAAATGGGCTTCCCCAAGCTTTGCTGGATTAGTGTCAAACTTTTTGATGCTAGTCAAGCAAAGCACCAAAGCTGCATCAGAAATTCTGACGCAGCTGTGCTAACGAGTGTCATGGTAGCACTGTATTGCAAATACCATGGTGTTGTTAAGTGGCACAAGCAAACTGGTGCATCGCGATTGATGCACCAGTTTGTTGTAAATAAGGCCCAATGTGTGCTTCCGAATGCAGCACACATAGAAAAAGGAAAATCAAGGAGAAATGAAGGTATTTCTCCTTGTTGCGCCTCCATTACGCCTCTCCTGGGGAGGCGGAGGCTTTTGATGCATTCCCAAGTTTACAAAATCTCATTAATCTGGGAATGTGACAAATGACGTGGCTATTACGTGGGTTCACCGCCAGTAATGCCCATGGCATGCTTCATTATTGCAGGGTGAGGAAAAGCAGTGACTTGGCTGCATTGCCCCAGTCCACTTTTTGTGACGCTCTGGTGGCGCTGTGCATTACTCATATTTACAAGGCGGTACTAAGCCACTTTTCATGGCTTAACGTCGCCTTGTAAATTTGCTCCCCTGATGCAGTTTTCTACAGCAGAAGCGTCTGCAATGGGTGTTGCTGTGGGCGTTCCACCACAACACACATTGCTTTTGACACCTCCCCAAATTTACAAGAATATGTAAATCTGTAGGGTGGTGTTAGCATGGCGTAACAAGGAGAAATGCTTTCATTGCTCCTCGTTTTTGCATTTTCTATGTATGCTACATTCTGCAGCACACATAGAAAGACCAAAACCACCATGAATGATTATATGCAGGAAGGTGTCCCTTCCTGCACATAAATAGTCATTAAATAATGAGGATTAGGTACATCTATATGTGCTGCAGAATGCAGCACACATAGAAGTGTCAGCTCGCCATTGTAGATTGTTTATGTGCAGGAAGGGAGACCTTCCTGCACGTAAACAGTCCTACTCATCAATACAGACATCCTTGCACTATGGTCCAAGGATGCCTGCATTGGCAGCTAAATTTAGCGCCAGCGCTAGGGGAAACACAAGGGTGCACCCTAATTTTGTAAATATGGCACATCCTTGTGTTCCAAAATTGATGAAGCGTGGCACTGCCAATTTTGGCGCAGCACCCCGCTGCCCCAGTTCATTGTGAATATGCCCCAAAACTATTTCACAAATGTGGGAGATCATGCAATGCGACTTTTGATTAATTTGATGATTTGCAAATTACCTAGGAGAGTAGAAATCATGCCATAAGGAGCACCAGTCACTGTCTGTGTTTTATACCCAATCTGACAATGTGTACCATTAATAGAAAACATTTGGCTGAACAGATCATTATAGGGCCAACTATTTGAGAAAGATAAAAGCAGGAGATGATGAAGTGGTGAATTGCGTTGTGTCAGTGCAAAAAGACCCTGTTCATTTTATGAGTTTGGAGGACTGCCTATCCCACTGTGCCTGACAAAGGAGTCCATTTGGCAGTTTGGCCCTAATCACAAGTTTGACTCTAGGGGCTGGAAAACTGCCCCCCTGGGCCTATTATGAGTTTCCCGCTGGGCCAGCGAGTGGCAACAGCATTTCCGCCTGCGGGCAGAAACAGCGTTTCCGCCCATTGGCCCAGCAGGAAACAGGCCACAACATTGCCGCAAGCTCGATTAGGAGCCGGTGGCAATGTTGTAGTGCATGGGGTTAAAGAGCACCCGTCGGACTTTTCACTGCCCGTAATTCAGGCAGTGAAAAGCACAACGGGCTGTCCATGGGGGCCCCTGCACTGCCCATACCAAGTGCATGGGCAGTGCAGGGGCCCCCCGACATCCAGTTTCTGCCAGCCTTTGCATGGCGGTTGCTGCTCTGCCATGGCGGATTAAGACCACCGGCACTGTCGGCTGGCGGCAACCTGGTGGTGCTGGCGGTTGGACCATAGCAACTCCGCCACAGTCATAATTTGGCGATCGGACCACCCCTGTCAGCGGCGGTCCGATCACCACTGCGAGTCTGGTGGTCCATGGACCGCCAGACTCATAATGAGGCCCTTTGTTTTTCTAGGCTGATCCTGAACACAACACAGACTTGTTTACAGCTAGTTTTAGCTGCAGACTTCAATTTTTTTGGATGATAGATTGGCATCCATTCCACTTTCTGGACATGATTTATATTTTTTGCCTTGTTACCAGAAGAAAAAAAGTGTTTGGTTGCATGTGTGGCTATAGATACACATGCTCTGCATACTTCTGCCATCTAGTGTTGAGTTCAGAGTGGTGCAACTTGCTTTTCTTCAAAGATGTGTTTAGAGTCATGAGATTGAGTGACTCTTCCTCTTGGTGATATTGCGCATGGGCATCGACTCCTTTGTTAGGGGGTCATTACAACCCTGGCGGACGGTGTTAAAGGTGCGGCAATACTGCAAACAGGCCGGCGGACAAAAAAAGGGAATTATGACCCTGGCGGAAACCGCCAACAAAGACAGCCACTTTAACACACTGCCTGCCACGGCGGTACAGACAAGCAGCGCGGCGGTCACCGCCAACAGACAGGCGGAAGACAATGTACTGCCCACAGTATTACAACCTACCAATCCGCCACCTTTTCCAGGGCGGATTCACCGTGGATAAAAACACGGTGGAAACAGTTACTGCAATGGGAAAACGCTCATCTCAACACATCCCACGAGGAACGAGGACTCCATGGAGCCCGAATTACACATTCTACCGGCCCTTGTATTCCTACTCATCTACGAAGACCAACGCCGGCGCGGGCGAAGACAACAGTGAGTACTGCACCTACGACATAGGGGGGGTGGGGAGGCAAAAGTTAGGGGGACACACACGCAACACCCCCACCCTCGCATATTACAACACACACACCAATGCATGTACAAAAATCACAGTAACAACCCACAATCCCCCCAGAAGAATGCAAAGACAAAACAAAATCAGTTCAAACATTGTAATGTATCAATACACATGTTTAAAAAATATACAGATATATTATAAAATCAGTCAGAAATATATACATTACGAGAAGTAGTGCAGATATGCACATATCAATGTCCGTGCACCACTAGTTCAAAAATGCATGGGCGAGCCCCACACTAGATACCTGTCCACAAACGGAGAGAACACTGCCGGGGCATCAGATAGAAATACTACAGGCACCTAAAGTGGAAGGGAAGGGGGGGCACCTCAGCCGGATGAGTGCAAAGCCAGATCCACGACATGGCTCCATGCCTATTGATGTATCCTGGGGAGTGCAAAGTCACAGTCTCTCAAGTCTATACAGTGGGTGGTTTGCCCACTGAACCATCCTGGGGAGTGCAAAGCCACAGTCTCACAAGTCTCTACAGTGGGTGGTTTGCCCACTGAACCATCCTGGGGAGTGCAAAGCCACAGTCTCACAAGTCTCTACAGTGGGTGGTTTGCCCACTGTACCATCCTGGGGAGTGCAAAGCCACAGTCTCTCAAGTCTCTACAGTGGGTGGTTTGCCCACTGTACCATCCTGGGGAGTGCAAAGCCACAGTCTCTCAAGTCTATACAGTGGGTGGCTTGCCCACTGTACCATCCTGGGGAGTGCAAAGCCACAGTCTCTCAAGTCTCTACAGTGGGTGGCTTGCCCACTGTACCATCCTGGGGAGTGCAAAGCCACAGTCTTTCAAGTCTCTACAGTGGGCGGCTTGCCCACTGTACCATCCTGGGGAGTGCAAAGCCACAGTCTCTCAAGTCTCTACAGTGGGTGGTTTGCCCACTGTACCATCCTGGGGAGTGCAAAGCCAGTTTCGCAAGTAGATAACAGCCTCCACTGGCTCTGGAGGGGGACTGGTGCCCAGACTGGATTAGTCTCCCCGTGAAAGTTCCTGTCCCGTCACTGTCCCAGCTGCACATGGGATAACAATGCTTTTCATTCTTCCCTGGTGCATGCCCTGTTCAGCGGTGCTTTGCCATGGCGGTTCAGGACTGTTCAGGGGTGCTTTGCCATGGCGGTCTCTGGACTGTTCAGCTGTGCTTTGCCATGGCGATCTCTGGACTGTTCAGTCGTGCTTTGCCATGTCGGTTCAGGACTGTTCAGCCATGCTTTGCCATGTCGGTTCAGGACTGTTCAGCGGTGCTTTGCCATAGCGGTCTCTGGACTGTTCAGCTGTGTTTTGCCATGGCGGTCTCTGGACTGTTCAGCGGTGTTTTGCCATGGCGGTCTCTGGACTGTTCAGCGGTGCTTTGCCATGGCGGTCTCTGGACTGTTCAGCGGTGCTTTGCCATGTCGGTTCAGGACTGTTCAGCTGTGCTTTGCCATGGCGGTCTCTGGAGTGTTCAGCGGTGCTTTGCCATGGCGGTCTCTGGACTGTTCAGCGGTGCTTTGCCATGGTGGTTCTGGACTGTTCAGTGGTGCTTTGCCAT
Organism: Pleurodeles waltl; assembly: GCF_031143425.1. Taxonomy (NCBI): domain Eukaryota; kingdom Metazoa; phylum Chordata; class Amphibia; order Caudata; family Salamandridae; genus Pleurodeles; species Pleurodeles waltl. The sequence continues at coordinate 1,987,684,871 of NC_090440.1, read as the reverse complement.
GTCGGTTCAGGACTGTTCAGCGGTGCTTTGCCATGGCGGTCTCTGGACTGTTCAGCGGTGCTTTGCCATGGCGGTTCTGGACTGTTCAGCTGTGCATTGTCATGGCGGTTCAGGACTGTTCAGCTGTACTTTGCCATGGTGGTTCTGTAACGGGCATTGGTGTGTGGCATGACGTTCCCTGGACTGGGCATTGGTGTGTGGCATGACGTTCTCTGGACTGGGCATTGGTGTGTGGCATGACGTTCCCTCATAGCCCAGCGGGGTTGTGGCAGCCGGGGCCCTCCTGGGCATTGACTCCGGCGGTGGCGGTGGTCTCCTGACCAGTGACGATACTTGGGCCCTCCTGGGCAATGACTCCGGCGGTGGCCTCCTGACCAGTGACGATACTTGGGCCCTCCTGGGCAATGACTCTGGCAGTGGTCTCCTGACCAGTGACGATACTTGGGCCCTCCTGGGCACTGACTCCGGCGGTGGCTGTGGTCTCCTGACCAGTGACAATACTTGGGCCCTCCTGGGCAATGACTCTGGCGGTGGTCTCCTGACCAGTGACGATACTTGGGCCCTCCTGGGCACTGACTCAGGCGGTGGCGGTGGTCTCCTGACCAGTGACGATACTTGGGCCCTGCTGGGAAATGACTCTGGCGGTGGTCTCCTGACCAGTGACGATACTTGGGCCCTCCTGGGCACTGACTCCGGCGGTGGCTGTGGTCTCCTGACCAGTGACAATACTTGGGCCCCCCTGGGCAATGACTCTGGCGGTGGTCTCCTGACCAGTGACGATACTTGGGCCCTCCTGGGCAATGACTCAGGCGGTGGCGGTGGTCTCCTGACCAGTGATGATACTTGGGCCCTCCTGGGCACTGACTCCGACGGTGGCCTCCTCACCAGTGACAATACTTGGGCCCTCCTGGGCAATGACTCTGGCGGTAGTCTCCTGACCAGTGACGATACTTGGGCCCTCCTGGGCAATGACTCCGGCGGTGGCGGTGGTCTCCTGACCAGTGACGATACTTGGGCCCTCCTGGGCAATGACTCTGGCGGTGGTCTCCGGACCAGTGACGATGGTGCTGGTGGTGGCATCTCGACCGCCGGGAAGGATGCCGCCCTTCTCCGCCGTGATGCTCACAACAGGCTGTGCAGACTTCCTCTGGCCCTTCCCCACCTTTGGAGGAGTCACAGCTGACTCTGCAATCCCCTTGGGACCCCTGTGAGTTGTCTTGCCTCCAGGAGTCTTCACAGGGTCCCGTCGGCCACTTTCCAATTTCAGAGCCTTTACAGGGGGTGGGCTGCCAGTGCCTTATCTCTGGGTCATACTGCCTGCCCTGGTGGCCGGTGCACTCCACACACCTTGAACAGGCACCACTGGTATTGGAGGCTTTTTGGCTGAGGCGCTACGACGGGACTGATGAATTGGAGGGGGGGGGGGCAAAAGGTCAACTTTACAGAGGGACAGTTTCTGACGAACACTTGGATGGGTAGTTTGAGGGGGCCTGGGAGTGGAGGAAGAGGAGGTGGTTGTAGGAGGTGTCACTTTAGGTGTTTTGGGAGCAGGTGCAGGTACTGGAGGCTGTCGTGAGGTGGATGGATGTTGGGTGTGTGGGTACTTTGGGAGGGGGCATCACAGACACACTGGGAGAGGACACAGGGGACGTGTAAATGGGAGTGGAGGTGGTAAGTGCAGGTGAGCGGGATGTGGTGCTGGGTGTTCTGTTGCGAGTCCTGGTGCCTGTAGATGTAGTGCATGCAGGTGAGAGTGTAGACGACACTGGGAGGGAGGAGGGAGAAGAGGAGGAGGGGGACACATTGGAGGCAGTGGATGTTGCTGGGTCTGTATGTGGGTGATGCTTGCGTGAGTGCCTGTGGGTTGTGTGGTGCCTATATTTGCTTGAGCTTCCCTTGTATGTTGACTTGTGGGCATGCTGGTCTGTAGGTGTGCTTGGGATGGGCTGGGGTACAGGGGATTGGGTCTGGGTGGAGGAGGTTGAAGGGGGGAGGCTAGACACAGGGACAATGGCTGCCATCAGTGCTGAGGCCAGAGATTGCAGGGTTCGCTGAAGGGCAGCCTGACCAGAATGAATGCCCTTCAGGAATGCATTACCGTGTTTTAACTCTCTTTCTACACCCTGGATGGCATTCACAATGGTAGACTGCCCAACAGTGAGGGACCTGAGGAGGTCAATGGCCTCCTCACTGAGGGCAGCAGGGGTGACTGGGGCAGGGCCTGAGGTGCCTGGGGCAAAGGTGATGCCCACCCTCCTGGGTGAGCGGCACGGGGCGAACGCTGAGAGGCTGCTGGGAGGGCGGTGCTGGTAGGGGAGGTGGCGTCTGTACCTGTAGAAGTGGGGCGCTCAGATGGTGCCGCCACCACAAGGGAGCTCCCATCGGCGGACGAGTCCGTGTCGCTGCTTGGTGATCCGGTGGCCGACGTGAAGCTCCCCTCGCCCTCCGTCCCACTGGTGCATTCTGAGTCCGTGGTGTGGCCCTCCAGGGCCATGTGGGATGCAGCTCCCTCGTGCTCCGGTGCCACTGTACCTCCGCCTGATGATGCTGATGCACAAAAGAACAGGGAAAGCACAAAAAGGGGGGTGAAGACAGAAGAAGAACAGGTTGAGTGCATGGCATACCGCTACCGTTGGCGGACAAGACAGACACAGCAGCCCCCTGCACTACGCCGTGCTCCTGGCCTCTGCAGATGCAATTCCTGGGATCTGGCCAACATGGCTATGGTGGACATCTGCACACATGGATACATCTATACCTGTACTTGGCACTCTACTGCGGTGGTGTAGAGTGCCACATGGGCTGCATTACAGAGGGGCCTAGTCTACGTATTTCTGGCTGGCCTAGGTACACCCACAGGCCTCCTCCCCCACCCAGACCCCTACACTGCGCGCAAAGTCTGCAGAATGAGGTTGTACTCACCCCCTTTTGTCTGCTGTGATGCCCTCAAGTACCCATCCAACTCAGGGTAGGCCACCGCCAGGATCCGGAACATCAGGGGGGTCATGGTGCGACGGGCACCCCTCCCACGTTGGGAGGCCATCCCCAAATGAGCCTCCGCCATCTTCTTGCTGCAGCGGCGAATGTCCTCCCATCTTTTCCGGCAGTGGGTGCCCCGTCTCTGGTGGGCCCCCAGGGTCTGGACGTCCTTGGCGATGGCACGCCAAATGTCCCTCTTCTGGTGGGCGCTGACCTACATGACATGCACAAGGGAAGACGAGAAGTCATTACCAACTGCACCGTCGATGTGAGTGGCCCCCCTCCCTGCTCTAGCCATGTGGCCCATTCATTCACATGCATTAATGTTCCCTGAACGCTGCCCCCTTCCCTCTTACAACCAGCCCTCTCCACCCAGGCTTAGCCCATACAACGTGCTCCCTGTGTACTAACCTGTTGGTCTGGAGGACCGTAGAGTAGCATGTACTGGGGAGGACCTTGTCTACCAGTTTCTCCAACTCCTGAGCAGTGAAGGCAGGGGCCCTTTCCCCAGACGCAGCAGCCATTGTCTCTTCCAGACCGAGGTCACAGCAGCACTTGCAGTGTAGGTCCTCTCCTGTCGAAGATCAGGTATCTAGTGATTGAACAGATAGAAAATGGCGGTCATGTCCGCGGCGGTGCATATCATTACCGCCGGCACACCTGTTCATTGGCTCCTGGGACCCATAGGGTCCTATGTTAACTAATGCAGCATTGCGCCGCGGTCTACGACCGCCTACTGCGACGGTGTGCAACGCCAACGCAGTTACCCCACAATCCCATTGTCTCAGTTTAGAGGTCAGGCAGCCACCATTTCAGGGACCCACATGGCTTCATTTACTTCTGCGTCACACATAGCTAGGCCTACACTCAACACACATACAGGAAGGGTTTTGTGTTTGGTGTCGTCTTCTGTGTAACTGTGGGTACATACCTGGAAAAAATTTTACTTGATCGTCGTTGTTGTCCTTCCTAGGTGCCGTCAGCTGGGACATTTGAGAAGATGGCGGAATCCTCCGGTGTACCGACCGCTGGTGGACCTGTTGACAATGGAGGAGCGACATGTAATCGTCACCTACAGGTTTGACCGTGCCACAATCCAGGAACTGTGTACCCAGTTGGAGCCAGACCTGATGTCACCAATCCGCCATCCCACTGGAATCCCTCCTGACGTGGAGGTGCTGTCAGTGCTCGATTTCCTTGCAAGTGGGTCATTTCAGACAACAGTGGCCATGGCATCAGGGATGTCCCAGCCTATGTTTTCCAACGTCTTGTCCAGAGTGTTGTCTGCCTTGCTGAAACATGTAAGGAGATACATAATTTTCCCTGAGGTGGAAGATTTGGCTACAGTGAAAGGTGACTTCTATGCCCTTGGACATAACCCCAACGTCATAGGTGCCATTGATGGGACCCATGTAGCTCTGGTCCCCCCCCCACAGGAGTGAACAGGTGTACAGGAACAGGAAGAGTTATCATTCCATGAATGTACAGATGGTCAGTTTGGCAGACCAGTACATCTCCCAGGTTAATGCTGTGTTCCCTGGCTCAGTGCATGACGCCTACATCCTGCGGAATAGCAGCATCCCTGATATGATGGGTCAACTCCAGAGGCACCGTGTGTGGCTATTAGGGGACTCTGGTTCCCCCAACCTGTCCTGGCTATTGACCCCAGTGAGGAATCCCAGGACCAGGGCAGAGGAACGCTACAATGAGGCCCATGGGCGGACTAGGAGGGTGATCGAACGCACCTTCGGCCTCCTTAAGGCCAGGTTCAGGTGCCTCCATATGACAGGTGGTTCCCTATTCTACTCACCGAAGAAGGTGTGCCAGATCATCATCGCCTGCTCGATGCTTCACAATCTTGCTTTGCGACACCAGGTGCCTTTTCTGCAGGAGGATGGTCCAGATGACGGTGTTGTGGCAGCTGTGGAGCCTGTGGACAGTGATGAGGAGGAAGCTGAAGAAGAAGACAACGACGACAGGGAGTCAGTCATACAGCAATATTTCCAGTGACACACAGGTGAGAACATTTTCATTTTTACCATTACATTCACTGTCACACGTCCTCCTCTATCCTGTGTGTAATTTCATGGGATTATTTGGTAACTGAGGGGCCTATTTATACTCTGTTTGCGCCGAATGTGCGTCAAAAATTTTGACGCACAATCGGCGCAAACCCTGCCCCATATTTATACTTTGACGTCCGACCCCGCGGGCGTCATAATTCCACCATGTGTGTCATTTTTTGGAAGGGGGAATCAGCCTTGCGTTAATTATATGCAAGGTAGGCGTTCCCTTCCAAAAGATGACTTTAAGGCCTGTGCCCCATATTTATACTCTGACATCATTTTGATGCACAGGAGGGGGTGGGCCTTAAAAAACGACACACAGCCTGATGGGGCCGTTTTTTTAACGCCTGAGTCAGGGCAGGCGTTAAGGGACCTGTGGGCTCGGAAGGAGCCCAGAGGTGCCCTCCCCTACCCCCAGGGACACCCCCTGCCACCCTTGCCCACCCCAGGAGGACACCCAAGGATGGAGGGACCCATTCCATTGAAGGAAAGGTAAGTTCGGGTAAGTATGTTTTTCAGATTTTTTTTGTGGCATAGGGGGGACTGATTTGGGCCCACCTACATGCCACTATGCCCAATGACCATGCCCAGGGGCATGGCCATTGGGCAAGGGGGCATGACTCCTGTCTTTGCTAAGACAGGAGTCATGTCAATGGAGGTTGGGCGTCAAACAAAATGACGCAAATCCGGTTTGAGGCCTGAATTTTGCCTCAGACCTGACTTGCCCCATTTTTTGACGCACAACCCCCATTTTCCCATACGCCGGCGCTGCCTGGTGTGAGTCATTATATTTGACGCACACCAGTCCGCAGCGCCGGCTAACGTCATTCCATAAATAAGGCGCCTGCATGGTGCGTTGGAATGGCGTTAGCCGGCGGTAAAATTTTTGACGCACAACTGCGTTGGCGAAGTTGTGCGTCAAAAAGTATAAATATGGGCCTGAGTTGTTTCTTTCCATTACGGTTTCACAGGTGTGGTTACCAACGTGTGTCATCTGCTTGCATCCTTCAGGGACTTGTGATGTGTGACATTGGTATGTTGCCTTTACATCTAACAACGCATTTTGACACTGTCATAGATATTACATTTTACCAAATCATAGACTGACTCCAGATTGTTTTGTGTTTCAAGGGTGTTTATTGAAGTGCTCAAAAATGGAAGGGGGTTGTAAAATGGTGATGGGTGATGGCAGAGGAATGTCCATGGCAGAGTCCAGTCTATTAGTCTCACAGGTGTACTGCCCATATGGGCATAGGAAGTGGAGCTGGGGCAGTTCAAGTATGGACAGGGTAACAAAGTGGGACAGTGGGGGGACAATCAGGGTGGTCTCATTTTCCTGGCGGGGGTCTTGCCATCTTGCTCTGTTCTGTTCCTGGCTCTCAGGGACCGCTTGCATGGTGGTTGTCCGTCTGCAGAGGGTGGGGTGGTGGTCCTGTGGCGGGGCGTCCTGTCCACTAGCGCCGGCGGACGTGGTGGGCAGTTCATCGTCCATGCTAGTGTCAGGGGCCCCTTGGAGTGCCACGGTGTCCCTCAGGGTCTGCTGTATGTCCTTCAGCACCCCTACGATGGTGCCCAAGGCGGAGCTGATGGTCCTGAGCTCCTCCCTGAACCCCAAATACTGGTCCTCCTGCAGGCACTGGGTCTCCTGAAACTTGACCAGGACCGTCGCCATCGTCTCCTGGGAGTAGTGGTATGCTCCCATGATGGAGGATAGGGCCTCGTGGAGAGTGGGTTCCCTTGGCCTGTCCGCCGCCTGTCGCATAGCAGCCCTCCCAGATCCCCTGTGTTCCTGTGCCTCCGTCCCCTGGACCGCGTGCCCACTACCACTGCCCCCAGGTCCCTGTTGTTGTTGGGGTGGTGGGTTATCCTGAGTTCCCTGTAGTGGTGGACACACCGCTGATTGACCTGTCCTGGGTACGGAGGTTTGGGCCCGCTGGGTGGGTGCTGTGCTGGTGTTACCAGAGGGTGGAAGGTCAGTGTTGGGCTGTGCCTGTGCAAGGGGAACCGACTGTCCCGAGGCCCACGATGGTCCGGGCTGGTCATCAGGCTCCAGTAGGGCAGAGCTGCTATCGTCACTGTGGGCCTCTTCTGTGGGTGGAGTGGAGTTGTCTGGACCCTCTGGTGTGGTGACGGTCCTTCGTGATCCTGCAGGGGCATAAGAGCATGATTATTGCATGTGTGTGTGTGATGGTGTGCAATGGGTGGGTGTTTGTGTACCCCAGTGCAAGCATTCCTGTGTGGGGGCTTGTGTGATGATGGTTAGGGGGTTGTTCTGGGTATGTGCAGTGGGCATGCTTTGGTGATGGGTGTCCATGCTTAGTTGTGTCATGCAGAGCTTGGTGTTGGGATGTGTAGTTTATTTTATTAGTACAATAGTGAGGAGTTGGGGTGATAAGGGAGGGTGTGAGGCTTGGGGTGTGTGATAGTATGCAGGTAGGGTGGGGGATATGATAGTTAAGATTAGACTTACCAGTGTCCATTCCTCCACCGACTCCTCCGAGGCCCTCAGGATGCATGATGGTCAAGACTTGCTCCTCCCATGTTGTTAGTTGTTGGGGAGGAGGTGGGGGTCCGCCGCCAGTCCGCTGAACCGCGATGTTGTGCCTGGAGACCGTTGAACGCATCTTCCCCCGTAGGTCGTTCCACCTCTTCCTGATGTCCTCCCGATTTCTTGGGTGCTGTCCCACAGCGTTGACCCTGTCGACTATTCTTCGCCATAGCTCCATCTTCCTAGCTATGGATGTGTGCTGCACCTGTGAGCCAAATAGCTGTGGCTCTACCCGGACAATTTCCTCCACCATGACCCGGAGCTCCTCCTCGGAAAAGCGGGGGTGTTGTTGGCGTGCCATGGGGTGGTGTATGTGATGTGTGGGGCGGTGTGAGTGTTGATGTGTGTGGTGATGTGTAGTGGTGTGTGGTGTTTTGTGCGTGGATGTTGTGTGGGTGATAGTGTTGTGTGCCTCTGTATGGTGGGGTTGTCTTTGCTGTGCTGTCTCTCTGGCCTTCGTTCATGAATTATGGTCGTAGGGGTTTGTGGGTGATGTGGGTGTGTGTTTTATAATGTATTGGGTGTGTGGGAGTGGTGTTTGTATGTGTATCAGGTGTGTGTATTTGTAATTGTCCAATGTGGCGGTGTTTTAGAGATGTGTGTGTATTTTGAGCGCGGCGGTGTGTATCGCCAATGCAATACCGCAGTTGAAAGACCGCTGCGTGGATTGATGGGTCGTAATAGCATGGGCGTGTTTCTGTTGGCGTGGAGGTGGAGGAATTGTTTTTGCCAGTTTAACACTGACCTTTGGTGTGGCGGAGTTGTGTGGGTGTCTGAGTTTCGGTGGATTCCGAGATGTGTGTCATAATAGCTGTGGCGGAATGCCGCGGCGGTGTATTGGCGGTCTTCTGCACGGCGGTAAGCGGCTTTTACCGCCAATGTTGTAATGACCCCCTTAGAGTGTTTTCTCTCCGCCTCCTCCCTGTCTTTGGAAGTCTGGTCGGTTTTTAGTGTCTTTTTCTATTCCGAAAGTATTGTATATAATTCTCGTTTCTCCTATCTCAGCGCTTTCTTCGTTTTTTGTCGGTTTGGGACCTGACTGATCACCCTTCAGGGCGCCAACGCCTTTCTTGGGCCTACCATCCACGTGGCTCTGGAATCAATGGGAATGATTCCCTGGTGGAATTAACTCCATTTTGCATCTGTCCTCGATGTCCACATCAATACCACCTGTGCCACCCCTGAACCTCTGTCTCTTTCCAGACCATTATTAGGCCGACTGCAACACCTGTAATTCTTTTCAATCGCAAAAAAGACCCTTTGGGATTGACTGGCTCTTCGGCTACAAATGACCCAGAAGATGTCAGACGACTAACCCAACATCTTCAGAGAAGAGCTCGCTCAGGGGGCGGCAACAGCACAGGAGGATGAAGCCCTTTCCAGCAAGGACAGTTCAACATCAAGAGTCAATAACTTTCCTCTGCCGAGTGTGTGAGGACTTTAGCCCCTGTTGACCCACAAAAGCCTTCCAAGGTTGTACAGCCTGTTATAAAGGTCACCGGTCCGCCATTGCCATTCGGCCATTGTCGGTGCTGAAAAACAGCTTCGGCCTCCCCGCCCTCTGGCTTGGCACCAAAAATAGCCATGAAGGCAAAAGTCATAAAATCAGCTTTGACCTCAACAGTCTTGGACTGAGAAATTGTTTTGGTATCAATTTGAACCTCAGGACCGATCCAACAGCCAGCAACTCCGACTTCGCCACCGACCAAGTTCCCGAAGCACAAGAGTTTAGCTCCAATGAGAAGAACAAAGGACAAGGCTACTAGCCGACGACGCCAGCCTTCTCCTACACATCCAACTCCTCCTCCTTCTTGTAGGAGGCTGGCCTGGCTTATAGTGGGTACCTGATGGTACTTACACCTTGTGCCAGGTCCAGTTATCCCTTATTAGTAGTGTTCTAGCAGCTTAGGCTGATAGAGGTAGCTATAGCAGAGCAGCTTAGGCTGAACTAGGAGACATGCTCCTACTATACCACTTCTATCATATAGCACTAAATCATAAGAATCACAATACTCAGAGTTACCAAAACTAAAGGTACTTTATTTTAATGACAATGTGTCAGAAATATCTCAGAGGATATACTCCCTTAGGAGGTAAGTAAAATACACAAAATATACACACAAAACAAATCAAGTAAGTAAATGGTTAGAAAAGTAGTGCAAACACTGTAGAATACAATAGGATGCAATAGGACACAATAGGCCTAGGGGCAACACACACCATATACTCCAAAAGTGGAATGCAAACCACGAATGGACCCCAGGCCTAGTGTAGTGTGTAGAGGGTCACTGGGAGTTTAAGAAAACACTGAGGGGCATATTTATACTCTGTTTGCGCCGGAATTGCGTCGTTTTTTTTAACGCAATTCCGACGCAAAACTAACTCCATATTTATACTTTGGCGTTAGACGCGTCTAGCGCCAAAGTCCATGGAGTTTGCGTAATTTTTTTGCGTGGAAACCTACTTTGCTTTAATGATATGCAAGGTAGGCGTTCCCGTCTAAAAAATTGACTCCGAGGCATGTGCGCCGTATTTACACTCCCGGGCAAAATTCACGCCCGGGAGTGGGCGGGTCAAAAAAAATGACGTCCAGCCGCTTTTGCGCCGTTTTTTAGCGCCTGGTCAGGGCAGGCGTTAAGGGACCTGTGGGCTCGGAAGGAGCCCAGAGGTGCCCTCCTAAGCCCCCAGGGACACCCCCTGCCACCCTTGCCCACCCCAGGAGGACACCCAAGGCTGGAGGGACCCATCCCAGGGACATTAAGGTAAGTTCAGGTAAGTTTTTTTTTTTTTTTTTTGTGGCATAGGGGGGCCTGATTTGTGCCCCCCTATATGCCACTATGCCCAATGACCATGCCCAGGGGACACAAGTCCCCTGGGCATGGCCATTGGGCAAGGGGGCATGACTCCTGTCTTTGCTAAGACAGGAGTCATTTCAATGGGGGTTGGGAGTCGAAAAAAATGGCGCAAATCGGGTTGAGGCGAAAAATTTGCCTCAGCCTGACTTGCCCCATTTTTTGGCGCCCAAGCTCCATATCCCCCTACGCCGGCGCTGCCTGGTGCACGTCGTTATTTTTCACGCACACCAGGCAGCGCCGGCGGCTAACGCCGGCTAACGTCATTGAATAAATACGGCGCCCGCATGGCGCTTCAGAATGGCGTTAGCCGGCGCTAATTTTTTTGACGCAAAACTGTGTTAGCGCAGTTTTGCGTCAAAAAGTATAAATATGGCCCTAAGGGTGTCCAAAATACCCCACCCCAAGACCCTAAAAAGTAGGAGTAAAGTTACCCTACTACCCCAGGAACACAGGAAAGTTGTGATGGGGGATTCTGCAAAGACAACAACTGACTACAAAGCACTGAAGATGGCTTCCTGGACCTAGGGACCTGTAAAGGAAGGAGACCAAGTCCAAGAGTCACACAAGTGTCCAACCCCGGATGAAGGTGCAAAATGGCTGCCTCCGGGCGGAAGAAGCTAAAGATTCTGCAACAACAGAAGATGCCTGGAACTTCTCCTTTGCACAGAAGATGTCCCAAGGCGTGCTGGAGAATGCAGAGTTGTTTCCACACAGAAAGACAGCAAACAAGCCTTGCTAGCTGCAAGAGTCGCTGTTGAAGAAAATGGGTGCTGCCCTGGCCCAGTAAGGACCAGGAGGTCGCCCCTTGGAGGAGGAGACACTGCTCAGCAACACAGAGAGCCCACGCAGAAGCAGGCAGCACCCGCAGAAGCACTTGAACAGGTGTTCAAGAAATCTGAGCACGGCGGTCATCTCAACACTGCAAAAGAGGGTCCCACAAAGCTAGTGGTCAACTCAGCGAGTTGAGCAATACAGGACGGAGTGCTGGGGACCTGGGCTGTGCTGTGCATGAAGGATTCCTTGCAAAAGTGCACAGAAGCCCTAGCAGCTGCAGATCACGCAGTACACAGGATTACTGTCTGGCGTGGGGAGGCAAGGACTTTCCTCCCCCAAATTTGGATAGAGGGACCACTGGACTGTCAGAGTTACTTGGATCCAGCACCTGTGTTCCAAGGACCACGCTCGTCAAGATGAGAGGGGGCCCAGAGGACCGGTGAGGCAGATGTTTGGTGCCTGCGTTAGCCGGGGGAAGATTCTGTCGACCCACGGTAGATTTCTTCTTGGCTCCCAGTGCAGGGTGAAGGCAGACAGCCCTCAGAGCATGCACCACCTGGAAACAGTCAAGAAAGCCGGCAGGATTAGGCGCTACAATGTTACTGGTAGTCGTCTTGCTACTTTGTTGTGGTTTTGCAGGCGTCCTGGAGCTTTCAGCAGTCGATCCTTGGCAGAAGTTGAAGAGAGAGATGCAGAGGAACTCTGGTGAGCTCTTGCATTCGTTATCTGGCAAGAAAGCCACAGGAGAGACCCTAAATAGCCCTCAGAGGAGGACTGGCCACCTAACCAGGTAAGCACCTATCAGGAGGGGTCTCTGACGTCACCTGCTGGTACTGGCCACTCAGAGGCCCCCACTGTGCCCTCCTACCTCTGCATTCAAGATGACAGAAGTCTGGGACACACTGAAGGAGCTCGAGCACCACCCCTGGGGTGGTGATGGACAGGGGAGTGGTCACTCCCCTTTCCTTTGTCCAGTTTCACGCCAGAGCAGGGGCTGGGGGTTCTCTGAACCGGTGTAGACTGGCTTATGCAAGGAGGGCACCATCTTTGCCTTTCAAAGCATTTCCAGAGGCTGGGGGAGGCTACTCTTCCCCAGCCCTTAACACTTATTTCCAAAGGGAGAGGGTGTAATACCCTCTCTCAGAGGAAATCCTTTGTTCTGTCTTCCTGGGACTGGGCTGCCCAGACCCCAGGAGGGCAGAAACCTATCTGAGGGTTGGCAGCAGGGGTAGCTGCAAAGAAAACTCCAGAGAGCTAGTTTGGCAGAACTTGGGGTCCATGCTGGAGCCCCGGGGATGCATGGGATTGGCACCCCAATATCACATTTGGCATGGGAGGACAATTCCATGATCATAGACATGTTACATGGCCATATTCGGAGTTACCATTGTGAAGCTACATATAGGTATTGACCTATATGTAGTTCACACGTATAATGGTGTCCCCGCACTCACAAAGTCCCGGGAAATTCCCCTGAACAATGTGGGGGCACCTTGGCTAGTGCCAGGGTGCCCTTACACTTAGTAACTTTGTACCTAACCTTCACTAAGTGTGGGTTAGACATATAGGTGACTTATAAGTTACTTAAGTGCAGTGTAAAATGGCTGTGAAATAACGTGGACGTTATTTCACTCAGGCTGCAGTGGCAGACCTGTGTAATATTGGTCTGAGCTCCCTGTGGGTGGCAAAAGAAATGCTGCAGCCCATAGGGATCTCCTGGAACCCCAATACCCTGGGTACCTAGGTACCATATACTAGGGAATTAAAGTGGTGTTCCAGTGTGCCAATCAGAATTTGTGAAAATGGTAGCTAGCCTGCAGTGACAAATTAAAAAGCAGAGAGAGCATAAACACTGAGGTTCTGGTTAGCAGAGTCCCAGTGATACGGTTAGGCAGCACACAGTGAACACATATAGGCCACAAACTATGAGCACTGGGGTCCTGGCTAGCAGGATCCCAGTGACACAGGCAAAAACAAACCGAAACACAAATAAAAAATGGGGGTAACATGCCAGGCAAGATGGTACTTTCCTACACAACCCCCCTCAAACGAGGGACAATAAGGCTAACATTGCCCAGATGAGTCTTCATTGTTTAAGTGGAAATATCTCGAGAGTCCATCTGCATTGGAGCGTGTACTCCCAGGTCTCTGTTCCACTGTATAGTCCATTCCCTGTAGGGAGATGGACCACCTCAACAATTATGGTTTTCACCTTTCATTTGTTTTAGCCAAAGTAGAGGTTTGTGGTCTGTCTGAACAATAAAGTGAGTACCAAACAGGTATGGTCTCAACTTTTTCAGTGCCCAGACCACAGCAAAGGCCTCCCTCTCTATGGCAGACCAATGCTTTTCTCTAGGGGTCAACCTCCTGCTGATGAAAGCAACAGGTTGATCCTGGCCCTCAGTATTAAGCTGTGATAGCACTGCCTCAACCCCCAATTCAGAAGCATCAGTCTGGACTATGAACTTTTTGGAGTAGCAAGGGCTTTTTAGGACAGGTGCAGAGCACATGGCCTGTTTGAGCTCATTAAAAGCTTTTTGACAGCTAGCTGTCCACAATACCTTCTTAGGCATCTTGGGCCATATGTACTAAAGCATTTGCCCATAGACAAAAGAATGGGTAAAACCCTTTGATACATCTGGCACCTTCTTACTAGTGAGGTCATTAAGAGGAGCTGCTATGGAGCCATAACTCTTGATGAACCTCCTATAGTACCCTGTGAGGCCGAAAAAGGCTCTCACTTGGGTTTGAGTTGTAGGGGAGCCCATTCCATAATGGTTTGGATCTTCACCTGCAGTGGTGCAATCTGTTCCCCACCTACCAGGTGGCCCAGATGCCCTATCTGGCACTTTGAAGCCTTGAGGCCTGCCTTTTGCAGGGCCTCTAAAACTTTCCACAGGTGGACCAGGTGATCATCCCAGGTGGAGCTAAAGACAGCTATATCATCTAGATATGCTGCACTGAAAGCTTCCAAACCTTGCAGGACTGTGTTCACCAACCTATTAAAAGTGGCAGGTGCATTTTTCAGACCAAAGGGCATTACAGTGAACTGATAGTGCCCTCCAGTGGTTGAAAATGCAGTTTTAGGTTTAGCATCTTCTGATAATGTAATCTGCCAATACCCTGCAGTTAAATCAAAAGTGCTTAGATACTTGGCGGAAGCCAGTGTATCTGTTAGCTCATCTGCCCTGGGTATAGGGTGAGCATCTGTCTTGGTTACTTGGTTGAGCCCTCTATAGTCAACACAAAACCTCATCTCTCTTTTACCATCCTTAGTGTGAGGTTTTGGGAAAAGCACCACTGGGCTAACCCATGGGCTTTCTGCAGGCTCAATCACTCCTAAGTCCAACATTTTCTGTACCTCTGGGTTTTATGCAGTCCCTGACATGGTCAGGCTGCCTATAAATCTTACTTTTGACAGGTACACTGTCTCCAGTATTGATTGTGTGCTTACACCAAGTAGTGGTACCTGGTATCAGTGAGAAGAGTTCAGAAAACTGACTTAGGAGATTTACACAGTTGTCCTTCTGCTCAGCAGTAAGGCAATCTGCAAGTACTACTCACTCCACTAAGCCATCAGCTTCAGTGGTGGAGAAGAGATCAGGCAGAGGGTCACTCTCTTCTTCCTGTCCCACATCAGTTGCCATGAGCAGGGTGAGATCAGCCCTGTCAGAGTAGGGTTTTAGGCGGTTGACATGGAGCACCCTAAGGGGACTCCTGTCAGTGCTCAGGTCTACCAAGTAGGTAACCTCACCCTTTTTCTCAACAATGAGATGGGGTCCACTCCATTTGTCCTGGAGTGCTCTTGGGGCCACAGGCTCCAATACCCACACCTTCTGTCCTGGGTGGTACTGGGTCAGGACAGCCTTCTGGTCATGCCATTGCTTTTGCAGCTCCTGGCTGGCCTGACGGTTTGTACTGCCCATTTTCATGTACTCAGCCATTCTTGATCTTAGGCCAAGTACATAGTCCACAATGTCCTGTTTAGGAGCTTCTAAAGGTTTTTCCCAACCCTCCTTAACAAGTGCAAGAGGACCTCTCACAGGGTGCCCAAAGAGGAGATCAAAGGGGCTAAAGCCCTCTCCTTTCTGGGGTACCTCCCTATAAGCAAAAAGGAGGCAAGGTAACAAGACATCCCATCTCCTTCTGAGTTTTTCAGGGAGTCCCATTATCATACCTTTGAGAGTTTTATTAAACCTCCCAACCAGACCATTTGTTTGTGGATGATAAGGAGTAGTGAACTTGTATGTTACACCACACTCCTTCCACATTGATTGAGGTATGCAGACATAAAGTTACTACCTCTGTCTGACATCACTTCCTAAGGGAAGCCCACCCTCGAAAAGATTCCCAGGAGGGCCTTTGCCACTGCAGGAGCTGTAGTGGTCCTTAAGGGAATTGCTTCAGGATACCTGGTGGCATGGTCCACTACCACAAGGATAAGCCTATTGCCTGCATCTGTTGGATGGTCAAGGGGGCCAACTATGTCAACCCCTACCCTTTCAAAGGGCACATCAACCACAGGAAGTGGAATCAAGGGGGCCTTTGGTGTGCCACCAGTCTTGCCACTGGCTTTGCAGGTCACACAAGAGCGACAAAACTCTTTAGTGTCCTCTGACATATGAGGCCAGTGAAACAATAGAACAAGCCTGTCCCACGTTTTACTCTGGCCCAAATGCCCTGCCAAAGGAATGGCATGTGTCAAGGTAAGAAGAAACTCCCTGTACTGCAAAGGGATGACCATTCTCCTGGCAGATCCAGGGTTAGGGTCCCTTGACTCATTATACAGGAGGTTTTCTTCCTAATACACCTTATGGCTATCACTGACATCCCCATTCTGCTGTTTGACTGCTTGCTGTCTCAAACCCTCTAGTGTGGGACAGGTCTGCTGTGCCACACTCAGGTCTTCCCTAGCAGGCCCCCCTGCACCCAAAAGCTCAGCAGTGTCTGCTGCCAGCTCATCTGGTGTAGGTTCTGCACAGGGAGAGGATTCTTCTTCCTCAAAAGGGGAATCTTCTGGAGAGGGAGGGATAGAGGGCAGGGATTTACCCTTACTACCCCTAGCTTTTGGGAGAACTTGGTCCATTGTTCCAGGATCCAAGTTTCCCTGTCCTTTTTGCTTTTTGCCCTGAGCCCTTGTCAAAGCAAAAATATGCCCAGGAATGCCCAGCATTGCTGCATGAGCCTCCAACCCCACTTCAGCCCAAGCTGATGTCTCCAAATCATTACCTAGTAAGTAATCTACAGGTAATTCAGTAGCTACCACAGCTTTCTTTGGACCAGCACCCCCCCCCCCAAGCCCCTCCCCCCAGTTGAGTGGATAAGTGTGTTATTCTGAGCATCATTCACTTGGTACTGCTGACCAAGTAGGTGTTGATCAGGGTGAAACAGTTTCTCTATCACCATAGTTACACGGGCTCCTGTGTCCCTGTAGGCCTCAACCTCAACACCATTTATTAGAGGAAGTTGCTTGTACTTACCCTTATTAAGGGGACAAGCAACCAAGGTGGCAAAGTCAATGCCACCATCAGAGACTAAAACAGCCTCTGTGGTCCCCCTAACAAGACCAACCCCAACTACACTACCAATGGTGAGCCCAGCTACACCCTTTGTTTGGCTATTTGTAGTAGACTTCCCACCACCACTTCTAATACTAGGGGGGGCACTAGAGGTTGCAGTTGGGGTTGGGGTTGTGGTAGTGGGAGACTTGGTATTTTTCTTTGGAAAAGTGGAATCACTTGTCCAATGGACTTTTACTTTACATAAATAACACCATGGCTGTTTCTGATAGTGAGAAGAGGATTTGAACCCACCACCCCCAGAGGATTTTTGTGGGCTTGATGAAGACTTAGAATGTTTTTTATCTTTGTCCCCATCCTTGTCAAAAGACTTACCATCCTTCTTCTTGCCGTCCTTGTCACCCCCTGTATGAACTTTTCTGTTCACTCTTGTTCTGACCCATTTGTCTGCCTTCTTTCCCAATTCTTGGGGAACGGTCAGATCTGAGTCTACCAAGTACTGGTGCAACAAATCAGACACACAATTGTTCAAAATATGCTCTCTCAGGATTAGATTATACAGGCTTTCATAGTCAGTCACCTTACTGCCATGTAACCAGCCCTCCAAGGCCTTCACTGAACAGTCTACAAAGTCTGTCCAGTCTTGGGAGGACTCTTTTCTGGTCTCTCTGAACTTAATCCTGTATTGTTCAGTGGTTAAGCCAAATTTATCCAAGAGTGCATCTTTCAAAACATTGCATTTATTAGCATCACTTTCTCTGACAGTAAGGAGCCTATCCCTACCCTTACCAGTGAAAGATAGCCACAAGATAGCAGCCCACTGCCTTTGAGGGACCAACTGTACCATACAGGCCCTCTCAAGTGCAGCAAACCACATGTTAATGTCATCCCCTCCTTGTAAGGGGGGACTATCTTATGCAGGTTTCTGGAATCTTGTTCTCTCACAGGATTACTATCAAAAACACTGCTTCTGCCACCATGGGGAACTAACCCCAACCTCTGTCTTTCCCTCTTTCAATCCAGAGATTCCCTGTCTAAGGCCAGCTGCTGCTGTTTTAGCTTCAGCCTGGCCTCTTCCAACCTCAGCTTTCTGAGTTCCCTTTCCATCAGGTTATTCTCAGGGTGGGAGGCTTGGGAATTGTGAGATACAGAAGAAATGTGGGAATTTGCATAGTGTTACCTGACCCTAACTGGCTGGACTCTATTAACCTGGCCTTTAGGAGTGAAAGGTGCCCTTCTAGTGTGTCGTCCCCTCCCACTACCAGTGTCACTAAATGTCCTGTTAGCTGGCAGGTCCTCGAAGAACCCTCCCCAGCATCCTCAGGGGATGCCTCTGAGTATGGCTGTGTATTCCCCTCCTCTACCTCCTGATCCTGGGATGGGTCAGACTTGTTCTGGTCACTTTCGAGGAGAAGGCTAAGGAGAAGATCTTTTGTAGGATTCTTACCAATACTTAAACCTCTTTCAATGTAAAGACCCCTCAAACTTTTAAAGTTTAAACTACCATAGGTTGCCTGGACAACTGTGGGAGGGAGTTCTACTGCAGACATGATTGTTAGAAAGGATTTAAGACAGAGAGAAAAAAGTTTAGAAACTTTTAGAGAAAAGAGAAAAACTTTTAAAAACTTTTCAAGACTTTCCTAAAACTTTATAGAAAGCTTAAAGAAAGAAAGTTAATCTGTTTGGTTAACTGTGTATATTCTGAAGTATTTGGTATATGTTTTTCTTATGAAAAGCACCAATGATAAAATGGTAAAGCAGCTACAAGTACTAATCCCACCGCTGCACCACCAATGTAAGAGACTGGCCTGGCTTATAGTGGGTACCTGATGGTACTTACACCTTGTGCCAGGTCCAGTTATACCTTATTAGTAGATTAGCAGTGCTCTAGCAGCTTAGGCTGATAGAGGTGGCTATAGCAGAGCATCTTAGGCTGAATTAGGAGACATGCAAAGCTCCTACTATTCCACTTAAATCATATAGCACTATATCATAAGAATCACAATACTCAGAGTTACCAAAAATAAAGGTACTTTATTTTAGTGACAATGTGTCAGAAATATCTCAGAGGATAGACTCCCTTAGGAGGTAAGTAAAATACACAAAATATACACACAACCCAAAATCAAGTAAGTAAACAGTTAGAAAAGTAATGCAAACACTGTAGAATATAATAGGATGCAATAGGAGACAATAGGCCTAGGGGCAACACAAACCATATACTCCAAAAGTGAAATGCGAACCACAAATGGACCCCAGGCCTAGTGTAGTGTGTAGAGAGTCGCTGGGAGTGTAAGAAAACACTAAGGGTGTCCAGAATACCCCACCCCAAGACCCTGAAAAGTAGGAGTAAAGTTACCCTACTACCCCAGAAAGACAGTAAAGTTGAGATAGGGGATTCTGCAAGGACAACAACTGACTGCAAAGCACTGAAGACGGACTCCTGGACCTGAGGACCTGCAAAGGAAGGGGACCAAGTCCTAGAGTCACGCATGTATCCGGGGGGGGCAGGAGCCCACTAAACCCCGGATGAAGGTGCAAAAGGGCTGCCTCTGGGTGGAAGAAGCCGAAGATTCTGCAACAACAGAAGGTGCCAGGAACTACTCCTTTGGTCAGAAGATGTCCCACAGCGTGCTGGAGGATGCAGAGTTGTTTCTACACAGAAAACCCTAAAACAAGCCTTGCTAGCTGCAAGAGTTGCGGTTGAGGATTTTGGGTGCTGCCAAGGCCCCGTACGGACCAGGAGGTCACCCTTTGGAGGAGGAGACAGAGGGGGCGCTCAGCAACACAGAGAGCCCACGCAGAAGCAGGCAGCAGAAGCACCTGAACAGGCGTTCAGAAGATCTGAGTACGACGGTCGACTCAGCATAACAAAAGGGAGGCCCACGAAGCCGGTGGTCAACTCAGCGAGTTGGGCACTGCAGGACGGAGTGCTGGGGACCTTAGCTGTGCTATGCATGAAGGATTCCTTGCAAAAGTGCACATAAGCCCTAGCAGCTGCAGTTCACGCAATGCACAGGATTACTGTCTGGCGTGGGGAGGCAAGGACTTACCTCCACCAAATTTGGACAAAAGGGCCACTGGACTGTCGGGGACACTTGGACCCAGCTCCTCTGTTCCAGGGACCACGCCCGTCAGGAAGAGAGGGGACCCAGAGGACCGGTGATGGAGAAGTTTGGTGCCTGCGTTGGCAGGGGGAAGATTCCGTCGACCCACGGGAGATTTCTTCTTGGCTTCCAGTGCAGGGTAAAGGCAGACGGCCCTCAGAGCATGCACCACCAGGAAACAGTTGAGAAAGCCAGCATGATGAGGCGCTACAATGTTGCTGGTAGTCTTCTTGCTACTTTGTTGTGGTTTTGCAGGCGTCCTGGAGCAGTCAACGGTCGATCCTTGGCAGAAGTCGAAGAGGGAAGTGCAGAGGAACTCTGGTGAGCTCTTGCATTTGTTATCTGGCGAGATACCCACAGGAGAGACCCTTAATGGCCCTCAGAGGAGGATTGGCTATAGAGAAAGGTAAGCACCTATCAGGAGGGGTCTCTGACATCCCCTGCTGGCACTGGCCACTCAGAGCTGTCTATTGTGCCCTCACACCTCTGCATTCAAGATGACAGAGGCCTGGGACACACTGGAGGAGCTCTGGGCACCTCCCCTGGGAGGTGCAGGTCCTCGCCCACGTCGCACGACAACACAACCTCAACATCATATCCTACGCCGACGACACCCAGCTGATCATATCCCTCACCGAAGATCCCCACACCGCCAAAGCTAACCTCCACCGAGGAATGAAGGCCGTAGCCGACTGGATGAAGGACAGCAGACTGAAGCTGAACTCAGAAAAGACGGAGGTCCTCATTCTCGGACCCACCCAATGAGCCTGGGACGACTCTTGGTGGCCCACTTCACTAGGCACAGCCCCGGAACCCACGGACCACGCACACAACCTGGGGGTCATCCTCGACTTCACTCTCTCCATAACCAGGCAAGTCAACGCCGTCTCCGCATCCTGCTTCAACACCCTCCTTATGCTCCGCAGGATCTTCAAATGGATCCCCCTCAACACGAGAAAAACCGTTACCCAGGCCCTCATTACCAACAGACTCGACTACGGGAACGCCCTCTACTCAGGAACTACAAACAAGCTCCTGAGACGACTCCAATGCATCCCGAACGCCTCAGCCCAACTCATCCTCGATGTCCCCCGCCGCAGCCACATCACACTCCAACTGAGAGGCCTGTACTGGCTCCCAGTCAACAAAAGGATCACCTTCAAGCTCCTGATCCATGCACACAAAGCACTGCACAACACTGGACCCACTTACCTCAACAACCGACTCAGCTTCCACACCCCCACCCGAAGCCTCCGCTCAGCCAACCTCGCCCTCGCCACAGTCCCCCGCATGCGAAAAACCACCAGCAGCGGCAGATCCTTCTCCTACCTCGCCGCCAAGACCTGGAACACTCTCCCCACCATCCTACGACAGACCCAGGACCTGCTGGCCTTCAGAAGACTCCTCAAGACCTGGCTCTTCGACCAGTAGCACCCCCACCCCCCCAGCGCCTCGTGGGTATGTAGCGCGCTTTACAAATGTAGTGATTTATTGATTGATTGATTGATTGAATGTGAGAAATTGAGCCTGTGCAGTACATCCATGAAAATCAGTCATGCCACTGCCATGGGGCCAGTCCTGACACAGGGTACATATGACCTCACACTTTGGACGGACACGTCTGTGGAATGCACATCAGAATGGATGAGAACATATGCAGCTAGGGCTGCAGGTCCACCACACAAAAAATAATTTAACACTGCTAAATGTAATGACTTTGATTTTACTATTGTGTTCAAAACCTGATATGGTGGAATGTAGGCAAAGTGTGTCAATCACAGAATTTACCAAATATGTACACATTTCAGACGTGTGTAGTCCTCACACAAGGCACCATATACTCAAGATTAACATATGGAAACAGTTGTCGGGTAACATTTGTTAGATAGCATTCATCAGTCATCATCAACAATGCCCGAGCTGTGTACACCCTCTCTACACACATCACATAAGTAAACATACTTCCCAATCACATTCCATAACTGTTGCATAGTACTGACTGCCATACATATGTGGATACATTGTTTTCACACATGCATACATATGCATGACATGAATACATTTGCATTTGGGTGTGATTGGTTTGTTACGCACATTGGTATAACAGACCAGTCACACCCAAATCACATTGTTGTATGGACTACCACATGTGGCCTTCCACAAAATGCCACACTGCAGCCCAGCCCATTCAATTTGTATGTTGATACAGGGTGCATCCATTGACAATGAACAAAATCACGCAATCAGGAATAGAGTTAAAAAAATGACGCAAATGAGTTGAAAACATCCACAAACGCAAAGAAAATGACCCATGGGCCATTAGCGTGATTTCCACCTTCGCACTCATCTCAGTGCTGATTTACTGTTAAATTGGTGCATGAAGGCCATGCTTCAGAAATACGCAAATATCAGATGCGTCAAATAAATACACGCATTACAGAAAACGTGACGCACGGGGACAGGAAGTGATGTAATAGGAAATCCTGTTTACAGGCATGGTACAGTGGGTATACTTTCACTTTCACTTTGCAGTCTGTGCCTCCTTTGACTGTGTGGTTGTGTCTTGGAGTTGGTGGTGTGTTATTGCTCTGTATTGTATCTTGTGGTGTCCCTCCTGTTTTGTTTTCTGTAGTATTTGACTGTAATTTGTCCCAGTGTTAGTGAATTTGTGTGTTTTTTAATCTTTTGTTGTACTTGTACTGTGGGGTGTCTATCTGGGATAGTTGTTAAGTTGGGTTAGTTGGGATTGTTATTTTTGGGGTTTAAGGTTCCTTTACTTGATTTTTTTTACAATCATATTTTTTCTCAACCTGTACTCCAGTGATATGTCTGGTAGGTGGAGGCTGACTAGGATGGGTTAGGAGGAGATGGGAGGCTTTGTGTGGCTGGTAGCCTACTACCTCCCATTATTGTTGGAGATGGGGGGCTCTGTGATAGAGGGCTACCGGACAGAGGAGAGGCGGCTGCGGTCGGGCAAGGTGCTCCACCACTTGAAGAGGGTGTCCCACAGCAGCCGCAACGACCACCAGCTGAAGCATCGCTGGACAGATCTGGTGGCCAGGGAGTAGGATCTGCTAGACTATCTTGGTGTGGTGATTGATGGCCCTGTTGGTGAGTCCCCCATTGACAAACTATTTACTGTTCACCGCACTTTATTGACAGTAGCAGATGTGTTGGTGTGCTGCATGCAGTGCTTATGGACAGGTTGCGTGCAACCTGAATGAGGTGTCACTGCGTCAGTATAGACATAGGGCCATATTTATACTTTTCGACGCACAACTGCGCCAACGCAGTTGTGCGTCAAAAAATCTAACGCCGGCTAATGCCATTCTGAAGCGCCATGCGGGCGCCGTATTTATTCAATGACGTTAGCCGGCGGAGCTGCCTGGTGTGCGTCAAAAAAAATGACTTACACCAGGCAGCGCCGGCGTAGGGGAATATAGAGCTTGGGCGTCAAAAAATGGGGCAAGTCAGGCTGAGGCAAAATTTTCGCCTCAACCCGATTTGCGCCATTTTTTTTTACTCCCAACCCCCATTGAAATGACTCCTGTCTTAGCAAAGACAGGAGTCATGCCCCCTTGCCCAATGGCCATGCCCAGGGGACTTATGTCCCCTGGGCATGGTCATTGGGCATAGTGGCATGTAGGGGGGCACAAATCAGGCCCCCCTATGCCACAAAAAAAATATATATATACTTACCTGAACTTACCTTACGTTCCCTGGGATGGGTCCCTCCATCCTTGGGCGTCCTCCTGGGGTGGGCAAGGGTGGCAGGGGGTGTCCCTGAGGGCATGGGAGGGCACCTCTGGGCTCCTTCCGAGCCCACAGGTCCCTTAACGCCTGCCCTGACCAGACGTTA
The DNA here is from genome assembly GCF_031143425.1 of Pleurodeles waltl. Lineage (NCBI taxonomy): Eukaryota > Metazoa > Chordata > Amphibia > Caudata > Salamandridae > Pleurodeles > Pleurodeles waltl. The sequence goes on along the minus strand of NC_090440.1, from coordinate 1,987,661,164 downwards.
AAAAACGACGCAAAAGCGGCTGGACGTCATTTTTTTTGACCCGCCCACTCCCGGGCGTCATTTTTGCCCGGGAGTGTAAATACGGCGCACATGCCTCGGAGTCATTTTTTAGACGGGAGCGCCTACCTTGCATATCATTAACGCAAAGTAGGTGTCCACGCTAAAAAATGACGCAAACTCCATGAACTTTGGCGCTAGACGCGTCTAACGCCAAAGTATAAATATGGAGTTAGTTTTGCAACGGATTTGCGTAAAAAAAAACGACGGAATTCCGGCGCAAACAGAGTATAAATATGCCCCATAGAGTTCACATATCTCATCAGTATCTATCAGTGTCTAAGGTTTTGCTTAGACACTGTATGGGCATAGTGCTCATGCACATATGCCCTCACCTGTGGTATAGTGCACCCTGCCTTAGGGCTGTAAGGCCTGCTAGAGGGGTGACCTACCTATGCCACAGGCAGTGTGAGGTTGGCATGGCACTCTGAGGGGAGTGCCATGTTGACTTAGTCATTTTCTCCCCACCAGCTCACACAAGCTGTGAGGCAGTGTGCATGTGCTGAGTGAGGGGTCCCCAGGGTAGCATAAGTCATGCTGCAGCCCTTAGAGACCTTCCCTGGCATCAGGACCCTTGGTATCAGGGGTACCTTTTACAAGAAACTTACCTGAGTTGTGCCAATTGTGGAGACAAAGGTACACTTTAGGGAAAGAACACTGGTGTTGGGGCCTGGTTAGCAAGGTCCCAGCACACTTTCAAATCATAACTTAGCATCAGCAAAGGCAATATGTTAGGGGGTAACCATGCCAAGGAGGCATTTCCTTACACTGCCCTCACACAATGCAGTTTCCAACCCACTGGTGTGTGTCTGGGGCCTGGCCTGGGCTGCGCATGATCATGAAAAGAACAGAGACTTCTCTTTGAAGTAAGCCTACTTCAAAAGGCAGAAAGGGGTATACGAATAGCACCCAAAACCCTTGAAAATCAGACTACTTCTGGAACAAAGTAGAATCTCTGCCCGGGAGAAGAGCTGGAGGAGGAGTACTGCCCCCTTGCCTGTGACTGTGCTTTGCTGGGTTGACCTGCAGTAGCTGCTTCTACCTGACAGAGGACAAAGAATGATTTGTGTGACTTCCCAGTGGTGAAGGGAAACCTTTGATGCACCACCTGCCTCGTGGCTGATAAACGACGCGCTGCTGGCCTCGCAGCTAGAATTAACACTCCACCTGCATCGCGGCTGGTAGATAGATGCAGCGCAGCTGCAAAAACAACGCACAATGCCCGAAGCGGCTACTGTTAACGACGCAAGCCCCCACGCAGCGCAGTTTCTTGACACTGTGTGACCGAATTTCAACGCAACATCACTGACCACCAAAATCAACAAAAAGCCAGCCCGGACCCGATGTGCCAGTCCGGATCGACGCATCGCTCTCTTGTGGGAGAGATGAAACTACGCCCCCCGACCTGACCAGAGGAGGAACGATGCACGGTCTCGCTTGTGGGTAAAAAATCAACTCATCGCTGGCCCTTTTCGACGCACATTCGCCACTGCTGCTTTATTTTGACGCTACCCAGGTACTTTTGTATGCTAACAACGTTCTCACTGTTTTCTAAAGGATTTAAGACTCTTTTGCTTTTTAAATTCATAACTTGGCCTGGGTATGTTGGATTTTTGTCATTTTGATCTTGTTTTGTTTAGCTAAATATTATCTATTTCTCTAAACCTGTGTTATGTCATTTTGTGGTGTTTTCACGGAGTTACCTTGTGTGTTGGTACAAATACTTTCCACCTTGCTCCTGAAGTTAAGCCTCTCTGCTTGTGCCAAGCTACCTAGGGGGTGAGCGGGGTTAACTGAGGGTGATTCTAGAGTAAGGGTCCTTCCTTGGACAGGGGTAATCTGAGTGCCAGCCAACGACCCCATGTCTAACAGGGAGACAATAGTAATGTAGGAGAAGCACCTTCAAGCATAACCAGAAACTGAAGTGGCAATCTGCTAGGTCCATGTGTGCTGTGGAATGTAGCACATATACACATACATCAACATGAGGAGTAATCAAAGTAAACTACAATATTGCGCCTTGATAATGCCATCCCTGGGGTGGTGTAAGGTTTTGGTGCTGCCCTAGTGTATGACTAACACATAAAACTGGGACTGGGGCAAATTGCAATGTGTGTTGGTGTGACTTGACCACTGCAACAGCCATTGCGAGGCCCTACCATACAAATTGATGCATGGGAAGGGGCCGAAATAATAGGATGGTGCCAAGCCACCAAAAGGGAATACATCACTCCATGTAAATAAGACCCACCTATTGCTCCACCTGAAATTCCCTTTTACGTGACACTCAGGTCGGGAAAGGGCTGATAAATTGGACCCATAATGTACAAGAACAATGTTTGGGGTGTAAGTTGTCACTGAGCCTCCAATAGCAATTCAATGATGTGACATGTCAACTGCTGCAACATAGAAAGTTTAATTTTACACCACCTCATTGCAGAGGATGATGGCTGTCGTGCTGATCTGCCTGTCCTGGAGTGCTCCGATGACCTGGATGACCAGATGAAAACCACCAGCCAACAGACTCTCCAGGATGTCCTGCTATCCCTCCAGACACCACCTCCAGTTGCAAGGAGGACAACTAGTGTTGCAGCCATCTCAGATGACCCACCCAACACCCAAAATTTACTTCTTGCCAGTACAAAGACAGCTCAGGACTCCGGGGACCCAGGGACAAGCTTCCAGAGGACGGTGGTAGGAGTCCAGCGGGAGCTGGCCAAGCAGGTACAAGAGGTGGTGGAGACTGTGGCAAGTAGCCTAGATGGAATGCAAATGTGCCTCATGACAGCTAATGAACACACAGCTGCCAACGGAGGCACACACTTCCCACAGCGTGGAGTCCAGCAGTGTCTGGTGGACATAGCTGCTGCCATAAGGGAGAGGCCACAACAACTGCCCTCCCAATATGGCAGCAGCATGATAGAGAACAAGCTGGACTCCATTCAGCGTGAAGTGGCCACTCTCGGGGAAGACACGGCTGCCTACCACCGGGATGTTGCTGCCATTTTGAAAAATTAGCAGTTCCTCCTTGCTACAGTGATGCCATATGTCATACCACAAATGGCAGCTGCTGGGAATTGGGACTCGATATCTTTAGCCACTGAAGTGTGTGTGGCCCCCCTCTTCCTCTCCACCACCACCACCAATGGCACAGGAGCCACATCAGAGGATGAAGATATGGAACAGATCACTTTTACTCGGAAGAGTACCCAATAGCACCAGTCTATGCCACATGGGCCGTGTTCTCCTTAGTTCTGGGCTAAAGATCATACCAGTGTTGTCACAGTAGGATATGTGCACTCTTCACCCATCCACCGTTGACCTGTCTGCTATGGACTGTCATTGACCCTCACTTACCAATTGGCAATTTTTGTTCCTCCACACTTATCAACACTACTCTGAAGCATGTCTCATGACATGGTCATCAACCCTGGACTCTGTGTAAAAAAAACTGTTATTCACAAATGGGGTTTCACACCTGGACATTGTTGATATTTCACTTAGACATTTTCACCTGTAAATAAACACCTTGTACATTTTCGGTTATCCATCTACTCAGCAAAATGATAGTATTGTGTGAATCCATGTCATTGACTTCAGAAGATCAGTACATGAGTGCTGAACTGTGGGAGCACAAAGCTACACAGAAGTATCCAAACATGACAATGGTGTATGATGTAGACTTCTCATAAACTGATGGATACATATAGACTTTGGTTACGATATACGGCAGGTCAAGCAGAAAACCAAGTAAAGGCAATATAGCATGTTGGGAGTACCAGAATAACTAATTGGTGTGGTACAGAGGTAGCTAACCTCATCAGTGATGGGCGCCGGTCTATGTTGCAGGATAGAGTGCCATTTAGGGCTGATGTCAGATCTGTCACAATTCCCAACATTGTCCAAACAGGAGCCCAACAACGAAAGCTGAAGGACCAGACTGACCTGCCCAAGAGAAACCTTACGTAGACATAATGAATGGTGGCTACGATGCAAGGCAGATGCATGGACTAGTAGATGTGATGTTGCAGCCAATGTGACAACTCCGTTGTCAGTAGATGACACACATGTTAAGAGAGGGATTTGAAGGCAGAATGGATTCACTAGGCTAACCCCCAATTTGCCCTGTGCACTCAAGGGAAGACCCTGAGACTCAAACAAAGTACTCAAATTATATGGAAAAATGCAAAAATATTTATTTTAATTACAAGAAACCTAAAAACAACTTAAATCTACCCTATCCTAAACTAGCCTTACTTATCCAACAGCTAAAGCTATCTACCCTATGATAAAATTAACTGACACATTGTACACCACACGCTAAACATTGCCCTCCGCCCCCTTTAAGAAACAAGACGGAAGCAGGATAGCATTTACTAATACTACACATTTACTAACTAATCCTAAACAAATATATATGTTTTTGTATTTTTTTTTATCTTTTAAACATTTGTAGATATTTTTTATTTTTTAAAACACATATAAATCCCAACATGACCCCCCACCCACCAATAAACACAGTAGAAGAAAAACCCATCCCCAACTACACTTACCTAACTGATCTATAAACCTACACTAACCTAACACTAAGGCCCATATTTATACTTTTTGACGCAAACCAGCGCCAGCTAACGCCATTCCTATGCACCAGGGGGGCGCCTTATTTAAGCATTGATGTTAGCCGGCGCTGCGGGTGGTCAGAGTAAAACAAAATGACCCAAACCAGGCAGTGCCGGCGTAGGGAAAAATGGAGGTTGTTCATCAAAAAATGGTGCAAGTCAGGTTTGAGTCAAAAATCATGGCTCAAACTGGACTTGCGCCATTTTTTGACGCACAACCCCCATTGAAATTACTCCTGTCTTAGTAAACACAGGAGTCATGCCCCCTTGCCCAATGGCCATGCCAAGTTAGGCCCCCCTATGCCACTTTTAAAAAATTTAAAAATTATACTTACCCCATCTTACCTGTACTTACCTGGGATGGGTCCCCCATCCATGGGTGTCCTCCACGGGTGGGCGAGGGTGGCAGGGGGTGTCCCTGGGGGCAGGGAAGGGCACCTTTGGCTGCTTCCATGGTCAGAGACCATGGAAGTGGGCCCACATGTCCCTTAACGCCTGCCCTCACCCAGGCATTAAAAACAGTGCGCATCAGGCTGTGTGCCGTTTTTTAAGGCCCACCCCCTCCTGTGCATCAAAATGACGCAGGAGTATAAATAAGGCGCACAGGCCTTAAAATAATTGTTGGGATGGGAACGCCTACCTTGCATGTCATTAACACAAGGCGGTTTCCCGCATCCAGAAAATGACGCACACAGAGGGATTTTGACGTTCGTGGGGTCGGGCGTCAAAATTTTAATATGGTGCCCGTTTTGAGCCGATTGTGCGTCAAAATGTTTGACGCACATTCGGCGCAGAGTATAAATATGCCCCAAGACTCTTAGGGGTCATTTTGACCTCGGCTGTCTTTTTCCAAGAATGCCGTGCGGTTTGCCGCTCTGCCTATTATGACCGTTGGCAGCTCTCCGTCCTTTTACGGACGGAGAGCCGCCAACAGCCATACTGGCGGGAGGCGGTGAAGTGGAGGTTGCTCCACCTCCACGCCAACAGAACACCGCCAAGCGAATCACGTCCTGTGATTTGCCATGGCTGTGTTCTGTTGGCGGTGTTGTGTCGGCGGAGCTGCCCCCATGGCTCCCGTCCCCTCCCGGAGGATCTTTGGAACAGTTAAGTCGATCGTCCGTGAGGGGAGGAGTGTGGGGGGGGTTGTGTGTTTTGTGGGTGCATGGGGGTGTGCGTGTGTGTATGTAGAGGGGGGGTGAGTGCGTGCATGCCTGCGGGGGTGTTGTGTGTGTGGGAATGAGTGCGTGTATGTCTGTGGGTATGTCTGTATGGATGTGTGCGTGTATGTTTGAATGTGCGTGTGCGTGTATGACTGTGTGTGTGGATGTAGGCATGTATGTCGGTCTGTGTGCGTGTAAGTATGTAGGTGGTGCCTGGTGCGTGTCGTGTGGGTATGTGTGAAGTGATGTTCGGGGTCGGGGTGGGGGGCCCTGCCACCTTTGGGGGGTGGCAGGGGTGGTGGGGGGGGGTGTAGGGGAGGGAGTCGGGGTGGGGGTGGGTGTGGGGGAGACCCCTATCAGTGCCAGGGAAGGAATTCCCTGGCATTGATAGTGCTTACCGCCATGGATTTCATGGCGGTTCAAACCGCTGGAAATCCACGGCAGTAAGCCGGGTCCAAATACCGCCGGCGGTATAGTGACGGCTGCGGGGCTGGAGACCCAGGTCTCCAGCCCGGCGGGCGGAACAGAGAACCGTCGGATGACCAAGGCTGTAACCGCCATGGTCATAATTCCACAGAGTAAGACCGCCAGCCTGTTGGCGTTCTTACCACCTGTTCTCCGCCTTCTGCCAGGGTTGTAATGACCCCCTTATTCTTTTGAAAATTCATATCTTGACTTGTGTATGTGTGATTTTTGTCGTTTTGGTCTTGTTTGATTTACATAAATATTACCTGTTGTTCTAATTAATGACTGTATTAATTGTGTGTACACTGTATTAATGTGTGTGTTGGTACAAATACTTTACACATTGCTTCTGAAGTTAAGCCTGTCTGCTCATGCCAAGCTACCAAGGGGGTGAGCGGGGGTTAACTGTGTGTGATTCTCCTTTACCCTGAATAGAATGAGGGTCCTTGCTTGGACAGGAGGTAACCTGACTGCCAACCAAAGACCCAATTTCTAACAGATAGTATGGCCATCCCCCCTTAGGCTCAGGGGGAGAGGAATACCAAACTTGTAGAACGATGTGCTGCTCACAGTGTAGGTGACAGTAATGTTGATCAGTCGTGCATGTGTTCCTATCAGTTCTGACCCCTTGTGGTTATCAATGTTTTCCCCTCTGCCCACTGACATGTACGAGATACTGGTGATGTATGGTTGGAAATAGACACAGATGAGGTGGAATTTTGTCTTTTCTGGAATATGTGTTGGAGTGTATGTGTAATTAGATGTAGCAGTGTATACTAGTAATCTGTACAGACTCCACCCAATGCTGACACTGATGGTTGCTTGTCTTCATATTACAGCTGCTAACATGACCAATGAGGAGAGACGTGTCTTCCACAAGAGAGCAGTACGTTACTGCCACATCCTGGAGGTGGAGTCAGGATACCGCCCCATGGCTCGCCGCTTCCAGGCAGAGAAGGCTACTGTGGAATGGCGGATATTCCCACATGGGGCCCCAACACAGCCTCCAAAGGTTCACCAAGATAGAAGCTCCTCAGCGGTGCAGGGGTGCACAGATGGTCCCACCGTAAAAACATCAGCTGCACCGGTCGCCACACAGGCACAAAAGGTCACACTACCTGCTGCTGGTTCGTCGCAGTTGCTGCAGGATCTGCGTAGGGACAGGTCCCTCATACTAACACATTTGGACAAGTTGGAGGGGGAAGTAGCGGCCAAGATGGCCCTGAGACTTTAACAGCAGGAGATTCTTCTCAAGTAGGAATGCACAGCAAAGTCCAGTCATTGTTTCTTTTCACAGGCAGAAACAGCAAATGCAGGATAGCCCAACAAAGCACAGTCGCAGGCAGGGGCAGCACTTCTCCTCAGCTCTTTAGCTGTTGTCCTTGGCAGAGGTTCCTTTTGATTCCAGAAGTGATCTTGAAGAAATCTAATTGGATTTTGGGTCCACTACTTATACCCCTTTCTGCCTTTGAAGTAGGCAAACTTCAAAGGAAAGTCTCTCTTGTTTGTAAGATCCTGCCTTGCCCAGGCCAGGCCCCAGAAACACACCAGGGGGTTGGAGACTGCATTGTTTGAGGGCAGGTACAGCCCTTTCAGGTGTGAGTGACCACTCCTCCCCTCCCTCCCAGCACAGATGGCTTATCAGGATATGCAGGCTACACCCCAGCTCCCTTTGTGTCGCTGTCTAGAGGAGAGGTGCAAACAGCCCAACTGTCAAACTGACCCAGACAGGGAATCCACAAATAGGCAGAGTCACAGAATGGTTTAAGCAAGAAAATGCCTACTTTCTAAAAGTGGCATTTTCAAACACACAATCTAAAAACAAACTTGACTAAAAGATGTATTTTTAAATTGTCAGTTCAGAGACCTTAAACTCCATAATTCTATCTGCCCCCAAAGGGAATCTGGACTTTAATAATATTGTAAAGGCAGTCCCCATGTTAACCTATAAGAGAGAGAGGCCTTGCACAGTGAAAACTGAATTTGGCAGTATTTCACTGTCAGGACATATAAAACACATTTGTATATGTCCTACCTTAAACATACACCGCACCCTACCCATGGGGCTACCTAGGGCCTACTTTAGGGATGCCTTACATGTAAGACAAGGGAAGGTTCAGGCCTGGCAAGTGGGTACACTTGCCAAGTTGAATTGGCAGTTTAAAAACTGCACACACAGACACTGCAGTGGCAGGTCTGAGCCATGTTTACACGGCTACTAATGTGGGTGACACCACCAGGCCTACTATTAGCATTTGATTTACAGGCCCTGGGCACCTCTAGTGCACTGTACTAGGGAGTTACTGGTAAATCAGATATGCCAATCTTCGAAAGCCAATTACACATACATTTTATATAGGAGCACTTGCACTTTAGCACTGGATAGCAGGGGTAAAGTGCCCAGAGATCAAAAGAGAGTCCATCACACATCAACAACCTGGGAGTTAGGGGAGACCACACTAAGGATGCCAAGTCTAACATTATCCATTATCTCAACAGTCCTGGTCATCCACCCATGCCTGACCACTCATTCATGGAGTCAAGGAGTGGAGCATTTGATGGGGGCTGCCAGCTAGAAAGCTGGAATCCAAAGGTCAATCACATGTACATTCATGTGTCCAGGTGTAGACACCCATGAATATGTGGTCTGCCATTACCATTTCTTTTACACACAGTTCCATGCCAGCGCACGTTGGGCCTTGACCTGCATGCAAGCCAATGACATTCTACAAAAGTGTAACACACATGAAGTGAAAAAGACGCAGCACCATGCTTGGGAAAATTGGCAGCCCAGTCCTCTCCCTTCAAAATAACACAGGGATGCGCCAAATTGAATCCAAAGTGGCGCACCCCCGTATTGTCACCTATGCCTGGGCACATATTGTTCACATACGTCAATCCAGAGACCATTGCTTCATGGTGCAAAGATGGCTGTGTTGAGGGGGAGATTGCTTTTGCGCAGGAAATGACACCTTTCAACACAACAATGTACCCTACAAACAGTTTCTACAATTTAAATGTGTGTTGCCTAATGCATCACCCATTGAAAGATCCAAAACTGAGGATACATAAGCGTATCTTTATTGCGCATTGCTAGGGGGGGTATGTGCAGAATTTGGCACTGCCGCTGGTGTAAGCAAATCTGTAAATCTGGGACTGCATCTAAATGCAATGGGTGTTGCATTTTATTACACTACCCCAGATATTTGAGTCTACTTACACCTGAGTCAGAGCAAATTATGCTAACCCCATGCCAAGGGTGGTGTTAACAGGGTGCAATGAGGAGAAATGTTGTCAAATCCCTATGGGGCATATTTATACTCCGTTTGCGCCGATTGTGCGTCAAAAAATTTGACGCACAATCAGTGCAAACGTTGCCCCATATTTAAACTCTGACGCCCGAGCCTGCGGACGACAAAAATCCGCCATGTGTGTCATTTTTTAGATGCGGCAACCCGCCCTGCGTTAATGATATGCAGGGTAGGCGTTCCCGTCCAAAAAACGACACACACGGCCGTGCGTCGTATTTATGCTTCCGGGCAAAAATGACTCTCGGCCGGGAGGCGGAGCAAAAAAATGACGCAAAGCCCGATGTGCGTCAAAATTTAACGTCTGGGTCAGGGCAGGCGTTAAAATGGGGCAAACACACCTGTATTTAATCAGAACACACAGAACAAACAGCAGAGCAGCAGAGCAGCAACAGGGAGACATGGAGGTGATCTTTATCCAGCGTGCACGTAGACGCAGAGCCCTGCAGCAACAACAGCAGCTACAACAACACCAGCAGGGACCCCAAAGGCAGCGCAGAAGGCAGGAGAGGATATTCCGCCCAAGAACAACCCTGCATGGCCTCAGGGAACACGACATCATACAGAGGTACCGGTTGAACTGGCAGGCCATTCAGCAGCTGCTGCGAAACATTGAACAGCAGTTGGCCCCCACTTTAGTGACACCCCGCACTATCCCAACAGAAACAAAGCTGCTTGCCGTACTTCACCTGCTGGCAAGTGGCTCGTTTCAAACAACTGGTGCCCTCGTTGGCGGAATATCACAACCATCATTCTCCGCATTTCTGCCAAAAGTACTGGATGTAATCATTCGCCTGACACCCCTCCACATCTGCTTCCCTAACACACTGCAGAAGCAGGAGGAAACTAAACAGGGTTTCCACGCCATCAGTGGCTTCCCACACGTCCTTGGTGCAATCGACTGCACACACGTACGCCTTGTGCCACCTGCTGCAACAGAACACCTCTACCGCGACAGGAAGTACACACATTCAATCAACGTGCAGGCCATAGTCGATCACCAGGGATTGATCACCAACATCGTGGCTAAATATCCTGGGAGTGTACATGACTCATTCATCTTCCGTCACTGCACCATCAACCAACACTTCCAGGATGGACGGTATGGCAATGGACTACTTGTTGGTAAGTACAGAAACCTACTTATATACACACTGCACAGCAACCCTCTAGGACACACAACACATACACCACAACAGCAACATCTAGACAGGAACACACTGAGCTCCTCACATCACTAGCCATGTTTCTTAAGTCACCATTGAACCTGTCACACATTGGAATCTACTGTACAGCCTAATGTTAAGACTTTAATGAGTGTGGTTGCCTAAATGTCACCTTGCAAATTGTAAGTGTCACAATAACCTTTACATGAATACATTGCATAAGTTTCAAGGGATGGGATGTAAAGGGTACTTTGATATGAACGTGTTAACAGCACTTTCAATTTTAAATGTGCATGGAACTCTCATCTCACCCTCAGTGAAGACACACGGACACCTGTATCACAAGTCACAATGCTAGGGAGGGCACACTCTATTGCAAATCCCAAAACATACTGCTGACAAATGGTTAGCAGACAAACACTTGCTCAGCCAAGGAAAAAACACAATGCAGATGGTATAGCCTACAAGTATAGGTTGTCACATTAGTACACAAAAGAGTCACAGACAACACAAGACAACTACTGCCATTAAAGGTCTTTTCAATAGTGCCAGCTACATCTACATGATCCCATTCTGTGTTTTTCTTTCAGCGGATCAGGGGTATGGCATCCAGCCATGGCTAATGACACCATTTGGGAACCCGAGAACTGCTGCAGAGCGGGCATACAACGATGCCCATAAGAGGACACGCAGCATTGTCGAGCGCACCTTTGGGATCCTCAAGTCAAGGTTCCGCTGCCTTGACATCACTGGCGGTAGCCTACTATATTCCCCAGAGATGGTCTGTAGGATCATACTCACTTGTGCCATATTGCACAACATTTGTGTAAAAAGGAACATTCCCCTCCTGGAACCAGACCCATACATGCCTGAAGACGACGAAGAGGAGGATGCTGGCCTGTAACAGGAGGGGGAACAACCAAACACGGCTGCTGGAGTGCGTAGGCGCCAACAGATTGTAAATAATTTATTTTCTTAATTATCACTATCACCACTTAATGCACTATTGTAAATAAACACTGATAACAAACACCACATCATGGTTTGGCCTATTCTTTTCTGCCCACCTTTAGTTTGAAATAGCTGAAGAAGAATGTCGTCTCATTGAGCAATAATGATATAACAATCATCACACAAATACACCACAAATGTAATGGCCACCATACAATGGTCAAATACACACACCATGTAAATGACAGACATCCTGTACAGTTCACCTTTGAAGGGCAATAGCTGAGGACCACACATATGACTCACATACATGTAGTAAACATGGATCATCGCAGCAGATGGCACACAACTAAAACACCATCACTCAACTAGGGGAAAACAAGCCTCATACATCAGGCAGTTCACATGCTAATGCTTCAGGAACAGGAATGCAGTACTAGACTCTTGCCAACAGTAATTCCAACTACTTGCAATGCCTATCTGTCACTAGAGTTACACATAAGCAGAAAATACACAGCACAAGTGCTACACCTATGACAAGCATCCAGCACATCACATCCCATCTACATGTCAGCCCTTTTCTAAAAACATTACACACTCTTGCAGCTGCTCACACCCCACCTGTCTGAAGAGGTCCCTGGAATGCCGATTTGTGTACACTCGGATTCCCTCATCTACACACACACACTCACAAGAGTCATCCAGTGTGCCACACCCTTTACTATGCCGACCATTGTCATACTACCATCTCACTGCATGGAACACAGCTCATATAATACACTGCCTTGGAGTTTATAAGGCCTGGTATCACCTGTAGATTGATTCTTCTGTGAAAGGTACTGTAGGCTATTTATCAGCTAATCCCATCTGACAGGACTAGTGAGACACAGATGGAGGCCACACCTGTGATCCCCTCCATGCACACCACCCAAATGTACATGCCCAGTCCCTGCAGATGCCTCCTACTGCATACATGTTTGAATGTGAGCTATTACAATATTAAGCTTTGACACAAATGTTGCTGTTGAAAACTTTATCTGGGTTCATGTGTCACCTTCAAAGCAACACAGGACATACACAGTGTGACATCTCAACTGTCTAATGCCCCCTCTGACCAGTCCTAGTCAGAACACGTGATCATGTGATTACTGAAAGAGTTTGCTCCTGATTGACCCAGCATCCTGTCAGCCTGACTGGCACCTGTCCGTGGGTCACTCTACAGATACCTGGGGTCCACCTATGGACCACACGTGCTGTCCAAAACCTTTTGTACCTCAGACACTAATTTGTCATTAGCCTCATCAATGTATACTCAAATACATAGTAGTGCATCATCTGACTGTCATTTGCATCCGATTTGTTACAGTGCCGATGAATAGCCATATCTTGGCCCTTCCGTTGTCTGACCTTCATTAATGCCTAAACTTAAAAGTGTGACAGTGGACCAGGACCATAGTGTATGATGGTGTAAATGACCTCCATCAAAGCCAGCAACCTCAGATAATGTCCATGAAAAGGTTAAACATATGAGGACCCTGACTGTTCACAACGCTGAGTAACTTTTTCAAAAGATAAAGATGAGTCGTGTGTCGAATACCAGCCATTTACTTCTGCACAGAGGCTATGATGTTTCATGATACATTACCATCCACAGAGGCCAACTGGAGTAGAAATGTGGCAATTACACATGCCAGATCCAGACACCTGAGACATTCTCTCACTCAGCACACCAAGGTTGCCCATTCGAAAGTCTCATTACACGTGTTCAGTGACAGGGTGGGACCATCCATGTGTAGGTGACCATGTCTTCAATGGCTTCTCTCCATTTTTGCTACAAACAATGCTCAATTGAAACAAGATTAGCTGCCACTAACTCATGAGGAGACCTGGAAGTTACAGTGACAACATACACCCTGACAGTTGATAGTGGATCTATATTGGACCACACACATAAACATGTACCATCCAATCAACAAAATATTTGCAAGCAGCCGATCACAGTAGTGTCCCAGTTGTAACCTAGCAGGAAGAATGAAACATGCCACTAAACCATGTAATGCATAAAGGGCCACATACATCAACAACCTATTTGTCATCTGCACATGAGGAACGTTGAGATTTAGCAAAAAATATCAATGCAAAATGGTATGTCAGATTGCTCCAAAGAATCAATAGGGCAAACGTCAAATGGGCAAATGGGATTACAGAATGGCAAAGAGTGAATCATACCCTACAGGGGTGTGGAATTGATTAAAATATCTACTTGTCCAGGGGACAGGTTGCTTCTCAAATCTACTTGTCCTGTAAAAATATCTACTTGTCCCTTTGGTGCCATGTAGTGTGGCGCCAAATTATGGCAGTAATCTCATTATGTAAGAGCTCTGATAATAGCCTCTCTGATTATGCCAGGGCTACTACCACAGTAGGGCTTGAATACTTGCAGTTTCAATCCCTACTGTAGCAATTTCCTTATTTTGCCACCTTTCTGCAGATCTGCATACTGGGGCTGGAGGAAGCAGTAAGCAATAGTTCCAGGGCTGGAATACTAACCTGCATGTTTTAAAGATTTTCACCAGCTTCTCTCTAATATTTTCCCATAATAAGAAAGGATGGACATTTACTCCTGACAATGGCAGAATGAGAACTTCTTCCAGGGTTGGGAAGAAAGTGGCTGGAGGGAAAATGAACTTGCAAATGCTCAATAGATTTTCACATGAGCAAATCTACACATGCGTATTTACCCATGCTAAAATACAGTTCACAAATATTTTATAGGGGTACGACATATACCATGGGTGAACTTTTGTGACTTTCTTTAAGAATTTGGGGCCACATGTAGGTAGGTTCAGATTTGCGGCCCGCAAATTGTGAGTCAGAGCGACTCGCAATTTGCGAGTCGCAAATCCGAATGTAGGATGGTGTCCCTGACACCATCTGTGATTCGCAAGGGCTTCGTAAATGCCCACCTCATGAGTAATCATGAGGTGGGTCGCAATTTGCGACCCCCTTGCGAATGGTGGCCTTCACAGGGATGGTTGCCTGCTGGAGACAGCAGACCACCATGTCTGTGACTGCTTTTCAATAAAGCAGTTTTTTTTTTTTTTTGTAATGCAGCCCATTTTCCTTAAAGGAAAACGAGATGCATTACAAAAACGAAAAATGAAACGTTTTCGTTTAATTTTTTCAGAGCCGGCGGACCACTGCATGCTCTGAATTTTTTTTTACTGTGACATTCACAATGGGGAAGGGGTCCCATGGGGACCCCTTCCCTTTTGCTAAAGTGTTAGCACCCATTTGAAATGGGTGCAAACTGCGATTGGTTTGCGCCCGCAAAACAATCCTACATTGCAGTGCGAGTCTCAATTAGGAAGGGAACACCCCTTCCTAATTGCGAGTCGCAAACCCGTTTTGCGATTCGGTAACCAGGTTACTGAATCGCAAAACTGGGTTTGTGCATCGCAATGTGCTTTTTGCACGTCGCAAACAGCGAAAGTCGCTGTTTGCGACATGAAAAAAGCTACCTACATGTGGGTCTTGGTCCCTAATTAGGTCTGGTGTTAACAAAGACATTTTGTTTTTATTAAACTTCTATTTCTCTCTCTTTCGGCTGGCTTTATTGTGAGTGATCGCATTCTGCTCTTCCACAAGGAGCATATTGGCACACAAAGTAGTTTTGTTCAGTGTCAGGAACTACAGTGGCAATCAGTGACGTAACGAAACTGGAGGGTGCCCCTTTGCAGAGAACATGGAGGAGCCCCTCTGCAGACTTACTCAGGGCAGGTGCTGTGCTGAAGGGGCACCCTGGAGGGCGGCTGCAGAGCCTTTGTTATGCCACTGGTGGCAACGTGTGCTTTTAGAGTTCAAAAACTTTTTGGGGGGGTTTTGCCAGTGTTTGTTACAATTTTGAGGGCCTGGTAGCTCCCACAACAATAAAGTGTTACAAAAGCCATGTCAAAACAAGACACGCATTGATGAAACTAAAAGACTTATAAAAATATGTCAGATCAGTTGGCTTTGTCAGTGTTTGTTTATTTTCATAGTTCCCATAATCGTGTTGAAAATGGTTACACTGATTTTCCATTAGAAATATTTTTGGGAAATACTAGCATGCATCAAAACATTTTACTAAATGACACTTCATTTGCATCTATTCAGAGAGCATTCTGGGAGCATTATACTTAGCCTCATAGCCTAAACTTTTCAAACATGTGTATACACGTTTTTTTTTTTGTACCGGAACCAACGTCAGTAGTGAAGTGTGACCTTAAAACATTTATTTACAGCACTCACCCTAATAATGAAGGCTTTCAAATAATGAACCATAAATACAAGTTCGAACAGCATTATCTTTTGGAAACACATTACCTCAACTGCAGAGAGTTCCACTCTCTGTAAACAGGCAGCCAAAGGGTTTGTGCTGCAGAGAGTTGGGCCCACTTGTCCCAAGGGCAAAGTAAACATAAAAACTTGTTGCCCTTGACCCCAAACAAGATGTCCAGGAATTCCACATCCCTGCCCTATGTGCTTCCATGAGCCTGCTGCTGCAGGTTTAGCATTACTGAATTAGGGAAACCCTTGGATAAATTAGCAAGTCTGGAAGAGCAAACCCTAGGGTGCTGTGGGCCTAAGTCCACCTCTACCGCCCCCCAAATATACATGAGATATGCATATGTGAAGTACACACATGCATAAGGCGCATGTGTGGCCTACATGTCAAAAGTAAAACACATATAAGATACACAAACTCATAATTAGGACATGGTTACCCCCTTAAAAAGTGTAGGTGACAATTGCACTACCTGTTTGGCCTATATATAATTTTGATTACCGTGATAAATGTGGACACATTTTTGCTAAGGAATACATCCTGGTATCCCATACATAATTTGAAATTAGCCATCAGCAATTACCCAAAATATGTGTACAATTATGAGTAATAACCATTCTGAGCAATCATTACTATTGCACTGTGAATACCTTCTATACATCCTATAAGGGACATTTGCCATAGCTAACCCCAAATGTGTATCACTTAGCACCGTTTGGTCATGACAAAATTATTTTCACAATTTGACAAATGAAAGACATA
Organism: Pleurodeles waltl; assembly: GCF_031143425.1. Classification (NCBI taxonomy): domain Eukaryota; kingdom Metazoa; phylum Chordata; class Amphibia; order Caudata; family Salamandridae; genus Pleurodeles; species Pleurodeles waltl. The sequence continues at coordinate 1,987,644,349 of NC_090440.1, read as the reverse complement.
TTTGTCATAATGCGTCATATTTCCACGCATACAGCTTGTGCGTCATAATTTTTGACGCATAGGAGTGCACATAATGCTGAGTCAAAAAAATCAAATTAAAATAAATATATTAATAACCAGCATTACATGGGCACCATTTTTTCTATAATGCGTCATATTTCCACGCATACAGCTTGGGCGTCATAATTTTTGACGTACAGGAGTGCACATGCTGAGTCAAAAAAATCTAATTAAAATAAATATATTAATAACCAGCATTACATGGCCACCATTTTTTCTATAATGCGTCATATTTCCACGCATACAGCTTGGGCGTCATAATTTTTGACGTACATGAGTGCACATAATGCTGAGTCAAAAAAATCAAATTAAAATAAATATATTAATAACCAGCATTACATGGCCACCATTTTTTCTATAATGCGTCATATTTCCACGCATACAGCTTGGGCGTCATAATTTTTGACGTACATGAGTGCACATAATGCTGAGTCAAAAAAATCAAATTAAAATAAATATATTAATAACCAGCATTACATGGCCACCATTTTTTCTATAATGCGTCATATTTCCACGCTTACAGCTTGGGCGTCATAATTTTTGACGCACAGGAGTGCATATAATGCAGAGTCAAAATTAATTTTTATATTTGGTTATCATATTTGCCAGCTGCTTAAATTTCAACTCTAGAACTGTAAAATAAGCCTCAAACAAATATAAGGGAACAATGATGACATTTTTTTTGACTCTGCATTATGTGCACTCCTATGCGTCAAAAAATATGACGCACAATCTATATGCGTGAAAAAATGACGCATAACGGGGAAAAAAACGGCGGCCATTTTATGCAGGATGTGATGTAATAGGATATCCTGTTTACACAATCTGTACTGTGGGTGTACTTTCACTTTCACTTTGCAGTATCAGATTATTCTAGACTGTGGCTGTGTGGAAAGTGTTGTCCTGTGTTTTAGTGCTTTTGTGTCCAGTGTACCTTCTCTATTGTGCTTTTGTCATCATTGTCTTGTTGTTGAATACTGTCTGAGTCTGTATTGTATTATTTTGTCAAGTCCAGTGTTTCTTTTATTGTCTGTGGGAGTCTGTTGTGGGTAGTGTAATTTAGGGGTTAGTTGGGCTCTTATTCTTAAGTTTTCTTTGTTTTTCACTACTCTACCTTTCCCCATTTCCCCCTTTTCCTTTTTCTCCAACTTTTTCCACTTTGTTAGTGCTGAGATGTCAGGTAGGCCACGGCTTGCCAGGATGGGTGAGGAGGAATTGGGGGGATTTATATGGCTTGTTTGCCATTTCCTCCCACTTATGCTGGAGGCTGGGGGTCGTGTGATACAGGGGTATCACACGGAGGCCCGTAAAGTCCGGTGGGGGAAGGTGCGCCATCACTTGGTCCGTGTCTATGGTAGCCTGAGGAATGACCATCAACTTAAGCACCGCTGGGCTGATCTGATATCCAGGGAGCAAGATCTGCTGGACCACCTGGGAATCAGGATTGGTGGCCATGTTGGTGAGTACACATCAATTACATGTGCACATTTGAAAGCTGTGTGGGGACATGTGATGATTGATACCCAATCTGCCAGATAAGTAGCTGACTGTGTGTAATGCTAGGGAAACCTACTGGGTAATTGTTGCACAATGTGAAGGAAGACAAATGCTAGCAGTCAGGTAGCTCATGTTTTCTACACATACCGGTTGGCTGTAGCAGTATGTATTGTAGTGCTGCCTTTGTGTCAGACAAGCAACACGTTAATGACTCAATTTGAACTCTACAGGTCACAATAGCCAGTGAAAAATGGATGTTGAAACATCATACCTACATATGTAGACGCCATAGCTAGACTGACATTTGTAAACCCAATATGATGCTATAAATGAGTGCTCCCTTCATGGCAATTGAAGTTAGCTATGTTGTCCACACATATGTCACATGTGTGTCTGGTTGGTGTGTGGAGAAAATGACCACATAGGCTGTTTGAGTTTGAGGGGTCATGCAGTCCTCAAGTAACCAGCTTTTGGATGTCTTTCTTGGATGCACATGATGAGATGAATGCACCCCTATATTGTTTGGGCATAGTAATGGAGGTGCATCTTTGACACCACAAGACTGTCCAGGCCACTGCATGTGTGTAGTAGGGTGTGTAACTGTAGCAGGAGACTCATCCAATGTAAATGTTGCTCAAGAATTATTCCATGCAGTATGAGCATGTGTGAAAGTGTTTCATTACGCATGTCATATTCTCACATTGTCTTTGTAATTGCAATTGTTTGTCAGTGCACGGATTCTGAGTATATTCTTCCTTCCATGCTTTACAGGTGGACCTGCACCGTACACTGTGGGAGAGGTGGCTCATTTTGCGGACCCCGACACCTACAGTGAGTGTTGCATGTGTGCTATTTTTATTGTTTGCTTGTGATGCATGATGGACTACTGTGTGTTGAACAGAATTCAAGGTTTGATGCGCTGCCCATTCATTAGTATTGTTCCATTAGTGGGATTTCAAATATCACTACAGTTTTAGTAGACCTATGCTTATCCATCTCTCAGATTTTGGGTCTGTAGGCCATTCCAGTAGGGCCCGCTATGGGGAATGGGATGAGTCATGTGGAATACACTGGTTAATGTAAGAGTTGCTCTGGGACTTGTCTCGGACTGAGTCTGCATTTCAGACTGACATTCTCCCAGATAGCTTCTGCAAAAGGCTTGTCTGAAATATGCAGCTTCTCTAGTTGAGGATGGACTGAGTACACTGTAGGTTGGATCTTCCGGGGGCATGTACTTCCACAAGTTGAACTAGAAGTGTGTGGGACTAGAGTGCAATGGCCTAGGTGTACGTTCTACTCATGATCATGGGTGTTCTTGCTCCTCTGTGTGTGTGGTAAAATATGCCTCACTGGTAGTATGTGATGTTGGCCTAAGTCAGTACATTTTGACATGTGTGGACCTTGGATAGGACAAGGTTTAGCTGACTCCAATTTGTTGCTAGCCCTTCACTGGTGTTGTGTGTGGAGGCAAATACTTGTTGACCTTTCAATACACTCCTGGGTGTGCATTGAATATGGGATTGTTGGTTGTTCTTCCCACCCCACCCTCAAAGACTGCCATGTGTTTGGGAATAGGGTACCTAGAACTGTAGCAACCAGTATGTTACACATACTTGTGACGATTTGCAACTTTGTTTTGAACCTAGTGTACACACTCGGTTATGGCACATGAGCTCTATACTAGCAAAAAACATTTACAAATGGCAGATATTGAGGGTTGGGATTGTTATCACATAGAGTGACATATGTAGTGAAGTCAGTAGGCGGAAGAGGTTCAGCCATAATGTCAGCTGCATTACCCATTATTTGGATGACAAGTTTAGGCTGATGTCACCCATCATGTAGAGACATGGATATGCTAGGTGTGAGATGCCCTTTTGTATGCAGGCTTCCCATGTACTTCCTCTGAGACTTTCAATGATCTATGTTTTGAAAATAGCTGTTACAACTACAGTAAAAGTAATGTGCAATTGACCCATTGTGCTATTACACCCAATGCATTTCCTATGGTAAATAGTTGCCCTTTCTCTTCACAGCTGCAAACATGAGTGCCGCACAGAGGCATGAGTTTGAAAGGCGGGCAATGAGATACCGGCACATGCTGCAGGTGCAGTCGGGGTTCCAAAGGATGGCCCGAAAATACCAAGCAGATCGGGCCTCCGGAGCATGGTGGGCCTCACCACAGGGTGGCCCAACATTGCCCACTACAGCCACCACCACCACATCCACCAGTTCTCCCCAAGTGGCCCCAGCAACGGCGGGGACAGTTGACCCTGCCTCTGCGGCACGACCTGGACCCCGCCATTTCAGAGCTGCAGGACAGTCCAGTGGGCTACCAACAACTCCCACCCCGAGCACCTCTGCCAGCACACAGACAGCAGCAGCCCCTCCTATTGACCCTGCGGCATTCCTGTCTTTAGACAGGAAAATGGACAAGTTTATTCGTAAGGTGGACAAGCTGAGCCAGGATGTGGCCTACATTAACCCCTTCGCTGCCAGGCCTTTTCCCCCTCCTGTGCCAGGCCTTTTTTTGCCTATTTGGGGCAGTTCGCGCTTAGGCCCTCATAACTTTTTGTCCACATAAGCTAACCAAGCCAAATTTGCGTCCTTTTTTTCCAACATCCTAGGGATTCTAGAGGTACCCAGACTTTGTGGGTTCCCTTGAAGGAGGCCAAGAAATTGGCCAAAATACAGTGAAAATTTCGTTTTTTTCAAAAAAATTGGAAAAAGTGGCTGCAGAAAAAGGCTTGTGGTTTTTCCCCTGAAAATGGCATCAACAAAGGGTTTGCGGTGCTAAACTCAGCAGCTTCCCAGCTTTCAGGAACAGGCAGACTTGAATCAGAAAACCCAATTTTTCAACACAATTTTGGCATTTTACTGGGACATACCCCATTTTTGCAGTTTTTTGTGCTTTCAGCCTCCTTCCAGTCAGTGACAGAAATGGGCATGAAACCAATGCTGGATCCCAGAAACCTAAACATTTCTGAAAAGTAGACAAAATTCTGAATTCAGCAAGGGGTCATTTGTGTAGATCCTACAAGGGTTTCCTACAGAAAATAACAACTGAAAAAGAAAAATATTGAAATTGAGGTGAAAAAAACATAAATGTTTCTCTACGTTTTACTCTGTAACTTTTCCCTGCAATGTCAGATTATCGAAAGCAATATACCGTTACGTCTGCTGGACTCCTCTGGTTGCGGGGATACATAGGGCTTGTAGGTTCATCAAGAACCCAAGGAACCCAGAGCCAATAAATGAGCTGCACCCTGACGTGCGTTTTCATTCTATACCGGGTATAAAGCAATTCATTTGCTGAAATATAAAGAGTAAAAAATTGCTATCAAGAAAACCTTTGTATTTCCAAAAAGGGCACAAGATAAGGTGTTGAGGAGCAGTGGTTATTTGCACATATCTGAATTCCGGGGTGACCAAACTAGCATGTGAATTACAGGGCATTTCTCAAATAGATGTCTTTTTTACACACTCTCCTATATTTGGAAGGAAAAAATGTAGAGAAAGACAAGGGGCAATAGCACTTGTTTTGCTAATCTATGTTCCCCCAAGTCTCCCGATAAAAATGATACCTCACTTGTGTGGGTAGGCCTAGCGCCCGCGACAGGAAACGCCCCAAAGCGCAACGTGGACACATCCAAAATTTTGGGAGAAAACGGAGGTGTTTTTTTGCGAAGTGCCTACCTGTAGATTTTGGCCTCTAGCTCAGCCGGCACCTAGGGAAACCTACCAAACCTGTGCATTTCTGAAAACTAGAGACCTAGAGGAATCCAAGGAGGGGTGACTTGCGGGGCTTGGACCAGGTTCTGTTACCCAGAATCCTTTGCAAACCTCAAAATTTGGCTAAAAAAACACATGTCCCTCACATTTCTGTGGCAGAAAGTTCTGGAATCTGAGAGGAGCCACAAATTTCCTTCCACCCAGCGTTCCCCCAAGTCTCCCGATAAAAATGATACCTCACTTGCGTGGGTAGGCCTAGCGCCGGCGACAGGAAACACCCCAAAACGCAACGTGGACACATCCCGTTTTTTGAAAGAAAACAGTGCCTACCTGTGGATTTTGGCCTGTAGCTCACCTGGCACCTAGGGAAACCTACCAAACCTGTGCATTTCTGAAAACTAGAGACCTAGGGGAATCCAAGAGGGGGTGACTTGCGGGGCTCGGACCAGGTTCTGTTACCCAGAATCCTTTGCAAACCTCAAAATTTGGCTAAAATAACAAGTTTTCCTCACATTTCGGTGACAGAAAGTTCTGGAATCTGAGAGGAGCCACAAATTTCCTTCCACCCAGCGTTCCCCCAAGTCTCCCGATAAAAATTATACCTCACTTGCGTGGGTAGGCCTAGCGCCGGCGACAGGAAACACCCCAAAACGCAACGTGGACACATCCCGTTTTTTGAAAGAAAACAGTGCCTACCTGTGGATTTTGGCCTGTAGCTCACCTGGCACCTAGGGAAACCTACCAAACCTGTGCATTTCTGAAAACTAGAGACCTAGGGGAATCCAAGATGGGGTGACTTGCGGGGCTCGGACCAGGTTCTGTTACCCAGAATCCTTTGCAAACCTCAAAATTTGGCTAAAATAACAAGTTTTCCTCACATTTCAGTGACAGAAAGTTCTGGAATCTGAGAGGAGCCACAAATTTCCTTCCACCCAGCATTCCCCCAAGTCTCCCGATAAAAATGATACCTCACTTGTGTGGGTGGGCCAGGTGCCTGGAACAGAATAAGGCCCAAAACCTGAAGGGATAGAAGGGATAGTTGGGGGAGCCACGCAAGCCACACCTCCCTGGACTCCTTGGGGTGCCTATTTTAAAAAAAAATCTGGGTTTTGTAGGTTTCCCTACATGACAGCCGCACCCTGGACCAAAAACATAGGTGGGCCCTCCCCCCCCAAACACAGGCATTTTTGGAATATATCACTTTGATGTGTGCACATACGTCCGTGATGTGCCAAACACTAAAATTGTGAAAAGAAACACACTTAGGTTATGTGAAGAAGACCCCTCACCCACCAACCAAGTTGGTGGCATGCTTCATCATCGGGGTCCCACCCGAGGCACCTAGCGTGTCACAGGTGTGCTGCGACGCCTGATTACAGAGGAGCAGGTTTTGTCTTTCTGTACAACACATACTGGTTGGATTTGGCACGAGGGTGAGTGATGGTTCAGTGGATCAAATTTTATTAACAAGAGATTTCACAAAAATGAAATGCACTGCTAATAACTGAAAGGCAAAAAAGTGAACCAATGACTCACAGCTCGTGAGCTGTAAAGCCGCGACAAGGCACCAACCACTTTACAGGCCATTCACACACCTTTCATACATGACACGCACAAGACCATTCACACCGCCAGCCACGGGCCCAGCACATTACAACACTCACATCGACAGACCGCGCCACTCAAGGGCCCATCACTTACATACGCCCACATGCCTGATACAAGAATCACACCAGCTGATGGGAGTGTGGACTGCCGTTCGGCTGGCACCGCCAGCCAAGCGCCACCCCACGCACACCGCCAGCCAAGCGCCACCCCACGCACACCGCCAGCCAAGCGCCACCCCACGCACACCGCCAGCCAAGCGCCACCCCACGCACACCGCAATCACTTTTTTTTATTTATAAACAACAAAGAAACTACTAATTATAAAATAAGCACAAAACTACAAACACAAAAGCTCTAACTAAATACACAACGGATGCCAACCGTGAAACATATGAAAATATAAAACAGACAGCTTACGCTCACGGTATTTCCCAAAAGTTTTTCCTTGTGTGGTAACTTCTAAAACAGCTGGGCACACACAGCCCAGGCTTTGAAGGGCATTCGGGGCAGTACATCCGGCTCTCCCTCCGGATTGATCTCCGGGCACATACTCTACATTTCTTTGTGGGCATGTCTTTTTTGGGAGTGGGAGGAATGTGATCTGGAAAGTGCCGATCTTTCAATCTAGCCACATCCTCCACCACTTCTACTCTAGGAACTCTTGCCGGTTCCACCACAATAAGGCTTTCTATCACCGACTCCTGAAATTTAACAAATGTCATCCTTGACTCGGGTGAACAATCCTTGTATACAATAAAGGCATTAAAAGTTGCCAAATGAAATAAATGTAGGGCCAACTTTTTATACCACACATATGACTTACGAAGAGCAGTGTAAGGTTCTAACCTCTGATCTACTCTATCAACACCACCCATGTGCCTATTGTAGTCCAAAATGCACGCAGGTTTGCGCACTTCCGCAACCTGACCCCAAACAGCCACAGGGGAAGTACTCTCATCATGGATGGTCGATAGCATGTACACATCCCTCCTGTCTGAAAATTTCAGAGCTAGCAGCTCATTATTCCGCAAGGCACTGCACTGTCCCCTCTCAAGTTTTTTACAGACAAGCTCCCTTGGATAGCCTTTCCGGTTAGAACGGATTGTGCCACAAGCAACAGTGTCCACCCTAAACAACTCCTTGAACAACTGCACTCCAGTGTAGAAATTATCTACGTACAAATGGTGACCTTTGTTAAACAGCCGTCTAGCAAGTTCCCACACAATTTTTTCGCTAACTCCAAAATTGGCCGGACAACCAGGAGGGTCAATACTGGAATCCCTACCAGTGTAGACCCGGAAATTATACACATATCCTGTACTGCTTTCTGACAGCAGATACAATTTAATCCCATACCGTGCCCTCTTACTAGGAATGTACTGCTTAAAAACTAAACGCCCCTTGAAAAGGACCAAAGACTCGTCCACACTTATCTCTTTGCCTGGGACATAGACCTCTGAAAACCGATCCACAAAATGATCAAGGACAGGCCTAATCTTAAAAAGGCGGTCACAATCAGGGTGATCTCGTGGCAAGGCTAAAGCATTGTCTACAAAATGCAGCATACGAAGAAGAAGCAAATACCGATTACGTGTCATAGTTGCAGGAAATATAGCAGTTGCCATCAAGGGACTAGTAGACCAATAAGAAGCCAGTGACGGCTTCCTGATCAACCCCATCAAAAAAGACAAACCTACAAACCTTTTCATCTCTTCCAGATATGTGGGAACCCAATGAGTAGCTCTAGACTGAGGTTTAAGTCTGGCAGCGTTGTCCCGCAAATATTGCTCTGCATACACATTTGTCTGCTCCACAATCTCTTCCAAAAATACATCGTCCATAAACAAGTGAAAGAAATGGACAGGCAGAAAGTTTTTCGTATTAACTCTACACCCTGGGAGACCAGTAAATGCAGGTAACTGTGGCTGCTCCATGTTTGGGGCAATCCAGGTGTCAGGTCTTCCAATGGGAAACCCTGCAGCCCCAGGCTGCTGCACTCTTGGCACATCAATGTCCTCCTCTAACACAGGCCCTTCATCTGCACTGAGAGTAGCTTCCTCATCAGAAGAATACTCTCGGACAGAAAACTCACTTCCAGAATCTCCTGCTTCCTCCTCTGCCTCAGATGCAGAGTCAGTGTCGTAATCATGGTCTGAAGACGACTCAAAGAGCATGCGAACAACCTGCTGAGCGGTCACTTTGCGGCTAGCCATGATCCTAACAACAAATGGATTGCCAACAACAACTAGCACTAAAATAAGTAATAAACAAAGTGTAGCTTTATCACAAAGAGTTATGTACTACAAAAAACAATACCACACAGTTGCCTGAAATAGCTACTCACCAAGCAACTACTCTGCAATCACCAATGATATCCCACTAAAAAGAAAAAAGAAATTTAGACATATGACAACACAAACACCACTGTGCTCAAATCTAAGGACAATGTCAAACACACAATACTGCATTTAGTACACCACCTACAAACATGTCAACAATACTCCTTTGGAGTAAATTGCGTTCACTTACCTAAAACATGCAACTATGCAAACCGCAGGACAACTACTGCCAAAACCGCAAAGATCCACAGCAAAGGAAGCAAAAGCGTTGAACTAGAAGAAAAAGAAGAAATACATTGTTATAATCACAAATACAAATACTTTGCCAGTTGACAAACACCCCACCACCAAGAACTTAGCAGTTGTCCCTGGTACCTAAGTGGATCCTGCCCCCCTCGGGGTAGATGGGCGTAAAAGATTTGGCCAATCTGACCCCAAGGGGGACAGAAATGGGCAACACCTCTGTGCCCCCTTTCAGGTGGCGACCCTTCCCCAAGGGGGCACCCCCAGCACAACACAAAACAAAAAAATCCCTGCCCTCCTTGGGGGCAGATGGCCCTACAAAATTACGGGCAGAGATGGGCAATACAAATTTTCCCCACCTTAGGGGGGCGACCGTTGCCCAAGGGGTGCCCCCAAACACACACCAAACACAATCCCTGGCACCTAGTGTGCTTCCACCCCCCCCCCCCGGCCCCTGCCCGCGATCGTGGAGCAGGAGTCTTGAGAAAACAGACACAGGGGGAAAGGAAAAACCCTTTCCTTTCCCCCCATGTCTGTTTTCTCAACCCCCCCCGCCCCCCAAAAACGGAGAGGACTCACCTGTGAGCTCCTGCTCCGAAGACGCGCTGGAAGCAAATGGCTTCCAGCGCGCCGGCAACACTAGATGACGTCAGCGCGCTGCGCGCGCGCTGATGTCATCGGATTGCCGTGGGGGGGGGGGCGGGGGTGGAAGGGGAAGGTCTTCCCCTTCCATCCCCGCCTGGGGGGAGAAGGGGGGTGCACGGGGGGCGCGCTAGCGCGCCCCCAAGTTCCCCTGTGCCTAGGACGAGATGATCTCGTCCAAGGCACAGGGGAACTGTAGCCTTGGACGAGATCATCTCGTCCAAGGCACAGAAGGGGTTAAGAAGAGGGTTAGGTCCATCAGGCGGACCCTACGGAGGGCCAACCTCTAGGACTTTATTGATTGTTTTAAATTTATCCCTCCCCTCTCTCCTCTTTCCTTTTTGTCATGATAGTTGGGTTTTGGGGATTAGTGTTAGGTTAGTGTAGGTTGTTAGCTTAGTTAGTGTTAGGGAGGAGGGTGGGGGGTCCTTATTCTTTCTATTTTTCATTTTTGTGTGTGTCGGTGGGTGGGGGTCAATGTTGGGATTCCTGTCTGTTTAGAAAAAAAAAAAAATACAAAAAAATATATGATTGTTTAGGATAGTATAGTATGTGTGTAGGTTAGTATGTGTTGTCCTGCATGTGTCCTGTCTAATAATGGTGGGTGGGGGGTTGATGTTTAGATCGTTTCGTTATATGTGTAGAGTAAGTTTAGCTTAGGTTAGTTAGGGACAGTTGTGGGTTAGGAGTAGTCAGGTTAGATTAGTGTAGGTATGACTTTTGCCTTAGTTGCCTCTGGTGTGAATACATATGAATAAATATATAGTTAACCCTTTGCATTATGTGTTAACTGCTACTTGATCGTGGCCTTGTCACACAGGCACTTTAGAGTTATCTACTGCACAGTTGATGTGTATAATAACACAGAGACATATTAGGTGTGCAAGTGCTATTTATTGATAGGTTCTGTATTGCAAAATGTACATTGTCCATGTTTGCTGACTCCGTTCTGGTGCATTCTTACATGGTGATCCTACATAAGGGGTGTGGATGATGCTCCTGACATGCTGGGGTGATGTAACAGACAGTGCAGAGGGACAGGATTTGCCGAATAGTAGGAGAGAGACATTCACTGGCAATGCTGACAAGTCATACAGTGGTTAGCAGAACAGTCATTGAGTATAGTTGTAGTGAGACTGGCAATTGACAAAACGTAGGACCTTGGTCAAAGTAGGCCATGGTGCAGGGACTAGTGCTTCCGGGTACTCTTCTGTGAGAATGTGATCTGTTCCATTTCTTCTTCTGATGTGTGTGTTGCCTGCTTTGTCCTTGTTGTTGTTGGTTGTGAAGGGGCAACACACACCTCAGTGTTAGAAGACGTGGAGTCAGACATCCCGGTGGCTGCTCCCTGTGAAGTTCTTAAGGGCAGTACTGCTGCAAGGAGGGCATGCTGGTTTTTGAGAATAGCAGCTACATCACGATGGTAGGCAGCCAGGTCGGCCCTGAGGGAGTCATGATTGCATTTGTGCATGCAGTGGAAAGTTTGGGGTGCGAGGTGTTTTGGCAACTCCCTTACTGCAGTGGTGAATTCCTTTATAGTTTCTTGTAGTCCTTGCAGTATGGATGTTAGGGCTTGCATAGCTGCTGCCTGATCTGCAGATGACATCATGCACAAGCGCACCCCCTCAAGGCTGGCTGCCATATTTTGCATCCCACCCGCACCTCCTTGGCCAGCTCCCGCTGTACTCCAACTACAGTTCTTTCAAAGCTGGTGCCAGTGTCGTCAGAGTCCTCAGCTGTGTAGGAGCTGGCAGGTCTTGCAATTGGGGTGGTGGGTGGTTCTTCTGTGATGGCTGCTTGTTCTGTGCTCCTCCTTGTGACTGAAGGTGGGGTCTGGAGGGTTTCAAGGACCTTTTGGATGGTCTCCTGGGGAATGTTTATGGGCTCGTCATCCATGTCATCAGGGAAATCAGGGACAGGCATATCGGCAGGAAATCCATGTTCCTCTGCAATGAAACAGGGTACAATTAGTGTGTCTGTGTTGTGACAATTTTGCCGTAACATGCAAGCCTTTGGATGAATTTACTTTGTGATCTTGTTTGGTATTGGTATCTGCTGTCCTTCATATGGGCATTGTTATAGGCCTATGGCCCACCTTGTGTCACCTGTATGATATAGAGTTATCAGACTTGTCTGCCTAATCGCCTCTAGGTGTTGCTTTGTACCAATTAGGGAATAGCCATCTTTTTGTCCTACTCGACCCTCCGTGTATATCTATTCTTATGGTGAGACCTTTCACTGGCTGTGGGTGTTGTGATTGCCCTGGCAGCACACTTGCCTCTCAGGACCTGCCCCAATCTCTGATTGTTCACATTGACCTAATTGTAATTGTTATGTGGCATATCCTATGCATGGCAATGTTACGATGTGATATGGATGTAGACATTGTTAATGTTTCCAGCTGATGTTGGGTAATGTGTGTTTAATTGGATTGCCATGTTTATAGTATCAATGTCCTATTTGGTCCTCTGACTGTGCAGGTGTATTTCAGTGACCAGTTGCATGTGTCCCCTCCTCAATGTTGTTGTCTGAGCAGTATGACATTTGTGATGTTGCCTTGTTAGCCAGGCATGTGAAGGACCCTGACATATGCAGCATGTGTGTGTCCTTAGTGCTGTGTGGCTCCTATTGCTGTTTACTTTGGCTGATGTATGTGTCAACTATGGGCATTGACATTTGAGTGTACTGGTGCCTTTGTCTTATTTCTGGAGATTGTTGCAGATGTCATCCTCACCCCATAATTTAGGTATGTATGTTCCATGGGGAGGTTACTGCCATTGGCTACTATAGCTGCACAGAGATCAGAGGTGTTAGTGTCAACTGTTGTTGCAGTTACATTGCAGTTGTTGTTTTGGCTACTGGATTACTGATAGGGACCTAGTTGATGTAGGAGATATTTTGACTGACGAGTGCCAGGATGTAAGTTTGACGTAGTGACCTTCCCACCTGTTGAGGCTTTCCCTTAGCTCCATTGTTGTCATGACAGGATGCCCCCATGGGACTGTTGTTGGTGTTGTGTAATGTCGTGCCCCAGCTTCTGTCTGTGCAGGGCATGCCCCCCTGCCGTGCCCCTTTACCCATGCCACTCCATATATATGCTGACTTACATGCATTGTGTAGTAGGTATTCCCCACCCCGGTTGCAGTTAACATTATTGCATTATAATTCCCCATGCGACTTACCCTGCATGTGTGTTGTCTCGTGGTAGTCTGCGCTGTCCTGTCCTTGAATCCCTGTGACGATCTCCTCAGGGATGACGGCTGCGACCATCTCCTCCATGTGGTCCAGGGCCTCCTGGTGTGCTGGACTCCCACCTCCAGTCTGCAGTGCTGCCTTCCTGTTCCTGGCCATTTTTTCCTTTGTCCTACGTTTGCAGTAATGCCAGCGTTTCTTACACTCTGTGACTGTTCTGCGTACTTCAGCCACACTGTTGATCTTGTCAACAATTTGTTGCCATATGGCCTCTCTCCTACTGATTGGCAACTTAGAGGTGATGAACAGTTGGTGCTGGTGTTCTGTCACCTCTTTAACCAGGATTTCCTGCTCCTCTGCACTGAAGCGACACTTTCTTTTTTTTCTATATATGTCCTGGTTCCTGTATGGATCATCCTGGCTGGTTCCTGGTCTGCTGTCATCTTCCTGGGGTCTGTAGTGGCATCTGGGATCCATTTTGGCTCTCCTCTGCTGAAAGGGCAGTGTTCGCGGGTATTTTTGACGATATTGCGTCAAAAAAAATGGTGCTTTCCGGGTTGCGCTGTCGTAAATCGACCCACAGTCATTTACGTCGCGTTAACGTCGTTTTCTTTTACGACTTGACGCCGCGATGTGCGTAAAAAAAAATGACTCCCACCTGTTGGTTGCGCCGCCGTGCGTCAAAGTATAAATTTGACGCCCGCACGGCGCATCGAAATGGCGTTAGCCGGCGGTAACATTTTTGACGCAAAACTGCGCCGGCGCAGCTTTACGTCAAAAAGTATAAATATGGCCCTATGTTTCTTGCTCTTTCTATGCATGCTGCACTCTGCAACACGCAGAGAAAGAGCGAATCCCATTTGGAGATTGTTTTTATTGCAGGAGGGTGTCCCTCCTGCACAACAACTGTCCCCCTCTTAAAGCAGCCATCCGTGCACCATGGCGCAAGTGTGGCTGCGTTGGGGCTTGGCTGCAAATTTAGCAACAACACAGGTGACAACATAGGGGTGCACTATATACGATTAGATGCAGCACATCCCTGCATTGTGAAAATGATGAAATGCGGCACTGCCAATTTTGCCACTGCGTCGAACTCTGTCATTTTTAGTTACATATAAGTCTAAATGTGGCTTGACACCACCTTATACATATGGCACGGTGCTGGCCATAGTGCACCACGAGCCTCCCAAGACGTGACTCTCTGGTGGCCCATTATATCACCATCCAGCCTACTATGATATGTGATCATTCGGCAGGCTAAAACATCTGGCATTGCATTCCACACTCATGACTGACTCACACCAAACCCTGGATTACCTCACAGGGCACACATTCTTATACTTACTGGACGCATCGGGGTCTTCAAACCGCGCCACTTTTCCGCCAGGGGGCTGGTCCAACTGTAAGACATGAATTGTGAACCATGCTTAGTGTAAATGCAAAATCGGTGCAAGTGGACAACATAGTTGAGTATAAACTAGTTAAGCCGAGTGAGCTAGTCATCCTAGTGGAAGATCAGAGCAACAGACAAACCACTACAATCACTCAATAACACATACACTCAGATGAGGTAGAGCCATGCATCAAAACACTATCACTGGACCAGAGACTCCTGTGGTGCTACTCCTGTGGTGCTACACCGTGCAACATTAATGTGTGGCATTGTCATGCAGCTGTCCGTGAGCACGACTCCTCCATTACCAAAATGGGACTGTTTGATCATGTATTTTCCATCTGAGGGCCATGCTATTGTTGTTGCAGTTCTAAGACCATTGTCACACCCATAGCATCTTTTCCTGCAACAGATGTAGTAAACATCTACATCATTCTCATGGCTCACAGACATGCTACTACCCTGGGATTGTGTGGGTATTGCAAGGTGTTGAGGATTGGCATTATACATCTAATGAACACAGTTAAATGTGTGTGCCATCACAAGGCAGACTCACTTTGTAAATTGTTATGGCTGTGGACTCATATGCAGTTGGTTTACCTACCTGCACATTGACTGAATTGAAACATGTATGTATTGCAAATAGTGGGTGGCCTGCCTTTTTTGCCATTGTATACCATATGAATCCAGTGAGGGATAAGTACATTGGCATAGAAATAGCGCTTAACACAGACACACTTGTGCTGTGGTCAGAGGATGCATGTGGTGTTGCAGGCTAGTGAGTGATGTGGCAGAGATGGAGCTGATGCAGTGCAGCCCCATACTGTCAGTGAGGAGCTGAAGGCCAGTGGTATAGACTGCACATGTGTGTGGTATGGGGCGGTAGAGGCTGTCTCTGGTCGATAATGAACTGGAACATGGAACTGCCAGTAGTCTCTTCCCAATTCATGTTCCCTCCCTTACATGGCCTTGCCTAATAACATGAAGGGACCTATTGGACTACAGTGGTGCAGCACCTAGAGCCTGGTTAATGAAAAAGTGAGCGCCACCTTTGTGTCATTTTTAGACACAAAAGCAACGCAAACTTACATATCATATGTGTAATTTGTAAGTTTGTACCGCTTACGCGTCAATCAATGACGCAAAAGCGGCACTAACTTTTCATAAATCCGGCTCCTAGTGCTGCCCCACATGAAGTGTGCCCCATAGCACAGGACTGGCAACACCATGTGTGGGCCATCTTTACAAAACAGCGCACTATGGTGTTAGGGGGAGTTGTGGTGGCAATACCTGACACTACTCTAGCACGTTGCAAGACTTACATCTCAAGTACATACGCTAGTCCTGCAAGGCACCCAGAGGTGCTTTGTAATTGAAGTGCAACTCTTTTGAATGTCTGCAATGATCATGCTGTAGAAATGTTGTGACTAATGTGGCAAAGTGATCTCATTGAATCAATTGCACCATATTCATTAAACCCTCGGGCCGGAAGACCCCGTTTGCAAACATTATGCCTGGGGCTGGGCTCATGTGTGTGAAATGTTGACAAATGTGCGCTGTGCATGAATTCCGACACTTTGTTGACACAATCCTGGGAAAAATGGTAGGGTGGGTGTGCCTTAGCGTTTTATACATGACACAATGCTGGTGCAAATGGGATATGAAAAGTATGCCTTCGTGATGGTTGTGCAGGACTCATCAAACATCTGATCTGCATTGGTTTCATTGTTGGACATGTGAACTCCAGGCCTGAACTGGCACAGAGATTCTTCATACCGGCTGCACATCACCTGTTCGCAAGCATTGCATGGAGCACTCCAACTAATCTGCTACTGTCATTCAAAGCAATAATCAGTCAATAGTATGCCAATGGGAGACTTACCAACAGTTCTGCCAATCTCAGTAACCCAAGTGATCCAGCAGATCCTGCTCCCTTGCCACCAGATCTGCCCAGCGATGCTTGATTCCGTCCTGTGTTATAGATGTGCCTCAAGTGTAGGAGCACTTTGCCCTACCGCAGCCACCTGGCCTCCGTCTGTTATCCGAGGATCACTCGCCATCCATTTGCAGCATCGTTGGCAGGTAGTGGGCCACGAGCCATGCCAAGCCCCCCAGCTCATCTGCAGACATCCTGCTCATTCGCCCTTTGCCAGACATGACCACTGGTGATTGGAGTTCACCAAAAATACAACGAGAAAAATTAAAGGAAACTTAAACCCACTAATTATACCCAACTACCCCAACTACTTAACTACCCCAGACAGACACCCAACAATACAATGACAAAACTGTACAATTACTACACAAAATACAACATATTTGACAAAATCCACACAAAAACACAAGACACAGTGCAATGGACACTACAAAATTGACAACAGAATCCAACAATCGACCACCAGCTCCAAAACACCACCACACACAGTCACAAGGGATCAGACTGTAAAGAGAAAGTGAAACTACAACCACTGTACCATCCTTGTAGACCGGATTTCCTGTTACATCACTTCCTGGGTGTGTGTGTCACGTTTTTTAGTTATGTGTCTTTTTATTTGACCCATTGTGCTTATTTGTTGTTTTATAGATGCATGACGCCCGTGCTTTGTTTTTATTGACGCATGATGGTAATGCGGCATTTCCATGTGGTCCAGGCATCAAAAAACTTGTGGACGTCCGATTGAGTTTCTGGGGCTAGGTGTCATTTTGGTGATAGGACTTGTATGGTTCATGCGTATGTGTGAAAAAAAAATGATGCATGACGGTTATGCGTTGATTTCTCACAAGGGTGCATTAAGAGGAATGTGAACTTTGAATTCCCGCTAAGGGCCCATGTGTCATTTTCTTCATGTTGGTGGATGTTTTTGATGCATTTTCGTAATATTTTTTTTGCCTCATTTCTTGTTTGCGTGGTTTTTGCATTTTCCTTGAGTGCGCCCAGATTCACCAAACATATGACATGGGCTGTGCTGCAATGTGGCATATGGGGTATGGCTACATGTTGAAGTCCATGCAGCAATGTGGTAAGGGTGAGATTGGTTGTTTGCACCAATGAGTGTGTTTTGGAGTCGACTTTATGCAATCACTCTCACTTTGTGCATATATGCTTATGTACCTACAGTATGTCCACATATATTTTGGCACATGTGTGCTCTGTGTGAACATATGTGTAGGTATCTAGATGTGTGGATGGACTACATAGTTATCTCTGTAACAATAGTGTTTAGACCTACACAGAACTGATGATATGAGATGGCCTGACTCCCAGCACGTGCTCAGGCATGTGTCACCCATTACAATTTGGACTCAGAGTATGCAGTGTAATTGGACTGCTTTGACATCACATTTCCCCTGGCAAGTTAATTGGCATTGTGTGTTGACTCCGTGGTCAATAGTTGGATGTTCCGTCTTGTTGCTCATGGTACCCGTGTGCCATGTGGTTGCCCATGCATCTCAGTTGCTGGTGATGTCATGTACACCTGTGTTAGTGAAATATGTTATCTGCCATGTGTGTATAGAAACAGGTGTAAGTGCATTTTAGTAACTCATTATGAGATTGGTGTCTGAAGGGAATGTTCAAGATCACATTACAAGCTTCCAGCATGGACAGAATTTGGCATTTAACTATTGCATATGCAGTCACACCACTGGCACCCATATATTTTGTATTTTGTATTTATATTTTGTATGACAGAACATGTGAAGATAATTTGTAAATGTCACAGGTTTTTTGCTACCTATGCTAATATTGTACTGGTTGTTTTTTATCCTGAATCTTGACACGTTACTATGCCAGTGCAATTATGATGGTAAATGTGTGCTGAGATATATTGTATATGTGTGCCAGCCTCCAAATGGATACTCAGATTTGTCTAGTTCATGTTTGTCATTACTGTCACATACTCTGCTGTACCACGGAGTGCTAGTATTGCAGTGTGGCATAGATTTCAGGCCTACTCTTCGTCACCACTGTGTGGGTATGTACGGCAACAGAAACACATGTTTGAATGGGAAGCTGCAGGTTTCTGGTGCTCCAATTTGTTCTTCCCCCTGTGCAGATACATCAGGCACCTGACTATGTCATATGTTGATGTAGTCAGGTCAGTGGTCTGTGGCTTAATAAAGCTGGGATCTCTGCCATTACTGATTGTATCTCACCAGCCTTTGCAGACTCCCCAGTGGTTATACACATGCACAAATGTGTTCATACAGACCAGGATGTAACGCTTTGCTAGGCCTTCCCCTCTCAGGTACAGTGCTCGGCTGCTTGCACATGTAGGACATGTCCCATTCATATGACTCATTATCGTTTCCATGTGCAGCATGTTTAGGGGTTGTATAACTAGTGATTTCAACGATCAACCAATGGCATGGTACAGATGGTGTTGTATGTGACTCGCTCATGCCATGCTGCCAGGTTAAGGCCAGATACCATGTTATGGTAGTGCCAAAGATGTCTGGGTCATGTATGTACCTGGCCAGCCTCAGTATACATATGTGAAGGACAGACCTGCAGGCATTGATGTGTCTGTTTTGGAGTATGTCTGTTCATTTTCCTATTTTTTCAGTCAATACTGAGAATATATGTATTCTGTCCTCCATGAATCCCAGATATCTGGCAGCTACTGTTTTGTACACATCTTCTACAACAACATTGTGTGGTGATGTAGGGACAGAATCCAAAATATGACTTGGGTAATGTTGGGGTCTAGCCTCTTCCTACTACTGGCAACTTGCTAGTTCCTGTACCATTGGTGGTATTAGTGAGATGTAATGAGTGCCACACACACATCTCATAACTTAGAGCACCGCACTTGTGTAGTCTCCAGGTGACATGCTGTGTTCTATTTGGAACTTTCAGTGGGTATCTCTGAGCTGTCTGTCCACACCCTCCATGGAACATGAATATGTAATTCTACCAGCATCCTACAACCCAGGTAACTCTTACCTTGACTCAATGATGTAAAGGTTAGAAATCATCTTGGTGCTGTATTTATCTTTTGGAACAACCTACCTACATGGCTTGGTGTACTCCGACTCAATGTGATGTTGGCTATCTGATCGTATTGGACATTGCAACACATAGTAGCGCACCCACACCAGATTGTGGTGTTGGAGTTCAAAACATGTATGGGATACATTTCTACAGTTAGTACCATGCAATTGTTCTGTATTGTGAGTGAGACTGAGTGTCGTGTTTTGATATGTGATGTGTGATGTTGTCATACAGAGCATACTATTTAACCCCTTCGCTGCCAGGCCTTTTCCCCCTCAGGTGCCAGGCCTTTTTTTGGCTACTTGGGGCAGGGCGCGCTTAGGCCCTCCTAACTTTTTGTCCACATAAGCTACCCACGCCAAATTTGTGTACTTTTTTTCCAACATCCTAGGGATTCTAGAGGTACCCAGACTTTGTGGGTTCCCCTGAAGGAGGCCAAGAAATTTGCCAAAATACAGTGACAATTTCGTTTCTTTTTTTAAAAAATGGGAAAAAAGGGCTGCAGAAGAAGGCTTGTGGTTTTTCCCCTGAAAATGGCATCAACAAAGTGTTTGCGGTGCTAAAATCACCAGCTTCCTTGGGTGTGAAACCAATGCTAACCTAAACATTTCTGAAAACTAGACAAAATTCTGAATTCAGCAATGGGTAATTTGTGTAGATCCTACAAGGGTTTCCTGCTGGAAATAACAACTGAAATAAAAAAATATTGAAATTGAGGTGAAAAATCCAGCCATTTCTCTCTACGTTTTACTCTGTAACTTTTTCCTGCAATGTCAGATATTTGAAAGCAATATACTGTTAGGTCTGCTGGACTCTTCTGGTAGCGGGGATATAAAGGGCTTGTAGGTTCATCATGAACCCTAGGTTCCCAGAGCCAATAAATGAGCTGCACCTTGCAGTGGGTTTTCATTCTATACCGGTTATACAGCAATTCATTTGCTGAAATATAAAGAGTCAAAATAGGTATCAAGAAAACCTTTGTATTTCCAGAATTTGCACAAGATAAGGTTTTGAGGAGCAGTGTTTATTTGCACATCTCTGAATTCTGGGGTGCCCATACTAGCATGTGAATTACAGGGCATTTCTCAAATAGACGTCTTTTTTACACGCTGTCTTATATTTGGAAGGAAAAAATTTAGAGAAAGACAAGGGGCAATAACACTTGTTTTGCTATTCTATGTTTCCCAACACCTCCCGATAAAAATGGTGCCTCACTTGTGTGGGTAGGCATAGTGCCTGCGACAGGAAATGCTCCAAAACACAACGTGGACATATCAAATTTTTCTACAGGAAACAGAGGTGTTTTTGGCAAGGTGCCTACCTGTGGATTTTGGCCTCCAGCTCAGCCGGCACCTAGGGAAACCTACCAAACCTGTGCATTTTTGAAAAGTAGAGCCCTAGGAGAATTCAAGTCAGGCTGACTTGTAGGGCTCACACCAGGTTCTGTTAACCAGAATCCTTTGCAAACCTCAAAATTTGGCATAAAAAACACTTTTTCCTCACATTTCGGTGACAGAGAGTTCTGGAATCTGAGAGGAGCCACAAACGTCCTTCCACCCAGCGTTCCCCCAAGTCTCCCGATAAAAATGGTACCTCACTTGTGTGGGTAGGCATAGTGCCTGCGACAGGAAATGCTCCAAAACACAACGTGGACACATCACATTTTTCTACAGAAAACAGAGGTGTTTTTTGCAAAGTGCCTACCTGTGGATTTTGGCCTCTAGCTCAGCCGGCACCTAGGGAAACCTACCAAACCTGTGCTTTTTTTAAAAACTAGAGACCTAGGGGAATCCAAGACAGGGTGACATGTGGGGCTCTCACCAGGTTCTGTTACCCAGTATCCTTTGCAAACCTCAAAATTTTGGCTAAAAAACACTTTTTCCTCACATTTCGGTGACAGAGAGTTCTCGAATCTGAGAGGAGACACAAATTTCCGTCCACCCAGCGTTTCCCCAAGTCTCCCAATAAAAATGGTACCTCACTTGTGTGGGTAGGCATAGTGCCTGCGACAGGAAATTATCCAAAACACAACGTGGACACATCACATTTTTCTACAGAAAACAAAGGTGTTTTTAGCAAAGTGCCTACCTGTGGATTTTGGCCTCTAGCCCAGCCGGCATTTAGGGACACCTAGCAAACCTGTGCATTTTTTAAAACTAGAGACCTAGGGCAATCCAAGACGGGGTGACTTGTGGGGCTCTCACCAGGTTCTGTTACCCCGAATCCTTTGCAAACCTCCAAATGTGGCTAAAAAAATACTTTTTCCTCACATTTCGGTGACAGAGAGTTCTGGAATCTGAGAGGAGCCACACATTTCCTTCCACCCAGCGTTTCCCCAAGTCTCCCAATAAAAATGGTACCTCACTTGTGTGGGTAGGCATAGTGCCCGGGACAGAAAATGCTCCAAAACACAACGTGGACACATCAAATTTTTCTACAGAAAACAGAGGTGTTTTTTTGCAAAGTGACTACCTGTGGATTTTGGCCTCTAGCTCAGCCGGCACAAAGGGAAACCTACCAAACCTGTGCATTTTTTAAAACTAGAGACCTAGGGGAATCCGAGACGGGGTGACTTGTGGGGCTCTCACCAGGCTCTGTTACCCAGAATCCTTTGCAATCCTCAAAATTTGGCTAAAAAAACACTTTTCCCTCACATTTCGGTGACAGAGAGTTCTGGAATCTGAGAGGAGCCACAAACTTTCTTCCACCAGCGTTCCCCCAAGTCTCCCGATAGAAATGGTACCTCACTTGTATGGGTAGGCATAGTGCCTGCGACAGGAAATGCTCCAAAACACAATGTGGACACATCACATTTTTCTACAGAAAACAATGGTGTTTTTTGCAAAGTGCCTACCTGTGGATTTTGACCTCTAGCTCAGCCGGCACCCTGGGACACCTAGCAAACCTGTGCATTTTTGAAAACTAGAGACCTAGGGGAATCCAAGATGGGGTGACTTGTGGGGCACTCACCAGGTTCTGTTACCCCGAATCCATTGCAAACCTCAAAATCTGGCTAAAAAAACACTTTTTCCTCACATTTCGGTGACAGAGAGTTCTGGAATCTGAGAGGAGCCACAAATTTCCTTCTACCCAGCGTTTCCCTAAGTCTCCCGATAAAAACGGTACCTCACTTGTGTGGGTAGGCATAATGCCTGCGACAGGAAATGCTCCAAAACACAGTGTGGACACATCACATTTTTCTACAGAAAACAAAGGTGTTTTTTGCAAAGTGCCTACCTGTGGATTTTGGCCTCTAGCTCAGCCGGCACCTAGGGACACCTAGCTAACCTGTGCATTTTTGAAAACTAGAGACCTAGGGGAATCCAAGACGGGGTGACTTGTGGGGCTCTCACCAGGTTCTGTTACCCCAAATCCTTTGCAAACCTCAAAATTTGGCTAAATAAACACTTTTCCCTCACAATTCGGTGACAGAGAGTTCTGGAATCGGAGAGGAGCCACAAATTATCTTCCACTCAGCATTCCCCGAAGTCTCCCGATAAAAATGGTACCTCACTTGTGTGGGTAGGCAAAGTGCCTTCGACAGGAAATGCTCCAAAACACAACGTGGACACATCACATTTTTCTACAGAAAACAGAGGTGTTTTTTGCAAAGTGCCTACCTGTGGATTTTGGCCTCCAGCTCAGCCAGCACCTAGGGAAACTTACCAAACCTGTGCATTTTTTAAAACTAGAGACCTAGGAGAATTCAAGTCGGGGTGACTTGTGGGGCTCTCACCAGGTTCTGTTAACCAGAAACCTTTGCAAACCTCAAAATTTGGCTTACAAAACACTTTTTCCTCACATTTCGGTGACAGAGAGTTCTGGAATCTGAGAGGAGCCACAAACTTTCTTTCACCCAGTGTTTCCCCAAGTCTCCCGATAAAAATGGTACCTCACTTGTGTGGGTAGGCATAGTGCCTGAGACAGGAAATGCTCCAAAACACAACGTGGATACATCAAATTTTTCTACAGAAAACAAAGGTGTTTTTTGCAAAGTGCCTACCTGTAGATTTTGGTCTCTAGCCCAGCCGGCACCTAGGGACACCTAGCAAACCTGTGCATTTTTTAAAACTAGAGACCTTATGGAATCCAAGACCGGGTGACTTGTGGGGTTCTCACCCGGTTCTGTTACCCCGAATCCTTTGCAAACCTCAAAATTTGACTAAAAAAACACTTTTTCCTCACATTTCGGTGACAGAGAGTTCTGGAATCTGGGAGGAGCATCAAATTTCCTTCTGCCAAGCGTTCCCCCAAGTCTCCCAATAAAAATGGTACCTCACTTGTGTGGGTAGGCATAGTGCCCGGGACAGAAAATGCTCCAAAACACAACGTGGACACATCACATTTTTCTACAGAAAACAGAGGTGTTTTTTTGCAAAGTGACTACCTGTGGATTTTGGCCTCTAGCTCAGCCGGCACAAAGGGGAACCTACCAAACCTGTGCATTTTTTAAAACTAGAGACCTAGGGGAATCCGAGACGGGGTGACTTGTGGGGCTCTCACCAGGCTCTGTTACCCAGAATCCTTTGCAAACCTCAAAATTTGGCTAAAAAAACACTTTTCCCTCACATTTCGGTGACAGAGAGTTCTGGAGTCTGAGAGGAGCCACAAACTTTCTTCCACCCAGCGTTCCCCCAAGTCTCCCGATAGAAATGGTACCTCACTTGTATGGGTAGGCATAGTGCCTGCGACAGGAAATGCTCCAAAACACAACGTGGACACATCACATTTTTCTACAGAAAACAATGGTGTTTTTTGCAAAGTGCCTACCTGTGGATTTTGACCTCTAGCTCAGCCGGCACCCTGGGACACCTAGCAAACCTGTGCATTTTTTAAAACTAGAGACCTAGGGGAATCCAAGATGGGGTGACTTGTGGGGCTCTCACCAGGTTCTGTTACCCCGAATCCATTGCAAACCTCAAAATCTGTCTAAAAAACACTTTTTCCTCACATTTCGGTGACAGAGAGTTCTGGAATCTGAGAGGAGCCACAAATTTCCTTCTACCCAGCGTTTCCCTAAGTCTCCCGATAAAAACGGTACCTCACTTGTGTGGGTAGGCATAGTGCCTGCGACAGGAAATGCTCCAAAACACAGTGTGGACACATCACATTTTTCTACAGAAAACAAAGGTGTTTTTTGCAAAGTGCCTACCTGTGGATTTTGGCCTCTAGCTCAGCCGGCACCTAGGGACACCTAGCTAACCTGTGCATTTTTGAAAACTAGAGACCTAGGGGAATCCAAGACGGGGTGAGCCCCCAGGTTCTGTTACCCCGAATCCTTTGCAAACCTCAAAATGTGGCTAAAAAAATACTTTTTCCTCACATTTCGGTGACAGAGTGTTCTGGAATCTGAGAGGAGCCACACATTTCCTTCCACCCAGCGTTTCCCCAAGTCTCCCAATAAAAATGGTACCTCACTTGTGTGGGTAGGCATAGTGCCCGGGACAGGAAATGCTCCAAAACACAACGTGGACACATTCCATTTTTCTACAGAAAACAGAGGTGTTTTTTGCAAAGTGACTACCTGTGGATTTTGGCCTCTAGCTTAGCCGGCACAAAGGGAAACCTACCAAACCTGTGCATTTTTTAAAACTAGAGACCTAGGGGAATCCGAGACAGGGTGACTTGTGGGGCTCTCACCAGGTTCTGTTACCCAGAATCCTTTGCAAACCTCAAAATTTGGCTTACAAAACACTTTTTCTTCACATTTCGGTGACAGAGAGTTCTGGAATCTGAGAGGAGCCACAAACTTTCTTCCACCCAGTGTTTCCCCCAAGTCTCCCGATAAAAATGGTACCTCACTTGTGTGGGTAGGCATAGTGCCTGCAACAGGAAATGCTCTAAAACACAACGTGGACACATCACATTTTTCTACAGAAAACAAAGGTGTTTTTAGCAAAGTGCCTACCTGTGGATTTTGGCCTCTAGCCCAGCCGGCACCTAGGGACACCTAGCAAACCTGTGCATTTTTTAAAACTAGAGACCTAGGGGAATCCGAGACAGGGTGACTTGTGGGGCTCTCACCAGGTTCTGTTACCCAGAATCCTTTGAAAACCTCAAAATTTGGCTTACAAAACACTTTTTCTTCACATTTCGGTGACAGAGAGTTCTGGAATCTGAGAGGAGCCACAAACTTTCTTCCACCCAGTGTTTCCCCCAAGTCTCCCGATAAAAATGGTACCTCACTTGTGTGGGTAGGCATAGTGCCTGCGACAGGAAATGCTCCAAAACACAGTGTGGACACATCACATTTTTCTACAGAAAACAAAGGTGTTTTTTGCAAAGTGCCTACCTGTGGATTTTGGCCTCTAGCTCAGCCGGCACCTAGGGACAGCTAGCTAACCTGTGCATTTTTGAAAACTAGAGACCTAGGGGAATCCAAGACGGGGTGACTTGTGGGGCTCTCACCAGGTTCTGTTACCCCAAATCCTTTGCAAACCTCAAAATTTGGCTAAATAAACAATTTTCCCTCACAATTCGGTGACAGAGAGTTCTGGAATCTGAGAGGAGCCACAAATTATCTTCCACTCAGCGTTCCCACAAGTCTCCCGATAAAAATGGTACCTCACTTGTGTGGGTAGGCAAAGTGCCTTCGAGAGGAAATGCTCCAAAACACAACGTGGACACATCACATTTTTCTACAGAAAACAGAGGTGTTTTTTGCAAAGTGCCTACCTGTGGATTTTGGCCTCCAGCTCAGCCAGCACCTAGGGAAACTTACCAAACCTGTGCATTTTTTAAAACTAGAGACCTAGGAGAATTCAAGTCGGGGTGACTTGTGAGGCTCTCACCAGGTTCTGTTAACCAGAAACCTTTGCAAACCTCAAAATTTGGCTAAAAAAACACTTTTCCCTCACATTTCGGTGACAGAGAGTTCTGGAATCTGAGAGGAGCCACAAACTTTCTTCCACCCAGCGTTCCCCCAAGTCTCCCGATAGAAATGGTACCTCACTTGTATGGGTAGGCATAGTGCCTGCGACAGGAAATGCTCCAAAACACAACGTGGACACATCACATTTTTCTACAGAAAACAATGGTGTTTTTTGCAAAGTGCCTACCTGTGGATTTTGACCTCTAGCTCAGCCGGCACCCTGGGACACCTAGCAAACCTGTGCATTTTTTAAAACTAGAGACCTAGGGGAATCCAAGATGGGGTGACTTGTGGGGCTCTCACCAGGTTCTGTTACCCCGAATCCATTGCAAACCTCAAAATCTGTCTAAAAAAACACTTTTTCCTCACATTTCGGTGACAGAGAGTTCTGGAATCTGAGAGGAGCCACAAATTTCCTTCTACCCAGCGTTTCCCTAAGTCTCCCGATAAAAACGGTACCTCACTTGTGTGGGTAGGCATAGTGCCTGCGACAGGAAATGCTCCAAAACACAGTGTGGACACATCACATTTTTCTACAGAAAACAAAGGTGTTTTTTGCAAAGTGCCTACCTGTGGATTTTGGCCTCTAGCTCAGCCGGCACCTAGGGACACCTAGCTAACCTGTGCATTTTTGAAAACTAGAGACCTAGGGGAATCCAAGACGGGGTGAGCCCCCAGGTTCTGTTACCCCGAATCCTTTGCAAACCTCAAAATGTGGCTAAAAAAATACTTTTTCCTCACATTTCGGTGACAGAGTGTTCTGGAATCTGAGAGGAGCCACACATTTCCTTCCACCCAGCGTTTCCCCAAGTCTCCCAATAAAAATGGTACCTCACTTGTGTGGGTAGGCATAGTGCCCGGGACAGGAAATGCTCCAAAACACAACGTGGACACATTCCATTTTTCTACAGAAAACAGAGGTGTTTTTTGCAAAGTGACTACCTGTGGATTTTGGCCTCTAGCTTAGCCGGCACAAAGGGAAACCTACCAAACCTGTGCATTTTTTAAAACTAGAGACCTAGGGGAATCCGAGACAGGGTGACTTGTGGGGCTCTCACCAGGTTCTGTTACCCAGAATCCTTTGCAAACCTCAAAATTTGGCTTACAAAACACTTTTTCTTCACATTTCGGTGACAGAGAGTTCTGGAATCTGAGAGGAGCCACAAACTTTCTTCCACCCAGTGTTTCCCCCAAGTCTCCCGATAAAAATGGTACCTCACTTGTGTGGGTAGGCATAGTGCCTGCAACAGGAAATGCTCTAAAACAAAACGTGGACACATCACATTTTTCTACAGAAAACAAAGGTGTTTTTAGCAAAGTGCCTACCTGTGGATTTTGGCCTCTAGCCCAGCCGGCACCTAGGGACACCTAGCAAACCTGTGCATTTTTGAAAACTAGAGACCTAGGGGAATCCGAGACAGGGTGACTTGTGGGGCTCTCACCAGGTTCTGTTACCCAGAATCCTTTGCAAACCTCAAAATTTGGCTTACAAAACACTTTTTCTTCACATTTCGGTGACAGAGAGTTCTGGAATCTGAGAGGAGCCACAAACTTTCTTCCACCCAGTGTTTCCCCCAAGTCTCCCGATAAAAATGGTACCTCACTTGTGTGGGTAGGCATAGTGCCTGCGACAGGAAATGCTCCAAAACACAGTGTGGACACATCACATTTTTCTACAGAAAACAAAGGTGTTTTTTGCAAAGTGCCTACCTGTGGATTTTGGCCTCTAGCTCAGCCGGCACCTAGGGACAGCTAGCTAACCTGTGCATTTTTGAAAACTAGAGACCTAGGGGAATCCAAGACGGGGGGACTTGTGGGGCTCTCACCAGGTTCTGTTACCCCAAATCCTTTGCAAACCTCAAAATTTGGCTAAATAAACAATTTTCCCTCACAATTCGGTGACAGAGAGTTCTGGAATCTGAGAGGAGCCACAAATTATCTTCCACTCAGCGTTCCCACAAGTCTCCCGATAAAAATGGTACCTCACTTGTGTGGGTAGGCAAAGTGCCTTCGAGAGGAAATGCTCCAAAACACAACGTGGACACATCACATTTTTCTACAGAAAACAGAGGTGTTTTTTGCAAAGTGCCTACCTGTGGATTTTGGCCTCCAGCTCAGCCAGCACCTAGGGAAACTTACCAAACCTGTGCATTTTTTAAAACTAGAGACCTAGGAGAATTCAAGTCGGGGTGACTTGTGGGGCTCTCACCAGGTTCTGTTAACCAGAAACCTTTGCAAACCTCAAAATTTGGCTTACAAAACACTTTTTCCTCACATTTCGGTGACAGAGAGTTCTGGAATCTGAGAGGAGCCACAAACTTTCTTTCACCCAGTGTTTCCCCAAGTCTCCCGATAAAAATGGTACCTCACTTGTGTGGGTAGGCATAGTGCCTGAGACAGGAAATGCTCCAAAACACAACGTGGACACATCACATTTTTCTACAGAAAACAAAGGTGTTTTTTGCAAAGTGCCTACCTGTAGATTTTGGCCTCTAGCCCAGCCGGCACCTAGGGACACCTAGCAAACCTGTGCATTTCTTAAAACTAGAGACCTTATGAAATCCAAGACGGGGTGACTTGTGGGGCTCTCACCAGGTTCTGTTACCCAGAATCCTTTGCAAACCTCAAAATTTGGCTTACAAAACACTTTTTCTTCACATTTCGGTGACAGAGAGTTCTGGAATCTGAGAGGAGCCACAAACTTTCTTCCACCCAGTGTTTCCCCCAAGTCTCCCGATAAAAATGGTACCTCACTTGTGTGGGTAGGCATAGTGCCTGCAACAGGAAATGCTCTAAAACACAACGTGGACACATCACATTTTTCTACAGAAAACAAAGGTGTTTTTAGCAAAGTGCCTACCTGTGGATTTTGGCCTCTAGCCCAGCCGGCACCTAGGGACACCTAGCAAACCTGTGCATTTTTTAAAACTAGAGACCTAGGGGAATCCGAGACAGGGTGACTTGTGGGGCTCTCACCAGGTTCTGTTACCCAGAATCCTTTGCAAACCTCAAAATTTGGCTTACAAAACACTTTTTCTTCACATTTCGGTGACAGAGAGTTCTGGAATCTGAGAGGAGCCACAAACTTTCTTCCACCCAGTGTTTCCCCCAAGTCTCCCGATAAAAATGGTACCTCACTTGTGTGGGTAGGCATAGTGCCTGCGACAGGAAATGCTCCAAAACACAGTGTGGACACATCACATTTTTCTACAGAAAACAAAGGTGTTTTTTGCAAAGTGCCTACCTGTGGATTTTGGCCTCTAGCTCAGCCGGCACCTAGGGACAGCTAGCTAACCTGTGCATTTTTGAAAACTAGAGACCTAGGGGAATCCAAGACGGGGTGACTTGTGGGGCTCTCACCAGGTTCTGTTACCCCAAATCCTTTGCAAACCTCAAAATTTGGCTAAATAAACAATTTTCCCTCACAATTCTGTGACAGAGAGTTCTGGAATCTGAGAGGAGCCACAAATTATCTTCCACTCAGCGTTCCCACAAGTCTCCCGATAAAAATGGTACCTCACTTGTGTGGGTAGGCAAAGTGCCTTCGAGAGGAAATGCTCCAAAACACAACGTGGACACATCACATTTTTCTACAGAAAACAGAGGTGTTTTTTGCAAAGTGCCTACCTGTGGATTTTGGCCTCCAGCTCAGCCAGCACCTAGGGAAACTTACCAAACCTGTGCATTTTTTAAAACTAGAGACCTAGGAGAATTCAAGTCGGGGTGACTTGTGAGGCTCTCACCAGGTTCTGTTAACCAGAAACCTTTGCAAACCTCAAAATTTGGCTAAAAAAACACTTTTCCCTCACATTTCGGTGACAGAGAGTTCTGGAATCTGAGAGGAGCCACAAACTTTCTTCCACCCAGCGTTCCCCCAAGTCTCCCGATAGAAATGGTACCTCACTTGTATGGGTAGGCATAGTGCCTGCGACAGGAAATGCTCCAAAACACAACGTGGACACATCACATTTTTCTACAGAAAACAATGGTGTTTTTTGCAAAGTGCCTACCTGTGGATTTTGACCTCTAGCTCAGCCGGCACCCTGGGACACCTAGCAAACCTGTGCATTTTTTAAAACTAGAGACCTAGGGGAATCCAAGATGGGGTGACTTGTGGGGCTCTCACCAGGTTCTGTTACCCCGAATCCATTGCAAACCTCAAAATCTGTCTAAAAAAACACTTTTTCCTCACATTTCGGTGACAGAGAGTTCTGGAATCTGAGAGGAGCCACAAATTTCCTTCTACCCAGCGTTTCCCTAAGTCTCCCGATAAAAACGGTACCTCACTTGTGTGGGTAGGCATAGTGCCTGCGACAGGAAATGCTCCAAAACACAGTGTGGACACATCACATTTTTCTACAGAAAACAAAGGTGTTTTTTGCAAAGTGCCTACCTGTGGATTTTGGCCTCTAGCTCAGCCGGCACCTAGGGACACCTAGCTAACCTGTGCATTTTTGAAAACTAGAGACCTAGGGGAATCCAAGACGGGGTGAGCCCCCAGGTTCTGTTACCCCGAATCCTTTGCAAACCTCAAAATGTGGCTAAAAAAATACTTTTTCCTCACATTTCGGTGACAGAGTGTTCTGGAATCTGAGAGGAGCCACACATTTCCTTCCACCCAGCGTTTCCCCAAGTCTCCCAATAAAAATGGTACCTCACTTGTGTGGGTAGGCATAGTGCCCGGGACAGGAAATGCTCCAAAACACAACGTGGACACATTCCATTTTTCTACAGAAAACAGAGGTGTTTTTTGCAAAGTGACTACCTGTGGATTTTGGCCTCTAGCTTAGCCGGCACAAAGGGAAACCTACCAAACCTGTGCATTTTTTAAAACTAGAGACCTAGGGGAATCCGAGACAGGGTGACTTGTGGGGCTCTCACCAGGTTCTGTTACCCAGAATCCTTTGCAAACCTCAAAATTTGGCTTACAAAACACTTTTTCTTCACATTTCGGTGACAGAGAGTTCTGGAATCTGAGAGGAGCCACAAACTTTCTTCCACCCAGTGTTTCCCCCAAGTCTCCCGATAAAAATGGTACCTCACTTGTGTGGGTAGGCATAGTGCCTGCAACAGGAAATGCTCTAAAACACAACGTGGACACATCACATTTTTCTACAGAAAACAAAGGTGTTTTTAGCAAAGTGCCTACCTGTGGATTTTGGCCTCTAGCCCAGCCGGCACCTAGGGACACCTAGCAAACCTGTGCATTTTTGAAAACTAGAGACCTAGGGGAATCCGAGACAGGGTGACTTGTGGGGCTCTCACCAGGTTCTGTTACCCAGAATCCTTTGCAAACCTCAAAATTTGGCTTACAAAACACTTTTTCTTCACATTTCGGTGACAGAGAGTTCTGGAATCTGAGAGGAGCCACAAACTTTCTTCCACCCAGTGTTTCCCCCAAGTCTCCCGATAAAAATGGTACCTCACTTGTGTGGGTAGGCATAGTGCCTGCGACAGGAAATGCTCCAAAACACAGTGTGGACACATCACATTTTTCTACAGAAAACAAAGGTGTTTTTTGCAAAGTGCCTACCTGTGGATTTTGGCCTCTAGCTCAGCCGGCACCTAGGGACAGCTAGCTAACCTGTGCATTTTTGAAAACTAGAGACCTAGGGGAATCCAAGACGGGGGGACTTGTGGGGCTCTCACCAGGTTCTGTTACCCCAAATCCTTTGCAAACCTCAAAATTTGGCTAAATAAACAATTTTCCCTCACAATTCGGTGACAGAGAGTTCTGGAATCTGAGAGGAGCCACAAATTATCTTCCACTCAGCGTTCCCACAAGTCTCCCGATAAAAATGGTACCTCACTTGTGTGGGTAGGCAAAGTGCCTTCGAGAGGAAATGCTCCAAAACACAACGTGGACACATCACATTTTTCTACAGAAAACAGAGGTGTTTTTTGCAAAGTGCCTACCTGTGGATTTTGGCCTCCAGCTCAGCCAGCACCTAGGGAAACTTACCAAACCTGTGCATTTTTTAAAACTAGAGACCTAGGAGAATTCAAGTCGGGGTGACTTGTGGGGCTCTCACCAGGTTCTGTTAACCAGAAACCTTTGCAAACCTCAAAATTTGGCTTACAAAACACTTTTTCCTCACATTTCGGTGACAGAGAGTTCTGGAATCTGAGAGGAGCCACAAACTTTCTTTCACCCAGTGTTTCCCCAAGTCTCCCGATAAAAATGGTACCTCACTTGTGTGGGTAGGCATAGTGCCTGAGACAGGAAATGCTCCAAAACACAACGTGGACACATCACATTTTTCTACAGAAAACAAAGGTGTTTTTTGCAAAGTGCCTACCTGTAGATTTTGGCCTCTAGCCCAGCCGGCACCTAGGGACACCTAGCAAACCTGTGCATTTCTTAAAACTAGAGACCTTATGAAATCCAAGACGGGGTGACTTGTGGGGTTCTCACCAGGTTCTGTTACCCCGAATCCTTTGCAAACCTCAAAATTTGACTAAAAAAAACACTTTTTCCTCACATTTCGGTGACAGAGAGTTCTGGAATCTGGGAGGAGCATCAAATTTCCTTCCGCCCAGCGTTCCCCCAAGTCTCCCAATAAAAATGGTACCTCACTTGTGTGGGTAGGCATAGTGCCCGGGACAGAAAATGCTCCAAAACACAACGTGGACACATCACATTTTTCTACAGAAAACAGAGGTGTTTTTTTGCAAAGTGACTACCTGTGGATTTTGGCCTCTAGCTCAGCCGGCACAAAGGGGAACCTACCAAACCTGTGCATTTTTTAAAACTAGAGACCTAGGGGAATCCGGGACGGGGTGACTTGTGGGGCTCTCACCAGGCTCTGTTACCCAGAATCCTTTGCAAACCTCAAAATTTGGCTAAAAAAACACTTTTCCCTCACATTTCGGTGACAGAGAGTTCTGGAATCTGAGAGGAGCCACAAACTTTCTTCCACCCAGCGTTCCCCCAAGTCTCCCGATAGAAATGGTTCCTCACTTGTATGGGTAGGCATAGTGCCTGCGACAGGAAATGCTCCAAAACACAGTGTGGACACATCACATTTTTCTACAGAAAACAAAGGTGTTTTTTGCAAAGTGCCTACCTGTGGATTTTGGCCTCTAGCTCAGCCGGCACCTAGGGACAGCTAGCTAACCTGTGCATTTTTGAAAACTAGAGACCTAGGGGAATCCAAGACGGGGGGACTTGTGGGGCTCTCACCAGGTTCTGTTACCCCAAATCCTTTGCAAACCTCAAAATTTGGCTAAATAAACAATTTTCCCTCACAATTCGGTGACAGAGAGTTCTGGAATCTGAGAGGAGCCACAAATTATCTTCCACTCAGCGTTCCCACAAGTCTCCCGATAAAAATGGTACCTCACTTGTGTGGGTAGGCAAAGTGCCTTCGAGAGGAAATGCTCCAAAACACAACGTGGACACATCACATTTTTCTACAGAAAACAGAGGTGTTTTTTGCAAAGTGCCTACCTGTGGATTTTGGCCTCCAGCTCAGCCAGCACCTAGGGAAACTTACCAAACCTGTGCATTTTTTAAAACTAGAGACCTAGGAGAATTCAAGTCGGGGTGACTTGTGGGGCTCTCACCAGGTTCTGTTAACCAGAAACCTTTGCAAACCTCAAAATTTGGCTTACAAAACACTTTTTCCTCACATTTCGGTGACAGAGAGTTCTGGAATCTGAGAGGAGCCACAAACTTTCTTTCACCCAGTGTTTCCCCAAGTCTCCCGATAAAAATGGTACCTCACTTGTGTGGGTAGGCATAGTGCCTGAGACAGGAAATGCTCCAAAACACAACGTGGACACATCACATTTTTCTACAGAAAACAAAGGTGTTTTTTGCAAAGTGCCTACCTGTAGATTTTGGCCTCTAGCCCAGCCGGCACCTAGGGACACCTAGCAAACCTGTGCATTTCTTAAAACTAGAGACCTTATGAAATCCAAGACGGGGTGACTTGTGGGGTTCTCACCAGGTTCTGTTACCCCGAATCCTTTGCAAACCTCAAAATTTGACTAAAAAAACACTTTTTCCTCACATTTCGGTGACAGAGAGTTCTGGAATCTGGGAGGAGCATCAAATTTCCTTCCGCCCAGCGTTCCCCCAAGTCTCCCAATAAAAATGGTACCTCACTTGTGTGGGTAGGCATAGTGCCCGGGACAGAAAATGCTCCAAAACACAACGTGGACACATCACATTTTTCTACAGAAAACAGAGGTGTTTTTTTGCAAAGTGACTACCTGTGGATTTTGGCCTCTAGCTCAGCCGGCACAAAGGGGAACCTACCAAACCTGTGCATTTTTTAAAACTAGAGACCTAGGGGAATCCGGGACGGGGTGACTTGTGGGGCTCTCACCAGGCTCTGTTACCCAGAATCCTTTGCAAACCTCAAAATTTGGCTAAAAAAACACTTTTCCCTCACATTTCGGTGACAGAGAGTTCTGGAATCTGAGAGGAGCCACAAACTTTCTTCCACCCAGCGTTCCCCCAAGTCTCCCGATAGAAATGGTACCTCACTTGTATGGGTAGGCATAGTGCCTGCGACAGGAAATGCTCCAAAACACAACGTGGACACATCACATTTTTCTACAGAAAACAATGGTGTTTTTTGCAAAGTGCCTACCTGTGGATTTTGACCTCTAGCTCAGCCGGCACCCTGGGACACCTAGCAAACCTGTGCATTTTTTTAAACTAGGGACCTAGGGGAATCCAAGATGGGGTGACTTGTGGGGCTCTCACCAGGTTCTGTTACCCCGAATCCATTGCAAACCTCAAAATCTGTCTAAAAAAACACTTTTTCCTCACATTTCGGTGACAGAGAGTTCTGGAATCTGAGAGGAGCCACAAATTTCCTTCTACCCAGCGTTTCCCTTATGTCTCCCGATAAAAACGGTACCTCACTTGTGTGGGTAGGCATAGTGCCTGCGACAGGAAATGCTCCAAAACACAGTGTGGACATCACATTTTTCTACAGAAAACAAAGGTGTTTTTTGCAAAGTGCCTACCTGTGGATTTTGGCCTCTAGCTCAGCCGGCACCTAGGGACACCTAGCTAACCTGTGCATTTTTGAAAACTAGAGACCTAGGGGAATCCATGACGGGGTGAGCCCCCAGGTTCTGTTACCCCGAATCCTTTGCAAACCTCAAAATGTGGCTAAAAAAATAATTTTTCCTCACATTTCGGTGACAGAGTGTTCTGGAATCTGAGAGGAGCCACACATTTCCTTCCACCTAGCGTTTCCCCAAGTCTCCCAATAAAAATGGTACCTCACTTGTTTGGGTAGGCATAGTGCCCGGGACAGGAAATGCTCCAAAACACAACGTGGACACATTCCATTTTTCTACAGAAAACAGAGGTGTTTTTTGCAAAGTGACTACCTGTGGATTTTGGCCTCTAGCTTAGCCGGCACAAAGGGAAACCTACCAAACCTGTGCATTTTTTAAAACTAGAGACCTAGGGGAATCCGAGACAGGGTGACTTGTGGGGCTCTCACCAGGTTCTGTTACCCAGAATCCTTTGCAAACCTCAACATTTGGCTTACAAAACACTTTTTCCCTCACATTTCGGTGACAGAGAGTTCTGGAATCTGAGAGGAGCCACAAACTTTCTTCCACCCAGTGTTTCCCCCAAGTCTCCCGATAAAAATGGTACCTCACTTGTGTGGGTAGGCATAGTGCCTGCGACAGGAAATGCTCCAAAACACAACGTGGACACATCACATTTTTCTACAGAAAACAAAGGTGTTTTTAGCAAAGTGCCTACCTGTGGATTTTGGCCTCTAGCCCAGCCGGCACCTAGGGACACCTAGCAAACCTGTGCGTTTTTTAAAACTAGAGACCTAGGGGAATCCAAGACGTGGTGACTTGTGGGGCTCTCACCAGGTTCTGTTACCCAGAATCCTTTGCAAACCTCAAAATTTGGCTAAAAAAACACTTTTTCCTCACATTTCAGTGACAGAGAGTTCTGGAATCTGGGAGGAGCATCAAAATTCCTTCCGCCCAGCGTTCCCCCAAGTCTCCCGATAAAAATGGTACCTCATTTGTGTGGGTAGGCATAGTGCCTGCGACAGGAAATGCTCCAAAACACAACGTGGACACATCACATTTTTCTACAGAAAACAGAGGTGTTTTTTGCAAAGTGCCTACCTGTGGATTTTGGCCTTTAGCTCAGCCGGCACCTAGGGACACCTAGCAAACCTGTGCATTTTTTAAAACTAGAGACCTAGGGGAATCCAAGACGGGGTGAGATGTGGGGCTCTCACGAGCTTCTGTTACCCCGAAACCTTTGCAAACCTCAAAATGTGGCAAAAAAAATACTTTTTTCTCACATTTCGGTGACAGAGAGTTCTGGAATCTGAGAGGAGCCACAAATTATCTTCCACTCAGCGTTCCCCCAAGTCTCCAGATAAAAATGGTACCCCACTTGTGTGGGTAGGCAAAGTGCCTTCGACAGGAAATGCTCCAAAACACAATGTGGACACATCACATTTTTCTACAGAAAACAGAGGTGTTTTTTGCAAAGTGCCTACCTGTGGATTTTGGCCTCTAGCTCAGCCAGCACCTAGGGAAACTTACCAAACCTGTGCATTTTTTAAAACTAGAGACCTAGGAGAATTCAAGTCGGGGTGACTTGTGGGGCTCTCACCAGGTTCTGTTAACCAGAAACCTTTGCAAACCTCAAAATTTGGCTTACAAAACACTTTTTCCTCACATTTCGGTGACATAGAGTTCTGGAATCTGAGAGGAGCCACAAACTTTCTTCCACACTGTGTTTCCCCAAGTCTCCCGATAAAAATGGTACCTCACTTGTGTGGGTAGGCATAGTGCCTGAGACAGGAAATGCTCCAAAACACAACGTGGACACATCACATTTTTCTACAGAAAACAAAGGTGTTTTTAGCAAAGTGCCTACCTGTGGATTTTGGCCTCTAGCCCAGCCGGCATTTAGGGACACCTAGCAAACCTGTGCATTTTTTAAAACTAGAGACCTAGGGCAATCCAAGACGGGGTGACTTGTGGGGCTCTCACCAGGTTCTGTTACCCCGAATCCTTTGCAAACCTCAAAATTCGGCTAAAAAACTACTTTTTTCTCACATTTCGGTGACAGAGAGTTCTGGAATCTGAGAGGAGCCACAAATTATCTTCCACTCAGCGTTCCCCCAAGTCTCCCGATAAAAATGGTACCCCACTTGTGTGGGTAGGCAAAGTGCCTTCGACAGGAAATGCTCCAAAACACAATGTGGACACATCACATTTTTCTACAGAAAACAGAGGTGTTTTTTGCAAAGTGCCTACCTGTCGATTTTGGCCTCCAGCTCAGCCAGCACCTAGGGAAACTTACCAAACCTGTGCATTTTTTAAAACTAGAGACCTAGGAGAATTCAAGTCGGGGTGACTTGTGGGGCTCTCACCAGGTTCTGTTAACCAGAAACCTTTGCAAACCTCAAAATTTGGCTTACAAAACACTTTTTCCTCACATTTCGGTGACATAGAGTTCTGGAATCTGAGAGGAGCCACAAACTTTCTTCCACCCAGTGTTTCCCCAAGTCTCCCAATAAAAATGGTACCTCACTTGTGTGGGTAGGCATAGTGCCTGAAACAGGAAATGCTCCAAAACACAACGTGGACACATCACATTTTTCTACAGAAAACAAAGGTGTTTTTAGCAAAGTGCCTACCTGTGGATTTTGGCCTCTAGCCCAGCCGGCACCTAGGGACACCTAGCAAACCTGTACATTTTTGAAAACTAGAGACCTAGGGGAATCCAAGACGGGGTGAGCCCCCAGGTTATGTTACCCCGAATCCTTTGCAAACCTCAAAATGTGGCTAAAAAAAATACTTTTTCCTCACATTTCGGTGACAGAGTGTTCTGGAATCTGAGAGGAGCCACACATTTCCTTCCACCCAGCGTTTCCCCAAGTCTCCCAATAAAAATGGTACCTCATTTGTGTGGGTAGGCATAGTGCCTGCGACAGGAAATGCTCCAAAACACAACGTGGACACATCACATTTTTCTACAGAAAACACAGGTGTTTTTTGCAAAGTGCCTACCTGTGGATTTTGGCCTTTAGCTCAGCCGGCACCTAGGGACACCTAGCAAACCTGTGCATTTTTTAAAACTAGAGACCTAGGGGAATCCAAGACGGGGTGAGTTGTGGGGCTCCGACCAGGTTCTGTTACCCAGAATCCTTTGCAAACCTCAAAATGTGGCAAAAAAAATACTTTTTCCTTACATTTCGGTGACAGAGAGTTCTGGAATCTGAGAGGAGCCACACATTTCCTTCCACCCAGCGTTTCCCCAAGTCTCCCAATAAAAATGGTACCTCACTTGTGTGGGTAGGCATAGTGCCCGGGACAGAAAATGCTCCAAAACACAACGTGGACACATCACATTTTTCTACAGAAAACAGAGGTGTTTTTTTGCAAAGTGACTATCTGTGGATTTTGGCCTCTAGCTCAGCCGGCACAAAGGGAAACCTACCAAACCTGTTCCTTTTTTTAAAACTAGAGACCTAGGGGAATCCGAGACGGGGTGACTTGTGGGGCTCTCACCAGGTTCTCTTACCCAGAATCCTTTGCAAACCTCAAAATTTGGCTAAAAAAACACTTTTCCCTCACATTTCGGTGACAGAGAGTTCTGGAATCTGAGAGGAGCCACAAACTTTCTTCCACCCAGCGTTCCCCCAAGTCTCCCGATAAAAATGGTACCTCACTTGTATGGGTAGGCATAGTGCCTGCAACAGGAAATGCTCCAAAATACAACGTGGACACATCATATTTTTCTACAGAAAACAACGGTGTTTTTTGCAAAGTGCCTACCTGTGGATTTTGACCTCTAGCTCAGCTGGCACCCTGGGACACCTAGCAAACCTGTGCATTTTTGAAAACTAGAGACCTAGGGGAATCCAAGATGGGGTGACTTGTGGGGCTCTCACCAGGTTCTGTTACCCCGAATCCATTGCAAACCTCAACATTTGGCTAAAAAAACACTTTTTCCTCACATTTCGGTGACAGAGAGTTCTGGAATCTGAGAGGAGCCACAAATTTCCTTCTACCCAGCGTTTCCCTAAGTCTCCCGATAAAAACGGTACCTCACTTGTGTGGGTAGGCATAGTGCCTGCGACAGGAAATGCTCCAAAACACAGTGTGGACACATCACATTTTTCTACAGAAAACAAAGGTGTTTTTTGCAAAGTGCCTACCTGTGGATTTTGGCCTCTAGCTCAGCCGGCACCTAGGGACACCTAGCTAACCTGTGCATTTTTGAAAACTAGAGACCTAGGGGAATCCAAGACGGGGTGACTTGTGGGGCTCTCACCAGGTTCTGTTACCCCAAATCCTTTGCAAACCTCAAAATTTGGCTAAATAAACACTTTTCCCTCACAATTCGGTGACAGAGAGTTCTGGAATCTGAGAGGAGCCACAGATTATCTTCCACTCAGCGTTCCCCCAAGTCTCCCGATAAAAATGGTACCTCACTTGTGTGGGTAGGCAAAGTGCCTTCGAAAGGAAATGCTCCAAAACACAACGTGGACACATCACATTTTTCTACAGAAAACAGAGGTGTTTTTTGCAAAGTGCCTACCTGTGGATTTTGGCCTCCAGCTCAGCCAGCACCTAGGGAAACTTACCAAACCTGTGCATTTTTTAAAACTAGAGACCTAGGAGAATTCAAGTCGGGGTGACTTGTGGGGCTCTCACCAGGTTCTGTTAACCAGAAACCTTTGGAAACCTCAAAATTTGGCTTACAAAACACTTTTTCCTCACATTTCGGTGACGGAGAGTTCTGGAATCTGAGAGGAGCCACAAACTTTCTTCCACCCAGTGTTTCCCCAAGTCTCCCGATAAAAATGGTACCTCACCTGTGTGGGTAGGCATAGTGCCTGAGACAGGAAATGCTCCAAAACACAACGTGGACACATCAAATTTTTCTACAGAAAACAAAGGTGTTTTTTTCAAAGTGCCTACCTGTGGATTTTGGCCTCTAGCCCAGCCGGCACATAGGGACACCTAGCAAACCTGTGCATTTTTTAAAACTAGAGACCTAGGGGAATCCAAGATGGGGTGACTTGTGGGGTTCTCACCAGGTTCTGTTACCCCGAATCCTTTGCAAACCTCAAAATTTGGCTAAAAAAACACTTTTTCCTCACATTTCGGTGACAGAGAGTTCTGGAATCTGGGATGAGCATCAAATTTCCTTCCGCCCAGCGTTCCCCCAAGTCTCCCGATAAAAATGGTACCTCATTTGTGTGCGTAGGCATAGTTCCTGCGACAGGAAATGCTCCAAAACACAATGTCGACACATCACATTTTTCTACAGAAAACAGAGGTGTTTTTTGCAAAGTGCCTACCTGTGGATTTTGGCTTTTAGCTCAGCCGGCACCTAGGGACACCTAGCAAACCTGTACATTTTTGAAAACTAGAGACCTAGGGGAATCCAAGACGGGGTGAGCCCCCAGGTTATGTTACCCCGAATCCTTTGCAAACCTCAAAATGTGGCTAAAAAAAATACTTTTTCCTCACATTTCGGTGACAGAGTGTTCTGGAATCTGAGAGGAGCCACAC
Organism: Pleurodeles waltl; assembly: GCF_031143425.1. NCBI lineage: Eukaryota > Metazoa > Chordata > Amphibia > Caudata > Salamandridae > Pleurodeles > Pleurodeles waltl. The sequence goes on along the minus strand of NC_090440.1, from coordinate 1,987,603,238 downwards.
ATTTCCTTCCACCCAGCGTTTCCCCAAGTCTCCCAATAAAAATGGTACCTCACTTGTGTGGGTAGGCATAGTGCCCGGGACAGGAAATGCTCCAAAACACAACGTGGACACATTCCATTTTTCTACAGAAAACAGAGGTGTTTTTTGCAAAGTGACTACCTGTGGATTTTGGCCTCTAGCTTAGCCGGCACAAAGGGAAACCTACCAAACCTGTGCATTTTTTAAAACTAGAGACCTAGGGGAATCCGGGACAGGGTGACTTGTGGGGCTCTCACCAGGTTCTGTTACCCAGAATCCTTTGCAAACCTCAAAATTTGGCTTACAAAACACTTTTTCTTCACATTTCGGTGACAGAGAGTTCTGGAATCTGAGAGGAGCCACACATTTCCTTCCACCCAGCGTTTCCCCAAGTCTCCCAATAAAAATGGTACCTCACTTGTGTGGGTAGGCATAGTGCCCGGGACAGAAAATGCTCCAAAACACAACGTGGACACATCACATTTTTCTACAGAAAACAGAGGTGTTTTTTTGCAAAGTGACTATCTTTGGATTTTGGCCTCTAGCTCAGCCGGCACAAAGGGAAACCTACCAAACCTGTACATTTTTTAAAACTAGAGACCTAGGGGAATCCGAGACGGGGTGACTTGTGGGGCTCTCACCAGGTTCTGTTACCCAGAATCCTTTGCAAACCTCAAAATTTGGCTAAAAAAACACTTTTCCCTCACATTTCGGTGACAGAGAGTTCTGGAATCTGAGAGGAGCCACAAACTTTCTTCCACCCAGCGTTCCCCTAAGTCTCCCGATAAAAATGGTACCTCACTTGTATGGGTAGGCATAGTGCCTGCGACAGGAAATGCTCCAAAACACAACGTGGACACATCACATTTTTCTACAGAAAACAGAGGTGTTTTTTGCAAAGTGCCTACCTGTGGATTTTGACCTCTAGCTCAGCCGGCACCCTGGGACACCTAGCAAACCTGTGCATTTTTTAAAACTAGAGACCTAGGAGAATCCAAGATGGGGTGACTTGTGGGGCTCTCACCAGGTTCTGTTACCCCGAATCCATTGCAAATGTAAAAATTTGGCTAAAAAAACACTTTTTCCTCACATTTCGGTGACAGAGAGTTCTGGAATCTGAGAGGAGCCACAAATTTCCTTCTACCCAGCGTTTCCCTAAGTCTCCCGATAAAAACGGTACCTCACTTGTGTGGGTAGGCATAGTGCCTGCGACAGGAAATGCTCCAAAACACAGTGTGGACACATCACATTTTTCTTCAGAAAACAAAGGTGTTTTTTGCAAAGTGCCTACCTGTGGATTTTGGCCTCTAGCTCAGCCGGCACCTAGGGACACCTAGCAAACCTGTGCGTTTTTTAAAACTAGAGACCTAGGGGAATCCAAGACGGGGTGACTTGTGGGGCTCTCACCAGGTTCTGTTACCCAGAATCCTTTGCAAACCTCAAAATTTGGCTAAAAAAACACTTTTTCCTCACATTTCAGTGACAGTGAGTTCTGGAATCTGGGAGGAGCATCAAAATTCCTTCCGCCCAGCGTTCCCCCAAGTCTCCCGATAAAAATGGTACCTCATTTGTGTGGGTAGGCATAGTGCCTGCGACAGGAAATGCTCCAAAACACAACGTGGACACATCACATTTTTCTACAGAAAACAGAGGTGTTTTTTGCAAAGTGCCTACCTGTGGATTTTGGCCTTTAGCTCAGCCGGCACCTAGGGACACCTAGCAAACCTGTGTATTTTTTAAAACTAGAGACCTAGGGGAATCCAAGACGGGGTGAGATGTGGGGCTCTCACGAGGTTCTGTTACCCCGAATCCTTTGCAAACCTCAAAATGTGGCTAAAAAAATACTTTTTTCTCACATTTCGGTGACAGAGAGTTCTGGAATCTGAGAGGAGCCACAAATTATATTCCACTCAGCGTTCCCCCAAGTCTCCCGATAAAAATGGTACCCCACTTGTGTGGGTAGGCAAAGTGCCTTCGACAGGAAATGCTCCAAAACACAACGTGGACACATCACATTTTTCTACAGAAAACAATGGTGTTTTTTGCAAAGTGCCTACCTGTGGATTTTGACCTCTAGCTCAGCCGGCACCCTGGGACACCTAGCAAACCTGTGCATTTTTGAAAACTAGAGACCTAGGGGAATCCAAGATGGGGTGACTTGTGGGGCTCTCACCAGGTTCTGTTACCCCGAATCCATTGCAAACCTCAAAATCTGGCTAAAAAAACACTTTTTCCTCACATTTCGGTGACAGAGAATTCTGGAATCTGAGAGGAGCCACAAATTTCCTTCTACCCAGCGTTTCCCTAAGTCTCCCGATAAAAACAGTACCTCACTTGTGTGGGTAGGCATAGTGCCTGCGACAGGAAATGCTCCAAAACACAGTGTGGACACATCACATTTTTCTACAGAAAACAAAGGTGTTTTTTGCAAAGTGCCTACCTGTGGATTTTGGCCTCTAGCTCAGCCGGCACCTAGGGACACCTAGCTAACCTGTGCATTTTTTAAAACTAGAGACCTAGGGGAATCCAAGACGGGGTGACTTGTGGGGCTCTCACCAGGTTCTGTTACCCCAAATCCTTTGCAAACCTCAACATTTGGCTAAATAAACACTTTTCCCTCACAATTCGGTGACAGAGAGTTCTGGAATCGGAGAGGAGCCACAAATTATCTTCCACTCAGCGTTCCCCGAAGTCTCCCGATAAAAATGGTACCTCACTTGTGTGGGTAGGCAAAGTGCCTTCGACAGGAAATGCTCCAAAACACAACGTGGACACATCATATTTTTCTACAGAAAACAGAGGTGTTTGTTGCAAAGTGCCTACCTGTGGATTTTGGCCTCCAGCTCAGCCAGCACCTAGGGAAACTTACCAAACCTGTGCATTTTTTAAAACTAGAGACCTAGGAGAATTCAAGTCGGGGTGACTTGTGGGGCTCTCACCAGGTTCTGTTAACCAGAAACCTTTGCAAACCTCAAAATTTGGCTTACAAAACAATTTTTCCTCACATTTCGGTGACAGAGAGTTCTGGAATCTGGGATGAGCATCAAATTTCCTTCCGCCCAGCGTTCCCCCAAGTCTCCCGATAAAAATGGTACCTCATTTGTGTGCGTAGGCATAGTTCCTGCGACAGGAAATGCTCCAAAACACAATGTGGACACATCACATTTTTCTACAGAAAACAGAGGTGTTTTTTGCAAAGTGCCTACCTGTGGATTTTGGCTTTTAGCTCAGCCGGCACCTAGGGACACCTAGCAAACCTGTGCATTTTTGAAAACTAGAGACCTAGGGGAATCCAAGACGGGGTGAGCCCCCAGGTTATGTTACCCCGAATCCTTTGCAAACCTCAAAATGTGGCTAAAAAAAATACTTTTTCCTCACATTTCGGTGACAGAGTGTTCTGGAATCTGAGAGGAGCCACACATTTCCTTCCACCCAGCGTTTCCCCAAGTCTCCCAATAAAAATGGTACCTCACTTGTGTGGGTAGGCATAGTGCCCGGGACAGGAAATGCTCCAAAACACAACGTGGACACATTCCATTTTTCTACAGAAAACAGAGGTGTTTTTTGCAAAGTGACTACCTGTGGATTTTGGCCTCTAGCTTAGCCGGCACAAAGGGAAACCTACCAAACCTGTGCATTTTTTAAAACTAGAGACCTAGGGGAATCCGGGACAGGGTGACTTGTGGGGCTCTCACCAGGTTCTGTTACCCAGAATCCTTTGCAAACCTCAAAATTTGGCTTACAAAACACTTTTTCTTCACATTTCGGTGACAGAGAGTTCTGGAATCTGAGAGGAGCCACACATTTCCTTCCACCCAGCGTTTCCCCAAGTCTCCCAATAAAAATGGTACCTCACTTGTGTGGGTAGGCATAGTGCCCGGGACAGAAAATGCTCCAAAACACAACGTGGACACATCACATTTTTCTCCAGAAAACAGAGGTGTTTTTTTGCAAAGTGACTACCTTTGGATTTTGGCCTCTAGCTCAGCCGGCACAAAGGGAAACCTACCAAACCTGTGCATTTTTTAAAACTAGAGACCTAGGGGAATCCGAGACGGGGTGACTTGTGGGGCTCTCACCAGGTTCTGTTACCCAGAATCCTTTGCAAACCTCAAAATTTGGCTAAAAAAACACTTTTCCCTCACATTTCGGTGACAGAGAGTTCTGGAATCTGAGAGGAGCCACAAACTTTCTTCCACCCAGCGTTCCCCTAAGTCTCCCGATAAAAATGGTACCTCACTTGTATGGGTAGGCATAGTGCCTGCGACAGGAAATGCTCCAAAACACAACGTGGACACATCACATTTTTCTACAGAAAACAGAGGTGTTTTTTGCAAGGTGCCTACCTGTGGATTTTGACCTCTAGCTCAGCCGGCACCCTGGGACACCTAGCAAACCTGTGCATTTTTGAAAACTAGAGACCTAGGGGAATCCAAGATGGGGTGACTTGTGGGGCTCTCACCAGGTTCTGTTACCCCGAATCCATTGCAAACCTCAAAATCTGGCTAAAAAAACACTTTTTCCTCACATTTCGGTGACAGAGAATTCTGGAATCTGAGAGGAGCCACAAATTTCCTTCTACCCAGCGTTTCCCTAAGTCTCCCGATAAAAACGGTACCTCACTTGTGTGGGTAGGCATAGTGCCTGCGACAGGAAATGCTCCAAAACACAGTGTGGACACATCACATTTTTCTACAGAAAACAAAGGTGTTTTTTGCAAAGTGCCTACCTGTGGATTTTGGTCTCTAGCTCAGCCGGCACCTAGGGACACCTAGCTAACCTGTGCATTTTTGAAAACTAGAGACCTAGGGGAATCCAAGACGGGGTGACTTGTGGGGCTCTCACCAGGTTCTGTCACCCCAAATCCTTTGCAAACCTCAAAATTTGGCTAAATAAACACTTTTCCCTCACAATTCGGTGACAGAGAGTTCTGGAATCGGGGAGGAGCCACAAATTATCTTCCACTCAGCGTTCCCCGAAGTCTCCCGATAAAAATGGTACCTCACTTGTATGGGTAGGCAAAGTGCCTTCGACAGGAAATGCTCCAAAACACAACGTGGACACATCACATTTTTCTACAGAAAACAGAGGTGTTTTTTGCAAAGTGCCTACCTGTGGATTTTGGCCTCCAGCTCAGCCAGCACCTAGGGAAACTTACCAAACCTGTGCATTTTTTAAAACTAGAGACCTAGGAGAATTCAAGTCGGGGTGACTTGTGGGGCTCTCACCAGGTTCTGTTAACCAGAAACCTTTGCAAACCTCAAAATTTGGCTTACAAAACACTTTTTCCTCACATTTCGGTGACAGAGAGTTCTGGAATCTGAGAGGAGCCACAAACTTTCTTTCACCCAGTGTTTCCCCAAGTCTCCCGATAAAAATGGTACCTCACTTGTGTGGGTAGGCATAGTGCCTGAGACAGGAAATGCTCCAAAACACAACGTGGACACATCACATTTTTCTACAGAAAACAAAGGTGTTTTTTGCAAAGTGCCTACCTGTAGATTTTGGCCTCTAGCCCAGCCGGCACCTAGGGACACCTAGCAAACCTGTGCATTTTTTAAAACTAGAGACCTTATGGAATCCAAGACGGGGTGACTTGTGGGGTTCTCACCAGGTTCTGTTACCCCAAATCCTTTGCAAACCTCAAAATTTGACTAAAAAAACACTTTTTCCTCACATTTCGGTGACAGAGAGTTCTGGAATCTGGGAGGAGCATCAAATTTCCTTCCGCCCAGCGTTCCCCCAAGTCTCCCAATAAAAATGGTACCTCACTTGTGTGGGTAGGCATAGTGCCCGGGACAGAAAATGCTCCAAAACACAACGTGGACACATCACATTTTTCTACAGAAAACAGAGGTGTTTTTTTGCAAAGTGACTACCTGTGGATTTTGGCCTCTAGCTCAGCCGGCACAAAGGGGAACCTACCAAACCTGTGCATTTCTGAAAACTAGAGACCTAGGGGAATCCAAGATGGGGTGACTTGTGGGGCTCTCACCAGGTTCTGTTACCCCGAATCCATTGCAAACCTCAAAATCTGTCTAAAAAAACACTTTTTCCTCACATTTCGGTGACAGAGAGTTTTGGAATCTGAGAGGAGCCACAAATTTCCTTCTACCCAGCGTTTCCCTAAGTCTCCCGATAAAAACGGTACCTCACTTGTGTGGGTAGGCATAGTGCCTGCGACAGGAAATGCTCCAAAACACAGTGTGGACACATCACATTTTTCTACAGAAAACAAAGGTGTTTTTTGCAAAGTGCCTACCTGTGGATTTTGGCCTCTAGCTCAGCCGGCACCTAGGGACACCTAGCTAACCTGTGCATTTTTTAAAACTAGAGACCTAGGGGAATCCAAGACGGGGTGAGCCCCCAGGTTCTGTTACCCCGAATCCTTTGCAAACCTCAAAATGTGGCTAAAAAAATACTTTTTCCTCACATTTCGGTGACAGAGTGTTCTGGAATCTGAGAGGAGCCACACATTTCCTTCCACCCAGTGTTTCCCCAAGTCTCCCAATAAAAATGGTGCCTCACTTGTGTGGGTAGGCATAGTGCCCGGGACAGGAAATGCTCCAAAACACAACGTGGACACATTCCATTTTTCTACAGAAAACAGAGGTGTTTTTTGCAAAGTGACTACCTGTGGGTTTTGGCCTCTAGCTTAGCCGGCACAAAGGGAAACCTACCAAACCTGTGCATTTTTTAAAACTAGAGACCTAGGGGAATCCGAGACAGGGTGACTTGTGGGGCTCTCACCAGGTTCTGTTACCCAGAATCCTTTGCAAACCTCAAAATTTGGCTTACAAAACACCTTTTCTTCACATTTCGGTGACAGAGAGTTCTAGAATCTGAGAGGAGCCACAAACTTTCTTCCACCCAGTGTTTCCCCCAAGTCTCCCGATAAAAATGGTACCTCACTTGTGTGGGTAGGCATAGTGCCTGCAACAGGAAATTCTCCAAAACACAACGTGGACACATCACATTTTTCTACAGAAAACAAAGGTGTTTTTAGCAAAGTGCCTACCTGTGGATTTTGGCCTCTAGCCCAGCCGGCACCTAGGGACACCTAGCAAACCTGTGCGTTTTTTAAAACTAGAGACCTAGGGGAATCCAAGACGGAGTGACTTGTGGGGCTCTCACCAGGTTCTGTTACCCAGAATCCTTTGCAAACCTCAAAATTTGGCTAAAAAAACACTTTTTCCTCACATTTCAGTGACAGAGAGTTCTGGAATCTGGGAAGAGCATCAAAATTCCTTCCGCCCAGCGTTCCCCCAAGTCTCCCGATAAAAATGGTACCTCATTTGTGTGGGTAGGCATAGTGCCTGCGACAGGAAATGCTCCAAAACACAACGTGGACACATCACATTTTTCTACAGAAAACAGAGGTGTTTTTAGCAAAGTGCCTACCTGTGGATTTTGGCCTTTAGCTCAGCCGGCACCTAGGGACACCTAGCAAACCTGTGCATTTTTGAAAACTAGAGACCTAGGGGAATCCAAGACGGGGTGAGATGTGGGGCTCTCACGAGGTTCTGTTACCCCGAATCCTTTGCAAACCTCAAAATGTGGCAAAAAAAATACTTTTTTCTCACATTTCGGTGACAGAGAGTTCTGGAATCTGAGAGGAGCCACAAATTATCTTCCACTCAGCGTTCCCCCAAGTCTCCCGATAAAAATGGTACCCCACTTGTGTGGGTAGGCAAAGTGCCTTCGACAGGAAATGCTCCAAAACACAACGTGGACACATCACATTTTTCTACAGAAAACAGAGGTGTTTTTTGCAAAGTGCCTACCTGTGGATTTTGGCCTCCAGCTCAGCCAGCACCTAGGGAAACTTACCAAACCTGTGCATTTTTTAAAACTAGAGACCTAGGAGAATTCAAGTCGGGGTGACTTGTGGGGCTCTCACCAGGTTCTGTTAACCAGAAACCTTTGCAAACCTCAAAATTTGGCTTACAAAACACTTTTTCCTCACATTTCGGTGACATAGAGTTCTGGAATCTGAGAGGAGCCACAAACTTTCTTCCACCCTGTGTTTCCCCAAGTCTCCCGATAAAAATGGTACCTCACTTGTGTGGGTAGGCATAGTGCCTGAGACAGGAAATGCTCCAAAACACAACGTGGACACATCACATTTTTCTACAGAAAACAAAGGTGTTTTTAGCAAAGTGCCTACCTGTGGATTTTGGCCTCTAGCCCAGCCGGCATTTAGGGACACCTAGCAAACCTGTGCATTTTTTAAAACTAGAGACCTAGGGCAATCCAAGACGGGGTGACTTGTGGGGCTCTCACCAGATTCTGTTACCCTGAATCCTTTGCAAACCTAAAAATTTGGCTAAAAAAATACTTTTTTCTCACATTTCGGTGACAGAGAGTTCTGGAATCTGAGAGGAGCCACAAATTATCTTCCACTCAGCGTTCCCCCAAGTCTCCCGATAAAAATGGTACCCCACTTGTGTGGGTAGGCAAAGTGCCTTCGACAGGAAATGCTCCAAAACACAATGTGGACACATCACATTTTTCTACAGAAAACAGAGGTGTTTTTTGCAAAGTGCCTACCTGTGGATTTTGGCCTCCAGCTCAGCCAGCACCTAGGGAAACTTACCAAACCTGTGCATTTTTTAAAACTAGAGACCTAGGAGAATTCAAGTCGGGGTGACTTGTGGGGCTCTCACCAGGTTCTGTTAACCAGAAACCTTTGCAAACCTCAAAATTTGGCTTACAAAACACTTTTTCCTCACATTTCGGTGACATAGAGTTCTGGAATCTGAGAGGAGCCACAAACTTTCTTCCACCCTGTGTTTCCCCAAGTCTCCCGATAAAAATGGTACCTCACTTGTGTGGGTAGGCATAGTGCCTGAGACAGGAAATGCTCCAAAACACAACGTGGACACATCACATTTTTCTACAGAAAACAAAGGTGTTTTTAGCAAAGTGCCTACCTGTGGATTTTGGCCTCTAGCCCAGCCGGCATTTAGGGACACCTAGCAAACCTGTGCATTTTTTAAAACTAGAGACCTAGGGCAATCTAAGACGGGGTGACTTGTGGGGCTCTCACCAGGTTCTGTTACCCTGAATCCTTTGCAAACCTCAAAATTTGGCTAAAAAAATACTTTTTTCTCACATTTCGGTGACAGAGAGTTCTGGAATCTGAGAGGAGCCACAAATTATCTTCCACTCAGCGTTCCCCCAAGTCTCCCGATAAAAATGGTACCCCACTTGTGTGGGTAGGCAAAGTGCCTTCGACAGGAAATGCTCCAAAACACAATGTGGACACATCACATTTTTCTACAGAAAACAGAGGTGTTTTTTGCAAAGTGCCTACCTGTGGATTTTGGCCTCCAGCTCAGCCAGCACCTAGGGAAACTTACCAAACCTGTGCATTTTTTAAAACTAGAGACGTAGGAGAATTCAAGTCGGGGTGACTTGTGGGGCTCTCACCAGGTTCTGTTAACCAGAAACCTTTGCAAACCTCAAAATTTGGCTTACAAAACACTTTTTCCTCACATTTCTGTGACATAGAGTTCTGGAATCTGAGAGGAGCCACAAACTTTCTTCCACCCAGTGTTTCCCCAAGTCTCCCGATAAAAATGGTACCTCACTTGTGTGGGTAGGCATAGTGCCTGAGACAGGAAATGCTCCAAAACACAACGTGGACACATCACATTTTCTACAGAAAACAAAGGTGTTTTTAGCAAAGTGCCTACCTGTGGATTTTGGCCTCTAGCCCAGCCGGCATTTAGGGACACCTAGCAAACCTGAGCATTTTTTAAAACTAGAGACCTAGGGCAATCCAAGACGGGGTGACTTGTGGGGCTCTCACCAGGTTCTGTTACCCCGAATCCTTTGCAAACCTCAAAATTTGGCTAAAAAAACACTTTTTCCTCACATTTCAGTGACAGAGAGTTCTGGAATCTGGGAGGAGCATCAAATTTTCCTTCCGCCCAGCGTTCCCCCAAGTCTCCCGATAAAAATGGTACCTCATTTGTGTGGGTAGGCATAGTGCCTGCGACAGGAAATGCTCCAAAACACAACGTGGACACATCACATTTTTCTACAGAAAACACAGGTGTTTTTTGCAAAGTGCCTACCTGTGGATTTTGGCCTTTAGCTCAGCCGGCACCTAGGGACACCAAGCAAACCTGTGCATTTTTTAAAACTAGAGACCTAGGGGAATCCAAGACGGGGTGAGTTGTGGGGCTCCCACCAGGTTCTGTTACCCAGAATCCTTTGCAAACCTCAAAATGTGGCAAAAAAAATACTTTTTCCTTACATTTCGGTGACAGAGAGTTCTGGAATCTGAGAGGAGCCACACATTTCCTTCCACCCAGCGTTTCCCCAAGTCTCCCAATAAAAATGGTACCTCACTTGTGTGGGTAGGCATAGTGCCCGGGACAGAAAATGCTCCAAAACACAACGTGGACACATCACATTTTTCTACAGAAAACAGAGGTGTTTTTTTGCAAAGTGACTACCTGTGGATTTTGGCCTCTAGCTCAGCCGGCACAAAGGGAAACCTACCAAACCTGTTCCTTTTTTTAAAACTAGAGACCTAGGGGAATCCGAGACGGGGTGACTTGTGGGGCTCTCACCAGGTTCTGTTACCCCGAATCCTTTGCAAACCTCAAAATTTGGCTACAAAAACACTTTTCCCTTACATTTCGGTGACAGAGAGTTCTGGAATCTGAGAGGAGCCACAAATTATCTTCCACTCAGCGTTCCCCCTAGTCTCCCGATAAAAATGGTACCCCACTTGTGTGGGTAGGCAAAGTGCCTTCGACAGGAAATGCTCCAAAACACAACGTGGACACATCACATTTTTCTACAGAAAACAGAGGTGTTTTTTGCAAAGTGCCTACCTGTGGATTTTGGCCTCCAGCTCAGCCAGCACCTAGGGAAACTTACCAAACCTGTGCATTTTTTAAAACTAGAGACCTAGGAGAATTCAAGTCGGGGTGACTTGTGGGGCTCTCACCAGGTTCTGTTAACCAGAAACCTTTGCAAACCTCAAAATTTGGCTTACAAAACACTTTTTCCTCACATTTCGGTGACAGAGAGTTCTGGAATCTGAGAGGAGCCACAAACTTTCTTTCACCCAGTGTTTCCCCAAGTCTCCCGATAAAAATGGTACCTCACTTGTGTGGGTAGGCATAGTGCCTGAGACAGGAAATGCTCCAAAACACAACGTGGACACATCAAATTTTTCTACAGAAAACAAAGGTGTTTTTTGCAAAGTGCCTACCTGTAGATTTTGGCCTCTAGCCCAGCCGGCACCTAGGGACACCTAGCAAACCTGTGCATTTTTTAAAACTAGAGACCTTATGGAATCCAAGACGGGGTGACTTGTGGGGTTCTCACCAGGTTCTGTTACCCCAAATCCTTTGCAAACCTCAAAATTTGACTAAAAAAACACTTTTTCCTCACATTTCGGTGACAGAGAGTTCTGGAATCTGGGAGGAGCATCAAATTTCCTTCCGCCCAGCGTTCCCCCAAGTCTCCCAATAAAAATGGTACCTCACTTGTGTGGGTAGGCATAGTGCCCGGGACAGAAAATGCTCCAAAACACAACGTGGACACATCACATTTTTCTACAGAAAACAGAGGTGTTTTTTTGCAAAGTGACTACCTGTGGATTTTGGCCTCTAGCTCAGCCGGCACAAAGGGGAACCTACCAAACCTGTGCATTTTTGAAAACTAGAGACCTAGGGGAATCCAAGATGGGGTGACTTGTGGGGCTCTCACCAGGTTCTGTTACCCCGAATCCATTGCAAACCTCAAAATCTGTCTAAAAAAACACTTTTTCCTCACATTTCGGTGACAGAGAGTTTTGGAATCTGAGAGGAGCCACAAATTTCCTTCTACCCAGCGTTTCCCTAAGTCTCCCGATAAAAACGGTACCTCACTTGTGTGGGTAGGCATAGTGCCTGCGACAGGAAATGCTCCAAAACACAGTGTGGACACATCACATTTTTCTACAGAAAACAAAGGTGTTTTTTGCAAAGTGCCTACCTGTGGATTTTGGCCTCTAGCTCAGCCGGCACCTAGGGACACCTAGCTAACCTGTGCATTTTTTAAAACTAGAGACCTAGTGGAATCCAAGACGGGGTGAGCCCCCAGGTTCTGTTACCCCGAATCCTTTGCAAACCTCAAAATGTGGCTAAAAAAATACTTTTTCCTCACATTTCGGTGACAGAGTGTTCTGGAATCTGAGAGGAGCCACACATTTCCTTCCACCCAGCGTTTCCCCAAGTCTCCCAATAAAAATGGTGCCTCACTTGTGTGGGTAGGCATAGTGCCCGGGACAGGAAATGCTCCAAAACACAACGTGGACACATTCCATTTTTCTACAGAAAACAGAGGTGTTTTTTGCAAAGTGACTACCTGTGGGTTTTGGCCTCTAGCTTAGCCGGCACAAAGGGAAACCTACCAAACCTGTGCATTTTTTAAAACTAGAGACCTAGGGGAATCCGAGACAGGGTGACTTGTGGGGCTCTCACCAGGTTCTGTTACCCAGAATCCTTTGCAAACCTCAAAATTTGGCTTACAAAACACTTTTTCTTCACATTTCGGTGACAGAGAGTTCTGGAATCTGAGAGGAGCCACAAACTTTCTTCCACCCAGTGTTTCCCCCAAGTCTCCCGATAAAAATGGTACCTCACTTGTGTGGGTAGGCATAGTGCCTGCAACAGGAAATTCTCCAAAACACAACGTGGACACATCACATTTTTCTACAGAAAACAAAGGTGTTTTTAGCAAAGTGCCTACCTGTGGATTTTGGCCTCTAGCCCAGCCGGCACCTAGGGACACCTAGCAAACCTGTGCGTTTTTTAAAACTAGAGACCTAGGGGAATCCAAGACGGAGTGACTTGTGGGGCTCTCACCAGGTTCTGTTACCCAGAATCCTTTGCAAACCTCAAAATTTGGCTAAAAAAACACTTTTTCCTCACATTTCAGTGACAGAGAGTTCTGGAATCTGGGAAGAGCATCAAAATTCCTTCCGCCCAGCGTTCCCCCAAGTCTCCCGATAAAAATGGTACCTCATTTGTGTGGGTAGGCATAGTGCCTGCGACAGGAAATGCTCCAAAACACAACGTGGACACATCACATTTTTCTACAGAAAACAGAGGTGTTTTTAGCAAAGTGCCTACCTGTGGATTTTGGCCTTTAGCTCAGCCGGCACCTAGGGACACCTAGCAAACCTGTGCATTTTTGAAAACTAGAGACCTAGGGGAATCCAAGACGGGGTGAGATGTGGGGCTCTCACGAGGTTCTGTTACCCCGAATCCTTTGCAAACCTCAAAATGTGGCAAAAAAAATACTTTTTTCTCACATTTCGGTGACAGAGAGTTCTGGAATCTGAGAGGAGCCACAAATTATCTTCCACTCAGCGTTCCCCCAAGTCTCCCGATAAAAATGGTACCCCACTTGTGTGGGTAGGCAAAGTGCCTTCGACAGGAAATGCTCCAAAACACAACGTGGACACATCACATTTTTCTACAGAAAACAGAGGTGTTTTTTGCAAAGTGCCTACCTGTGGATTTTGGCCTCCAGCTCAGCCAGCACCTAGGGAAACTTACCAAACCTGTGCATTTTTTAAAACTAGAGACCTAGGAGAATTCAAGTCGGGGTGACTTGTGGGGCTCTCACCAGGTTCTGTTAACCAGAAACCTTTGCAAACCTCAAAATTTGGCTTACAAAACACTTTTTCCTCACATTTCGGTGACATAGAGTTCTGGAATCTGAGAGGAGCCACAAACTTTCTTCCACCATGTGTTTCCCCAAGTCTCCCGATAAAAATGGTACCTCACTTGTGTGGGTAGGCATAGTGCCTGAGACAGGAAATGCTCCAAAACACAACGTGGACACATCACATTTTTCTACAGAAAACAAAGGTGTTTTTAGCAAAGTGCCTACCTGTGGATTTTGGCCTCTAGCCCAGCCGGCATTTAGGGACACCTAGCAAACCTGTGCATTTTTTAAAACTAGAGACCTAGGGCAATCCAAGACGGGGTGACTTGTGGGGCTCTCACCAGATTCTGTTACCCTGAATCCTTTGCAAACCTAAAAATTTGGCTAAAAAAATACTTTTTTCTCACATTTCGGTGACAGAGAGTTCTGGAATCTGAGAGGAGCCACAAATTATCTTCCACTCAGCGTTCCCCCAAGTCTCCCGATAAAAATGGTACCCCACTTGTGTGGGTAGGCAAAGTGCCTTCGACAGGAAATGCTCCAAAACACAATGTGGACACATCACATTTTTCTACAGAAAACAGAGGTGTTTTTTGCAAAGTGCCTACCTGTGGATTTTGGCCTCCAGCTCAGCCAGCACCTAGGGAAACTTACCAAACCTGTGCATTTTTTAAAACTAGAGACCTAGGAGAATTCAAGTCGGGGTGACTTGTGGGGCTCTCACCAGGTTCTGTTAACCAGAAACCTTTGCAAACCTCAAAATTTGGCTTACAAAACACTTTTTCCTCACATTTCGGTGACATAGAGTTCTGGAATCTGAGAGGAGCCACAAACTTTCTTCCACCCTGTGTTTCCCCAAGTCTCCCGATAAAAATGGTACCTCACTTGTGTGGGTAGGCATAGTGCCTGAGACAGGAAATGCTCCAAAACACAACGTGGACACATCACATTTTTCTACAGAAAACAAAGGTGTTTTTAGCAAAGTGCCTACCTGTGGATTTTGGCCTCTAGCCCAGCCGGCATTTAGGGACACCTAGCAAACCTGTGCATTTTTTAAAACTAGAGACCTAGGGCAATCCAAGACGGGGTGACTTGTGGGGCTCTCACCAGGTTCTGTTACCCTGAATCCTTTGCAAACCTCAAAATTTGGCTAAAAAAATACTTTTTTCTCACATTTCGGTGACAGAGAGTTCTGGAATCTGAGAGGAGCCACAAATTATCTTCCACTCAGCGTTCCCCCAAGTCTCCCGATAAAAATGGTACCCCACTTGTGTGGGTAGGCAAAGTGCCTTCGACAGGAAATGCTCCAAAACACAATGTGGACACATCACATTTTTCTACAGAAAACAGAGGTGTTTTTTGCAAAGTGCCTACCTGTGGATTTTGGCCTCCAGCTCAGCCAGCACCTAGGGAAACTTACCAAACCTGTGCATTTTTTAAAACTAGAGACGTAGGAGAATTCAAGTCGGGGTGACTTGTGGGGCTCTCACCAGGTTCTGTTAACCAGAAACCTTTGCAAACCTCAAAATTTGGCTTACAAAACACTTTTTCCTCACATTTCTGTGACATAGAGTTCTGGAATCTGAGAGGAGCCACAAACTTTCTTCCACCCAGTGTTTCCCCAAGTCTCCCGATAAAAATGGTACCTCACTTGTGTGGGTAGGCATAGTGCCTGAGACAGGAAATGCTCCAAAACACAACGTGGACACATCACATTTTCTACAGAAAACAAAGGTGTTTTTAGCAAAGTGCCTACCTGTGGATTTTGGCCTCTAGCCCAGCCGGCATTTAGGGACACCTAGCAAACCTGTGCATTTTTTAAAACTAGAGACCTAGGGCAATCCAAGACGGGGTGACTTGTGGGGCTCTCACCAGGTTCTGTTACCCCGAATCCTTTGCAAACCTCAAAATTTGGCTAAAAAAACACTTTTTCCTCACATTTCAGTGACAGAGAGTTCTGGAATCTGGGAGGAGCATCAAATTTTCCTTCCGCCCAGCGTTCCCCCAAGTCTCCCGATAAAAATGGTACCTCATTTGTGTGGGTAGGCATAGTGCCTGCGACAGGAAATGCTCCAAAACACAACGTGGACACATCACATTTTTCTACAGAAAACACAGGTGTTTTTTGCAAAGTGCCTACCTGTGGATTTTGGCCTTTAGCTCAGCCGGCACCTAGGGACACCTAGCAAACCTGTGCATTTTTTAAAACTAGAGACCTAGGGGAATCCAAGACGGGGTGAGTTGTGGGGCTCCCACCAGGTTCTGTTACCCAGAATCCTTTGCAAACCTCAAAATGTGGCAAAAAAAATACTTTTTCCTTACATTTCGGTGACAGAGAGTTCTGGAATCTGAGAGGAGCCACACATTTCCTTCCACCCAGCGTTTCCCCAAGTCTCCCAATAAAAATGGTACCTCACTTGTGTGGGTAGGCATAGTGCCCGGGACAGAAAATGCTCCAAAACACAACGTGGACACATCACATTTTTCTACAGAAAACAGAGGTGTTTTTTTGCAAAGTGACTACCTGTGGATTTTGGCCTCTAGCTCAGCCGGCACAAAGGGAAACCTACCAAACCTGTTCCTTTTTTTAAAACTAGAGACCTAGGGGAATCCGAGACGGGGTGACTTGTGGGGCTCTCACCAGGTTCTGTTACCCCGAATCCTTTGCAAACCTCAAAATTTGGCTAAAAAAACACTTTTCCCTTACATTTCGGTGACAGAGAGTTCTGGAATCTGAGAGGAGCCACAAATTGTCTTCCACTCAGCGTTCCCCCTAGTCTCCCGATAAAAATGGTACCCCACTTGTGTGGGTAGGCAAAGTGCCTTCGACAGGAAATGCTCCAAAACACAACGTGGACACATCACATTTTTCTACAGAAAACAGAGGTGTTTTTTGCAAAGTGCCTACCTGTGGATTTTGGCCTCCAGCTCAGCCAGCACCTAGGGAAACTTACCAAACCTGTGCATTTTTTAAAACTAGAGACCTAGGACAATTCAAGTCGGGGTGACTTGTGGGGCTCTCACCAGGTTCTGTTAACCAGAAACCTTTGCAAACCTCAAAATTTGGCTTACAAAACACTTTTTCCTCACATTTCGGTGACATAGAGTTCTGGAATCTGAGAGGAGCCACAAACTTTCTTCCACCCTGTGTTTCCCCAAGTCTCCCGATAAAAATGGTAACTCACTTGTGTGGGTAGGCATAGTGCCTGAGACAGGAAATGCTCCAAAACACAACGTGGACACATCACATTTTTCTACAGAAAACAAAGGTGTTTTTAGCAAAGTGCCTACCTGTGGATTTTGGCCTCTAGCCCAGCCGGCATTTAGGGACACCTAGCAAACCTGTGCATTTTTTAAAACTAGAGACCTAGGGCAATCCAAGACGGGGTGACTTGTGGGGCTTTTACCAGGTTCTGTTACCCTGAATCCTTTGCAAACCTCAAAATTTGGCTAAAAAAATACTTTTTTCTCACATTTCGGTGACAGAGAGTTCTGGAATCTGAGAGGAGCCACAAATTATCTTCCACTCAGCGTTCCCCCAAGTCTCCCGATAAAAATGGTACCCCACTTGTGTGGGTAGGCAAAGTGCCTTCGAGAGGAAATGCTCCAAAACACAATGTGGACACATCACATTTTTCTACAGAAAACAGAGGTGTTTTTTGCAAAGTGCCTACCTGTGGATTTTGGCCTCCAGCTCAGCCAGCACCTAGGGAAACTTACCAAACCTGCGCATTTTTTAAAACTAGAGACGTAGGAGAATTCAAGTCGGGGTGACTTGTGGGGCTCTCACCAGGTTCTGTTAACCAGAAACCTTTGGAAACCTCAAAATTTGGCTTACAAAACACTTTTTCCTCACATTTCTGTGACATAGAGTTCTGGAATCTGAGAGGAGCCACAAACTTTCTTCCACCCAGTGTTTCCCCAAGTCTCCCGATAAAAATGGTACCTCACTTGTGTGGGTAGGCATAGTGCCTGAGACAGGAAATGCTCCAAAACACAACGTGGACACATCACATTTTCTACAGAAAACAAAGGTGTTTTTAGCAAAGTGCCTACCTGTGGATTTTGGCCTCTAGCCCAGCCGGCATTTAGGGACACCTAGCAAACCTGTGCATTTTTTAAAACTAGAGACCTAGGGCAATCCAAGAGGGGGTGACTTGTGGGGCTCTCACCAGGTTCTGTTACCCCGAATCCTTTGCAAACCTCAAAATTTGGCTAAAAAAACACTTTTTCCTCACATTTCACTGACAGAGAGTTCTGGAATCTGGGAGGAGCATCAAATTTCCTTCCGCCCAGCGTTCCCCCAAGTCTCCCGATAAAAATGGTACCTCATTTGTGTGGGTAGGCATAGTGCCTGCGACAGGAAATGCTCCAAAACACAACGTGGACACATCACATTTTTCTACAGAAAACACAGGTGTTTTTTGCAAAGTGCCTACCTGTGGATTTTGGCCTTTAGCTCAGCCGGCACCTAGGGACACCTAGCAAACCTGTGCATTTTTTAAAACTAGAGACCTAGGGGAATCCAAGACGGGGTGAGTTGTGGGGCTCCCACCAGGTTCTGTTACCCAGAATCCTTTGCAAACCTCAAAATGTGGCAAAAAAAATACTTTTTCCTTACATTTCGGTGACAGAGAGTTCTGGAATCTGAGAGGAGCCACACATTTCCTTCCACCCAGCGTTTCCCCAAGTCTCCCAATAAAAATGGTACCTCACTTGTGTGGGTAGGCATAGTGCCCGGGACAGAAAATGCTCCAAAACACAACGTGGACACATCACATTTTTCTACAGAAAACAGAGGTGTTTTTTTGCAAAGTGACTACCTGTGGATTTTGGCCTCTAGCTCAGCCGGCACAAAGGGAAACCTACCAAACCTGTTCCTTTTTTTAAAACTAGAGACCTAGGGGAATCCGAGACGGGGTGACTTGTGGGGCTCTCACCAGGTTCTGTTACCCAGAATCCTTTGCAAACCTCAAAATTTGGCTAAAAAAACACTTTTCCCTCACATTTCGGTGACAGAGAGTTCTGGAATCTGAGAGGAGCCACAAACTTTCTTCCACCCAGCGTTCCCCCAAGTCTCCCGATAAAAATGGTACCTCACTTGTATGGGTAGGCATAGTGCCTGCGACAGGAAATGCTCCAAAATACAACGTGGACACATCATATTTTTCTACAGAAAACAACGGTGTTTTTTGCAAAGTGCCTACCTGTGGATTTTGACCTCTAGGTCAGCTGGCACCCTGGGACACCTAGCAAACCTGTGCATTTTTGAAAACTAGAGACCTAGGGGAATCGAAGATGGGGTGACTTGTGGGGCTCTCACCAGGTTCTGTTACCCCGAATCCATTGCAAACCTCAAAATTTGGCTAAAAAAACACTTTTTCCTCACATTTCGGTGACAGAGAGTTCTGGAATCTGAGAGGAGCCACAAATTTCCTTCTACCCAGCGTTTCCCTAAGTCTCCCGATAAAAACGGTACCTCACTTGTGTGGGTAGGCATAGTGCCTGCGACAGGAAATGCTCCAAAACACAGTGTGGACACATCACATTTTTCTACAGAAAACAAAGGTGTTTTTTGCAAAGTGCCTACCTGTGGATTTTGGCCTCTAGCTCAGCCGCCACCTAGGGACACCTAGCTAACCTGTGCATTTTTGAAAACTAGAGACCTAGGGGAATCCAAGACGGGGTGCCTTGTGGGGCTCTCACCAGGTTCTGTTACCCCAAATCCTTTGCAAACCTCAAAATTTGGCTAAATAAACACTTTTCCCTCACAATTCGGTGACAGAGAGTTCTGGAATCTGAGAGGAGCCACAAATTATCTTCCACTCAGCGTTCCCCCAAGTCTCCCGATAAAAATGGTACCTCACTTGTGTGGGTAGGCAAAGTGCCTTCGACAGGAAATGCTCCAAAACACAACGTGGACACATCACATTTTTCTACAGAAAACAGAGGTGTTTTTTGCAAAGTGCCTACCTGTGGATTTTGGCCTCTAACCCAGCCGGCACCTAGGGACACCTAGCAAACCTGTGCATTTTTTAAAACTAGAGACCTAGGGGAATCCAAGATGGGGTGACTTGTGGGGTTCTCACCAGGTTCTGTTACCCCGAATCCTTTGCAAACCTCAAAATTTGGCTAAAAAAACACTTTTTACTCACATTTCGGTGACAGAGTTCTGGAATCTGGGAGGAGCATCAAATTTCCTTCCGCCCAGCGTTCCCCCAAGTCTCCCGATAAAAATGGTTCCTCATTTGTGTGCGTGGGCATAGTGCCTGCGACAGGAAATGCTCCAAAACACAATGTGGACACATCACATTTTTCTACAGAAAACAGAGGTGTTTTTTGCAAAGTGCCTACCTGTTGATTTTGGCTTTTAGCTCAGCCGGCACCTAGGGACACCTAGCAAACCTGTGCATTTTTGAAAACTAGAGACCTAGGGGAATCCAAGACGGGGTGAGCCCCCAGGTTATGTTACCCCGAATCCTTTGCAAACCTCAAAATGTGGCTAAAAAAAATACTTTTTCCTCACATTTCGGTGACAGAGTGTTCTGGAATCTGAGAGGAGCCACACATTTCCTTCCACCCAGCGTTTCCCCAAGTCTCCCAATAAAAATGGTACCTCACTTGTGTGGGTAGGCATAGTGCCCGGGACAGGAAATGCTCCAAAACACAACGTGGACACATTCCATTTTTCTACAGAAATCAGAGGTGTTTTTTGAAAAGTGACTACCTGTGGATTTTGGCCTCTAGCTTAGCCGGCACAAAGGGAAACCTACCAAACCTGTGCATTTGTTAAAACTAGAGACCTAGGGGAATCCGGGACAGGGTGACTTGTGGGGCTCTCACCAGGTTCTGTTACCCAGAATTCTTTGCAAACCTCAAAATTTGGCTTACAAAACACTTTTTCTTCACATTTCGGTGACAGAGAGTTCTGGAATCTGAGAGGAGCCACACATTTCCTTCCACCCAGCGTTTCCCCATGTCTCCCAATAAAAATGGTACCTCACTTGTGTGGGTAGGCATAGTGCCCGGGACAGAAAATGCTCCAAAACACAACGTGGACACATCACATTTTTCTACAGAAAACAGAGGTGTTTTTTTGCAAAGTGACTACCTGTGGATTTTGGCCTCTAGCTCAGCCGGCACAAAGGGAAACCTACCAAACCTGTGCATTTTTTAAAACTAGAGACCTAGGGGAATCCGAGACGGGGTGACTTGTGGGGCTCTCACCAGGTTCTGTTACCCAGAATCCTTTGCAAACCTCAAAATTTGGCTAAAAAAACACTTTTCCCTCACATTTCGGTGACAGAGAGTTCTGGAATCTGAGAGGAGCCACAAACTTTCTTCCACCCAGCGTTCCCCTAAGTCTCCCGATAAAAATGGTACCTCACTTGTATGGGTAGGCATAGTGCCTGCGACAGGAAATGCTCCAAAACACAACGTGGAC
Source organism: Pleurodeles waltl (assembly GCF_031143425.1). NCBI lineage: Eukaryota > Metazoa > Chordata > Amphibia > Caudata > Salamandridae > Pleurodeles > Pleurodeles waltl. Next base: position 1,987,582,096 of record NC_090440.1, on the reverse strand, counting down.
ACATCACATTTTTCTACAGAAAACAGAGGTGTTTTTTGCAAAGTGCCTACCCGTGGATTTTGACCTCTAGCTCAGCCGGCACCCTAGGACACCTAGCAAACCTGTGCATTTTTGAAAACTAGAGACCTAGGAGAATCCAAGATGGGGTGACTTGTGGGGCTCTCACCAGGTTCTGTTACCCCGAATCCATTGCAAACGTAAAAATTTGGCTAAAAAAACACTTTTTCCTCACATTTCGGTGACAGAGAGTTCTGGAATCTGAGAGGAGCCACAAATTTCCTTCTACCCAGCGTTTCCCCAAGTCTCCCGATAAAAATGGTACCTCACTTGTGTGGGTAGGCATAGTGCCTGAGACAGGAAATGCTCCAAAACACAACGTGGACACATCACATTTTTCTACAGAAAACAAAGGTGTTTTTTTCAAAGTGCCTACCTGTGGATTTTGGCCTCTAGCCCAGCCGGCACCTAGGGACACCTAGCAAACCTGTGCATTTTTTAAAACTAGAGACCTAGGGGAATCCAAGATGGGGTGACTTGTGGGGTTCTCACCAGGTTCTGTTACCCCGAATCCTTTGCAAACCTCAAAAGTTGGCTAAAAAAACACTTTTTCCTCACATTTCGGTGACAGAGAGTTCTGGAATCTGGGAGGAGCATCAAATTTCCTTCCGCCCAGCGTTCCCCCAAGTCTCCCGATAAAAATGGTACCTCATTTGTGTGCGTAGGCATAGTGCCTGCGACAGGAAATGCTCCAAAACACAATGTGGACACATCACATTTTTCTACAGAAAACAGAGGTGTTTTTTGCAAAGTGCCTACCTGTGGATTTTGGCTTTTAGCTCAGCCGGCACCTAGGGACACCTAGCAAACCTGTGCATTTTTGAAAACTAGAGACCTAGGGGAATCCAAGACGGAGTGAGCCCCCAGGTTATGTTACCCCGAATCCTTTGCAAACCTCAAAATGTGGCTAAAAAAAATACTTTTTCCTCACATTTCGGTGACAGAGTGTTCTGGAATCTGAGAGGAGCCACACATTTCCTTCCACCCAGCGTTTCCCCAAGTCTCCCAATAAAAATGGTACCTCACTTGTGTGGGTAGGCATAGTGCCCAGGACAGGAAATGCTCCAAAACACAACATGGACACATTCAATTTTTCTACAGAAAACAGAGGTGTTTTTTGCAAAGTGACTACCTGTGGATTTTGGCCTCTAGCTTAGCCGGCACAAAGGGAAACCTACCAAACCTGTGCATTTGTTAAAACTAGAGACCTAGGGGAATCCGGGACAGGGTGACTTGTGGGGCTCTCACCAGGTTCTGTTACCCAGAATCCTTTGCAAACCTCAAAATTTGGCTTACAAAACACTTTTTCTTCACATTTCGGTGACAGAGAGTTCTGGAATCTGAGAGGAGCCACACATTTCCTTCCACCCAGCGTTTCCCCAAGTCTCCCAATAAAAATGGTACCTCACTTGTGTGGGTAGGCATAGTGCCCGGGACAGAAAATGCTCCAAAACACAACGTGGACACATCACATTTTTCTACAGAAAACAGAGGTGTTTTTTTGCAAAGTGACTACCTGTGGATTTTGGCCTCTAGCTCAGCCGGCACAAAGGGAAACCTACCAAACCTGTGCATTTTTTAAAACTAGAGACCTAGGGGAATCCGAGACAGGGTGACTTGTGGGGCTCTCACCAGGTTCTGTTACCCAGAATCCTTTGCAAACCTCAAAATTTGGCTAAAAAAACACTTTTCCCTCACATTTCGGTGACAGAGAGTTCTGGAATCTGAGAGGAGCCACAAACTTTCTTCCACCCAGCGTTCCCCTAAGTCTCCCGATAAAAATGGTACCTCACTTGTATGGGTAGGCATAGTGCCCGCGACAGGAAATGCTCCAAAACACAACGTGGACACATCACATTTTTCTACAGAAAACAGAGGTGTTTTTTGCAAAGTGCCTACCCGTGGATTTTGACCTCTAGCTCAGCCGGCACCCTGGGACACCTAGCAAACCTGTGCATTTTTGAAAACTAGAGACCTAGGAGAATCCAAGATGGGGTGACTTGTGGGGCTCTCACCAGGTTCTGTTACCCCGAATCCATTGCAAATGTAAAAATTTGGCTAAAAAAACACTTTTTCCTCACATTTCGGTGACAGAGAGTTCTGGAATCTGAGAGGAGCCACAAATTTCCTTCTACCCAGCGTTTCCCTAAGTCTCCCGATAAAAACGGTACCTCACTTGTGTGGGTAGGCATAGTGCCTGCGACAGGAAATGCTCCAAAACACAGTGTGGACACATCACATTTTTCTACAGAAAACAAAGGTGTTTTTTGCAAAGTGCCTACCTGTGGATTTTGACCTCTAGCTCAGCCGGCACCTAGGGACACCTAGCAAACCTGTGCGTTTATTAAAACTAGAGACCTAGGGGAATCCAAGACGGGGTGACTTGTGGGGCTCCCACCAGGTTCTGTTACCCAGAATCCTTTGCAAACCTCAAAATGTGGCTAAAAAAACACTTTTTCCTCACATTTCAGTGACAGAGAGTTCTGGAATCTGGGAGGAGCATCAAAATTCCTTCCGCCCAGCGTTCCCCCAAGTCTCCCGATAAAAATGGTACCTCATTTGTGTGGGTAGGCATAGTGCCTGCGACAGGAAATGCTCCAAAACACAATGTGGACGCATCACATTTTTCTACAGAAAACAGAGGTGTTTTTTGCAAAGTGCCTACCTGTGGATTTTGGCCTTTAGCTCAGCCGGCACCTAGGGACACCTAGCAAACCTGTGTATTTTTGAAAACTAGAGACCTAGGGGAATCCAAGACGGGGTGAGATGTGGGGCTCTCACGAGGTTCTGTTACCCCGAATCCTTTGCAAACCTCAAAATGTGGCTGAAAAAATACTTTTTTCTCACATTTCGGTGACAGAGAGTTCTGGAATCTGAGAGGAGCCACAAATTATCTTCCACTCAGCGTTCCCCCAAGTCTCCCGATAAAAATGGTACCCCACTTGTGTGGGTAGGCAAAGTGCCTTCGACAGGAAATGCTCCAAAACACAACGTGGACACATCACATTTTTCTACAGAAAACATTGGTGTTTTTTGCAAAGTGCCTACCTGTGGATTTTGACCTCTAGCTCAGCCGGCACCCTGAGACACCTAGCAAACCTGTGCATTTTTTAAAACTAGAGACCTAGGGGAATCCAAGATGGGGTGACTTGTGGGGCTCTCACCAGGTTCTGTTACCCCGAATCCATTGCAAACCTCAAAATCTGGCTAAAAAAACACTTTTTCCTCACATTTCGGTGACAGAGAGTTCTGGAATCTGAGAGGAGCCACAAATTTCCTTCTACCCAGCGTTTCCCTAAGTCTCCCGATAAAAACGGTACCTCACTTGTGTGGGTAGGCATAGTGCCTGCGACAGGAAATGCTCCAAAACACAGTGTGGACACATCACATTTTTCTACAGAAAACAAAGGTGTTTTTTGCAAAGTGCCTACCTGTGGATTTTGGCCTCTAGCTCAGCCGGCACCTAGGGACACCTAGCTAACCTGTGCATTTTTTAAAACTAGAGACCTAGGGGAATCCAAGACGGGGTGAGCCCCTAGGTTCTGTTACCCCGAATCCTTTGCAAACCTCAAAATGTGGCTAAAAAAATACTTTTTCCTCACATTTCGGTGACAGAGTGTTCTGGAATCTGAGAGGAGCCACACATTTCCTTCCACCCAGCGTTTCCCCAAGTCTCCCAATAAAAATGGTACCTCACTTGTGTGGGTAGGCATAGTGCCCGGGACAGGAAATGCTCCAAAACACAACGTGGACACATTCCATTTTTCTACAGAAAACAGAGGTGTTTTTTGCAAAGTGACTACCTGTGGATTTTGGCCTCTAGCTTAGCCGGCACAAAGGGAAACCTACCAAACCTGTGCATTTTTGAAAACTAGAGACCTAGGGGAATCCGAGACAGGGTGACTTGTGGGGCTCTCACCAGGTTCTGTTACCCAGAATCCTTTGCAAACCTCAAAATTTGGCTTACAAAACACTTTTTCTTCACATTTCGGTGACAGAGAGTTCTGGAATCTGAGAGGAGCCACAAACTTTCTTCCACCCAGTGTTTCCCCCAAGTCTCCCGATAAAAATGGTACCTCACTTGTGTGGGTAGGCATAGTGCCTGCAACAGGAAATGCTCCAAAACACAACGTGGACACATCACATTTTTCTTCAGAAAACAAAGGTGTTTTTAGCAAAGTGCCTACCTGTGGATTTTGGCCTCTAGCCCAGCCGGCACCTAGGGACACCTAGCAAACCTGTGCGTTTTTTAAAACTAGAGACCTAGGGGAATCCAAGACGGGGTGACTTGTGGGGCTCTCACCAGGTTCTGTTACCCAGAATCCTTTGCAAACCTCAAAATTTGGCTAAAAAAACACTTTTTCCTCACATTTTAGTGACAGAGAGTTCTGGAATCTGGGAGGAGCATCAAAATTCCTTCCGCCCAGCGTTCCCCCAAGTCTCCCGATAAAAATGGTACCTCATTTGTGTGGGTAGGCATAGTGCCTGCGACAGGAAATGCTCCAAAATCCAACGTGGACACATCACATTTTTCTACAGAAAACAGAGGTGTTTTTTACAAAGTGCCTACCTGTGGATTTTGGCCTTTAGCTCAGCCGGCACCTAGGGACACCTAGCAAACCTGTGCATTTTTGAAAACTAGAGACCTAGGGGAATCCAAGACGGGGTGAGATGTGGGGCTCTCACGAGGTTCTGTTACCCCGAATCCTTTGCAAACCTCAAAATGTGGCAAAAAAAAATACTTTTTTCTCACATTTCGGTGACAGAGCGTTCTGGAATCTGAGAGGAGCCACAAATTATCTTCCACTCAGCGTTCCCCCAAGTCTCCCGATAAAAATGGTACCCCACTTGTGTGGGTAGGCAAAGTGCCTTCGACAGGAAATGCTCCAAAACACAACGTGGACACATCACATTTTTCTACAGAAAACAGAGGTGTTTTTTGCAAAGTGCCTACCTGTGGATTTTGGCCTCCAGCTCAGCCAGCACCTAGGGAAAGTTACTAAACCTGTGCATTTTTTAAAACTAGAGACCTAGGAGAATTCAAGTCGGGGTGACTTGTGGGGCTCTCACCAGGTTCTGTTAACCAGAAACCTTTGCAAACCTCAAAATTTGGCTTACAAAACACTTTTTCCTCACATTTCGGTGACATAGAGTTCTGGAATCTGAGAGGAGCCACAAACTTTCTTCCACCCAGTGTTTCCCCAAGTCTCCCGATAAAAATGGTACCTCACTTGTGTGGGTAGGCATAGTGCCTGAGACAGGAAATGCTCCAAAACACAACGTGGACACATCACATTTTCTACAGAAAACAAAGGTGTTTTTAGCAAAGTGCCTACCTGTGGATTTTGGCCTCTAGCCCAGCCGGCATTTAGGGACACCTAGCAAACCTGTGCATTTTTTAAAACTAGAGACCTAGGGCAATCCAAGACGGGGTGACTTGTGGGGCTCTCACCAGGTTCTGTTACCCCGAATCCTTTGCAAACCTCAATATTTGGCTAAAAAACCACTTTTTCCTCACATTTCAGTGACAGAGAGTTCTGGAATCTGGGAGGAGCATCAAATTTCCTTCCACCCAGCGTTCCCCCAAGTCTCCCGATAAAAATGGTACCTCATTTGTGTGGGTAGGCATAGTGCCTGCGACAGGAAATGCTCCAAAACACAACGTGGACACATCACATTTTTCTACAGAAAACACAGGTGTTTTTTGCAAAGTGCCTACCTGTGGATTTTGGCCTTTAGCTCAGCCGGCACCTTGGGACACCTAGCAAACCTGTGCATTTTTTAAAACTAGAGACCTAGGGGAATCCAAGACGGGGTGAGTTGTGGGGCTCCCACCAGGTTCTGTTACCCAGAATCCTTTGCAAACCTCAAAATGTGGCAAAAAAAATACTTTTTCCTTACATTTCGGTGACAGAGAGTTCTGGAATCTGAGAGGAGCCACACATTTCCTTCCACCCAGCGTTTCCCCAAGTCTCCCAATAAAAATGGTACCTCACTTGTGTGGGTAGGCATAGTGCCCGGGACCGAAAATGCTCCAAAACACAACGTGGACACATCACATTTTTCTACAGAAAACAGAGGTGTTTTTTTGCAAAGTGACTACCTGTGGATTTTGGCCTCTAGCCCAGCCGGCACCTAGGGACACCTAGCAAACCTGTGCGTTTTTTAAAACTAGAGACCTAGGGGAATCCAAGACGGGGTGACTTGTGGGGCTCTCACCAGGTTCTGTTACCCAGAATCCTTTGCAAACCTCAAAATTTGGCTAAAAAAACACTTTTTCCTCACATTTCAGTGACAGAGAGTTCTGGAATCTGGGAGGAGCATCAAAATTCCTTCCGCCCAGCGTTCCCCCAAGTCTCCCGATAAAAATGGTACCTCATTTGTGTGGGTAGGCATAGTGCCTGCGACAGGAAATGCTCCAAAATCCAACGTGGACACATCACATTTTTCTACAGAAAACAGAGGTGTTTTTTACAAAGTGCCTACCTGTGGATTTTGGCCTTTAGCTCAGCCGGCACCTAGGGACACCTAGCAAACCTGTGCATTTTTGAAAACTAGAGACCTAGGGGAATCCAAGACGGGGTGAGATGTGGGGCTCTCACGAGGTTCTGTTACCCCGAATCCTTTGCAAACCTCAAAATGTGGCAAAAAAAATACTTTTTTCTCACATTTCGGTGACAGAGCGTTCTGGAATCTGAGAGGAGCCACAAATTATCTTCCACTCAGCGTTCCCCCAAGTCTCCCGATAAAAATGGTACCCCACTTGTGTGGGTAGGCAAAGTGCCTTCGACAGGAAATGCTCCAAAACACAACGTGGACACATCACATTTTTCTACAGAAAACAGAGGTGTTTTTTGCAAAGTGCCTACCTGTGGATTTTGGCCTCCAGCTCAGCCAGCACCTAGGGAAAGTTACTAAACCTGTGCATTTTTTAAAACTAGAGACCTAGGAGAATTCAAGTCGGGGTGACTTGTGGGGCTCTCACCAGGTTCTGTTAACCAGAAACCTTTGCAAACCTCAAAATTTGGCTTACAAAACACTTTTTCCTCACATTTCGGTGACATAGAGTTCTGGAATCTGAGAGGAGCCACAAACTTTCTTCCACCCAGTGTTTCCCCAAGTCTCCCGATAAAAATGGTACCTCACTTGTGTGGGTAGGCATAGTGCCTGAGACAGGAAATGCTCCAAAACACAACGTGGACACATCACATTTTCTACAGAAAACAAAGGTGTTTTTAGCAAAGTGCCTACCTGTGGATTTTGGCCTCTAGCCCAGCCGGCATTTAGGGACACCTAGCAAACCTGTGCATTTTTTAAAACTAGAGACCTAGGGCAATCCAAGACGGGGTGACTTGTGGGGCTCTCACCAGGTTCTGTTACCCCGAATCCTTTGCAAACCTCAATATTTGGCTTAAAAACCACTTTTTCCTCACATTTCAGTGACAGAGAGTTCTGGAATCTGGGAGGAGCATCAAATTTCCTTCCACCCAGCGTTCCCCCAAGTCTCCCGATAAAAATGGTACCTCATTTGTGTGGGTAGGCATAGTGCCTGCGACAGGAAATGCTCCAAAACACAACGTGGACACATCACATTTTTCTACAGAAAACACAGGTGTTTTTTGCAAAGTGCCTACCTGTGGATTTTGGCCTTTAGCTCAGCCGGCACCTTGGGACACCTAGCAAACCTGTGCATTTTTTAAAACTAGAGACCTAGGGGAATCCAAGACGGGGTGAGTTGTGGGGCTCCCACCAGGTTCTGTTACCCAGAATCCTTTGCAAACCTCAAAATGTGGCAAAAAAAATACTTTTTCCTTACATTTCGGTGACAGAGAGTTCTGGAATCTGAGAGGAGCCACACATTTCCTTCCACCCAGCGTTTCCCCAAGTCTCCCAATAAAAATGGTACCTCACTTGTGTGGGTAGGCATAGTGCCCGGGACAGAAAATGCTCCAAAACACAACGTGGACACATCACATTTTTCTACAGAAAACAGAGGTGTTTTTTTGCAAAGTGACTACCTGTGGATTTTGGCCTCTAGCTCAGCCGGCACAAAGGGAAACCTACCAAACCTGTTCCTTTTTTTAAAACTAGAGACCTAGGGGAATCCGAGACGGGGTGACTTGTGGGGCTCTCACCAGGTTCTGTTACCCAGAATCCTTTGCAAACCTCAAAATTTGGCTAAAAAAACACTTTTCCCTCACATTTCGGTGACAGAGAGTTCTGGAATCTGAGAGGAGCCACAAACTTTCTTCCACCCAGCGTTCCCCCAAGTCTCCCGATAAAAATGGTACCTCACTTGTATGGGTAGGCATAGTGCCTGCGACAGGAAATGCTCCAAAATACAACGTGGACACATCATATTTTTCTACAGAAAACAACGGTGTTTTTTGCAAAGTGCCTACCTGTGGATTTTGACCTCTAGCTCAGCTGGCACTCTGGGACACCTAGCAAACCTGTGCATTTTTGAAAACTAGAGACCTAGGGGAATCCAAGATGGGGTGACTTGTGGGGCTCTCACCAGGTTCTGTTACCCCGAATCCATTGCAAACCTCAAAATTTGGCTAAAAAAACACTTTTTCCTCACATTTCGGTGACAGAGAGTTCTGGAATCTGAGAGGAGCCACAAATTTCCTTCTACCCAGCGTTTCCCTAAGTCTCCCGATAAAAACAGTACCTCACTTGTGTGGGTAGGCATAGTGCCTGCGACAGGAAATGCTCCAAAACACAGTGTGGACACATCACATTTTTCTACAGAAAACAAAGGTGTTTTTTGCAAAGTGCCTACCTGTGGATTTTGGCCTCTAGCTCAGCCGCCACCTAGGGACACCTAGCTAACCTGTGCATTTTTGAAAACTAGAGACCTAGGGGAATCCAAGACGGGGTGCCTTGTGGGGCTCTCACCAGGTTCTGTTACCCCAAATCCTTTGCAAACCTCAAAATGTGGCTAAATAAACACTTTTCCCTCACAATTCGGTGACAGAGAGTTCTGGAATCTGAGAGGAGCCACAAATTATCTTCCACCCAGCATTCCCCCAAGTCTCCCGATAAAAATGGTACCTCACTTGTGTGGGTAGGCAAAGTGCCTTCGACAGGAAATGCTCCAAAACACAACGTGGACACATCACATTTTTCTACAGAAAACAGAGGTGTTTTTTGCAAAGTGCCTACCTGTGGATTTTGGCCTCCAGCTCAGCCAGCACCTAGGGAAACTTACCAAACCTGTGCATTTTTTAAAACTAGAGACCTAGGAGAATTCAAGTTGGGGTGACTTGTGGGGCTCTCACCAGGTTCTGTTAACCAGAAACCTTTGCAAACCTCAAAATTTGGCTTACAAAACACTTTTTCCTCACATTTCGGTGACGGAGAGTTCTGGAATCTGAGAGGAGCCACAAACTTTCTTCCACCCAGTGTTTCCCCAAGTCTCCCGATAAAAATGGTACCTCACTTGTGTGGGTAGGCATAGTGCCTGAGACAGGAAATGCTGAAAAACACAACGTGGACACATCACATTTTTCTACAGAAAACAAAGGTGTTTTTTTCAAAGTGCCTACCTGTGGATTTTGGCCTCTAGCCCAGCCGGCACCTAGGGACACCTAGCAAACCTGTGCATTTTTTAAAACTAGAGACCTAGGGGAATCCAAGATGGGGTGACTTGTGGGGTTCTCACCAGGTTCTGTTACCCCGAATCCTTTGCAAACCTCAAAATTTGGCTAAGAAAACACTTTTTCCACACATTTCGGTGACAGAGAGTTCTGGAATCTGGGACGAGCATCAAATTTCCTTCCGCCCAGCGTTCCCCCAAGTCTTCCGATAAAAATGGTACCTCATTTGTGTGCGTAGGCATAGTGCCTGCGACAGGAAATGCTCCAAAACACAATGTGGACACATCACATTTTTCTACAGAAAACAGAGGTGTTTTTTGCAAAGTGCCTACCTGTGGATTTTGGCTTTTAGCTCAGCCGGCACCTAGGGACACCTAGCAAACCTGTGCATTTTTGAAAACTAGAGACCTAGGGGAATCCAAGACGGGGTGAGCCCCCAGGTTATGTTACCCCGAATCCTTTGCAAACCTCAAAATTTGGCTTACAAAACACTTTTTCTTCACATTTCGGTGACAGAGAGTTCTGGAATCTGAGAGGAGCCACACATTTCCTTCCACCCAGCGTTTCCCCAAGTCTCCCAATAAAAATGGTACCTCACTTGTGTGGGTAGGCATAGTGCCCGGGACAGAAAATGCTCCAAAACACAACGTGAACACATCACATTTTTCTACAGAAAACAGAGGTGTTTTTTTGCAAAGTGACTACCTGTGGATTTTGGCCTCTAGCTCAGCCGGCACAAAGGGAAACCTACCAAACCTGTGCATTTTTTAAAACTAGAGACCTAGGGGAATCCGAGACGGGGTGACTTGTGGGGCTCTCACCAGGTTCTGTTACTCAGAATCCTTTGCAAACCTCAAAATTTGGCTAAAAAAACACTTTTCCCTCACATTTCGGTGACAGAGAGTTCTGAAATCTGAGAGGAACCACAAACTTTCTTCCACCCAGCGTTCCCCTAAGTCTCCCGATAAAAATGGTACCTCACTTGTATGGGTAGGCATAGTGCCTGCGACAGGAAATGCTCCAAAACACAACGTGGACACATCACATTTTTCTACAGAAAACAGAGGTGTTTTTTGCAAAGTGCCTACCCGTGGATTTTGTCCTCTAGCTCAGCCGGCACCCTGGGACACCTAGAAAACCTGTGCATTTTTGAAAACTAGAGACCTAGGAGAATCCAAGATGGGGTGACTTGTGGGGCTCTCACCAGGTTCTGTTACCCCGAATCCATTGCAAACGTAAAAATTTGGCTAAAAAAACACTTTTTCCTCACATTTCGGTTACAGAGAGTTCTGGAATCTGAGAGGAGCCACAAATTTCCTTCTACCCAGCGTTTCCCTAAGTCTCCCGATAAAAACGGTACCTCACTTGTGTGGGTAGGCATAGTGCCTGCGACAGGAAATGCTCCAAAACACAGTGTGGACACATCACATTTTTCTACAGAAAACAAAGGTGTTTTTTGCAAAGTGCCTACCTGTGGATTTTGGCCTCTAGCTCAGCCGGCACCTAGGGACACCTAGCAAACCTGTGCGTTTTTTAAAACTAGAGACCTAGGGGAAACCAAGACGGGGTGACTTGTGGGGCTCTCACCAGGTTCTGTTACCCAGAATCCTTTGCAAACCTCAAAATGTGGCTAAAAAAACACTTTTTCCTCACATTTCAGTGACAGAGAGTTCTGGAATCTGGGAGGAGCATCAAAATTCCTTCCGCCCAGCGTTCCCCCAAGTCTCCCGATAAAAATGGTACCTCATTTGTGTGGGTAGGCATAGTGCCTGCGACAGGAAATGCTCCAAAACACAATGTGGACACATCACATTTTTCTACAGAAAACAGAGGTGTTTTTTGCAAAGTGCCTACCTGTGGATTTTGGCCTTTAGCTCAGCCGGCACCTAGGGACACCTAGCAAACCTGTGTATTTTTGAAAACTAGAGACCTAGGGGAATCCAAGACGGGGTGAGATGTGGGGCTCTCACGAGGTTCTGTTACCCCGAATCCTTTGCAAACCTCAAAATGTGGCTAAAAAAATACTTTTTTCTCACATTTCGGTGACAGAGAGTTCTGGAATCTGAGAGGAGCCACAAATTATCCTCCACTCAGCGTTCCCCCAAGTCTCCCGATAAAAATGGTACCCCACTTGTGTGGGTAGGCAAAGTGCCTTCGACAGGAAATGCTCCAAAACACAATGTGGACACATCAAATTTTTCTACAGAAAACATTGGTGTTTTTTGCAAAGTGCCTACCTGTGGATTTTGACCTCTAGCTCAGCCGGCACCTAGGGAAACTTACCAAACCTGTGCATTTTTGAAAACTAGAGACCTAGGAGAATTCAAGTTGGGGTGACTTGTGGGGCTCTCACCAGGTTCTGTTAACCAGAAACCTTTGCAAACCTCAAAATTTGGCTTACAAAACACTTTTTCCTCACATTTCGGTGACGGAGAGTTCTGGAATCTGAGAGGAGCCACAAACTTTCTTCCACCCAGTGTTTCCCCAAGTCTCCCGATAAAAATGGTACCTCACTTGTGTGGGTAGGCATAGTGCCTGAGGCAGGAAATGCTGAAAAACACAACGTGGACACATCACATTTTTCTACAGAAAACAAAGGTGTTTTTTTCAAAGTGCCTACCTGTGGATTTTGGCCTCTAGCCCAGCCGGCACCTAGGGACACCTAGCAAACCTGTGCATTTTTTAAAACTAGAGACCTAGGGGAATCCAAGATGGGGTGACTTGTGGGGTTCTCACCAGGTTCTGTTACCCCGAATCCTTTCCAAACCTCAAAATTTGGCTAAAAAAACACTTTTTCCTCACATTTCGGTGACAGAGAGTTCTGGAATCTGGGAGGAGCATCAAATTTCCTTCCGCCCAGCGTTCCCCCAAGTCTCCCGATAAAAATGGTACCTCATTTGTGTGCGTAGGCATAGTGCCTGCGACAGGAAATGCTCCAAAACACAATGTGGACACATCACATTTTTCTACAGAAAACAGAGGTGTTTTTTGCAAAGTGCCTACCTGTGGATTTTGGCTTTTAGCTCAGCCGGCACCTAGGGACACCTAGCAAACCTGTGCATTTTTGAAAACTAGAGACCTAGGGGAATCCAAGACGGGGTGAGCCCCCAGGTTATGTTACCCCGAATCCTTTGCAAACCTCAAAATGTGGCTAAAAAAAATACTTTTTCCTCACATTTCGGTGACAGAGTGTTCTGGAATCTGAGAGGAGCCACACATTTCCTTCCACCCAGCGTTTCCCCAAGTCTCCCAATAAAAATGGTACCTCACTTGTGTGGGTAGGCATAGTGCCCGGGACAGGAAATGCTCCAAAACACAACGTGGACACACTCCATTTTTCTACAGAAAACAGAGGTGTTTTTTGCAAAGTGACTACCTGTGGATTTTGGCCTCTAGCTTAGCCGGCACAAAGGAAAACCTACCAAACCTGTGCATTTTTTAAAACTAGAGACCTAGGGGAATCCGGGACAGGGTGACTTGTGGGGCTCTCACCAGGTTCTGTTACCCAGAATCCTTTGCAAACCTCAAAATTTGGCTTACAAAACACTTTTTCTTCACATTTCAGTGACAGAGAGTTCTGGAATCTGAGAGGAGCCACACATTTCTTTCCACCCAGCGTTTCCCCAAGTCTCCCAATAAAAATGGTACCTCACTTGTGTGGGTAGGCATAGTGCCCGGGACAGAAAATGCTCCAAAACACAACGTGGACACATCACATTTTTCTACAGAAAACAGAGGTGTTTTTTTGCAAAGTGACTACCTGTGGATTTTGGCCTCTAGCTCAGCCGGCACAAAGGGAAACCTACCAAACCTGTGCATTTTTTAAAACTAGAGACCTAGGGGAATCCGAGACGGGGTGACTTGTGGGGCTCTCACCAGGTTCTGTTACCCAGAATCCTTTGCAAACCTCAAAATTTGGCTAAAAAAACACTTTTCCCTCACATTTCGGTGACAGAGAGTTCTGGAATCTGAGAGGAGCCACAAACTTTCTTCCACCCAGCATTCCCCCAAGTCTCCCGATAAAAATGGTACCTCACTTGTATGGGTAGGCATAGTGCCTGCGACAGGAAATGCTCCAAAACACAACGTGGACACATCACATTTTTCTACAGAAAACAGAGGTGTTTTTTGCAAAGTGCCTACCTGTGGATTTTGACCTCTAGCTCAGCCGGCACCCTGGGACACCTAGCAAACCTGTGCATTTTTGAAAACTAGAGACCTAGGAGAATCCAAGATGGGGTGACTTGTGGGGCTCTCACCAGGTTCTGTTACCCCGAATCCATTGCAAACCTCAAAATTTGGCTAAAAAAACACTTTTTCCTCACATTTCGGTGACATAGAGTTCTGGAATCTGAGAGGAGCCACAAACTTTCTTCCACCCAGCGTTCCCCCAAGTCTCCTGATAAAAATGGTACCTCACTTGTATGGGTAGGCATAGTGCCTGCAACAGGAAATGCTCCAAAATACAACGTGGACACATCATATTTTTCTACAGAAAACAACTGTGTTTTTTTGCAAAGTGCCTACCTGTGGATTTTGACCTCTAGCTCAGCTGGCACCCTGGGACACCTAGCAAACCTGTGCATTTTTGAAAACTATAGACCTAGGGGAATCCAAGATGGGGTGACTTGTGGGGCTCTCACCAGGTTCTGTTACCCCGAATCCATTGCAAACCTCAAAATTTGGCTAAAAAAACACTTTTTCCTCACATTTCGGTGACAGAGAGTTCTGGAATCTGAGAGGAGCCACAAATTTCCTTCTACCCAGACTTTCCCTAAGTCTCCCGATAAAAACGGTACCTCACTTGTGTGGGTAGGCATAGTGCCTGCGACAGGAAATGCTCCAAAACACAGTGTGGACACATCACATTTTTCTACAGAAAACAAAGGTGTTTTTTGCAAAGTGCCTACCTGTGGATTTTGGCCTCTAGCTCAGCCGGCACCTAGGGACACCTAGCTAACCTGTGCATTTTTGAAAACTAGAGACTTAGGGGAATCCAAGACGGGGTGACTTGTGGGGCTCTCACCAGGTTCTGTTACCCCAAATCCTTTGCAAACCTCAAAATTTGGCTAAATAAACACTTTTCCCTCACAATTCGGTGACAGAGAGTTCTGGAATCTGAGAGGAGCCACAAATTATCTTCCACTCAGCATTCCCCCAAGTCTCCCGATAAAAATGGTACTCCACTTGTGTGGGAAGGCAAAGTGCCTTCGACAGGAAATGCTCCAAAACACAACGTGGACACATCACATTTTTCTACAGAAAACAGAGGTGTTTTTTGCAAAGTGCCTACCTGTGGATTTTGGCCTCCAGCTCAGCCAGCACCTAGGGAAACTTACCAAACCTGTGCATTTTTTAAAACTAGAGACCCAGGAGAATTCAAGTCGGGGTGACTTGTGGGGCTCTCACCAGGTTCTGTTAACCAGAAACCTTTGCAAACCTCAAAATTTGGCTTACAAAACACTTTTTCCTCACATTTCGGTGACAGAGAGTTCTGGAATCTGAAAGGAGCCACAAACTTTCTTCCACCCAGTGTTTCCCCAAGTCTCCCGATAAAAATGGTACCTCACTTGTGTGGGTAGGCATAGTGCCTGAGACAGGAAATGCTGAAAAACACAACGTGGACACATCACATTTTTCTACAGAAAACAAAGGTGTTTTTAGCAAAGTGCCTACCTGTGGATTTTGGCCTCTAGCCCAGCTGGCATTTAGGGACACCTAGCAAACCTGTGCATTTTTTAAAACTAGAGACCTAGGGCAATCCAAGAGGGGGTGACTTGTGGGGCTCTCACCAGGTTCTGTTACCCCGAATCCTTTGCAAACCTCAAAATGTGGCTAAAAAAACACTTTTTCCTCACATTTCGGTGACAGAGAGTTCTGGAATCTGGGAGGAGCATCAAATTTCCTTCCACCCAGCATTCCACCAAGTCTCCCGATAAAAATGGTACCTCATTTGTGTGGGTAGGCATAGTGCCTGCGACAGGAAATGCTCCAAAACACAACGTGGACACATCACATTTTTCTACAGAAAACAGAGGTGTTTTTTGCAAAGTGCCTACCTGTGGATTTTGGCCTTTAGCTCAGCCGGCACCTAGGGACACCTAGCAAACCTGTGCATTTTTGAAAACTAGAGACCTAGGGGAATCCAAGACGGGGTGAGTTGTGGGGCTCCCACCAGGTTCTGTTACCCCGAATCCTTTGCAAACCTCAAAATGTGGCAAAAAAAATACTTTTTCCTCACATTTCGGTGACAGAGAGTTCTGGAATCTGAGAGGAGCCACACATTTCATTCCACCCAGCGTTTCCCCAAGTCTCCCAATAAAAATGGTACCTCACTTGTGTGGGTAGGCATAGTGCCCGGGACAGAAAATGCTCCAAAACACAACGTGGACACATCACATTTTTCTACAGAAAACAGAGGTGTTTTTTTGCAAAGTGACTACCTGTGGATTTTGGCCTCTAGCTCAGCCGGCACAAATGGAAACCTACCAAACCTGTGCATTTTTTAAAACTAGAGACCGAGGGGAATCCGAGACGGGGTGACTTGTGGGGCTCTCACCAGGTTCTGTTACCCAGAATCCTTTGCAAACCTCAAAATTTGGCTAAAAAAACACTTTTCCCTCACATTTCGGTGACAGAGAGTTCTGGAATCTGAGAGGAGCCACAAACTTTCTTCCACCCAGCGTTCCCCCAAGTCTCCCGATAAAAATGGTACCTCACTTGTATGGGTAGGCATAGTGCCTGCGACAGGAAATGCTCCAAAACACAACGTGGACACATCACATTTTTCTACAGAAAACAATGGTGTTTTTTGCAAATTGCCTACCTGTGGATTTTGACCTCTAGCTCAGCCGGCACCCTGGGACACCTAGCAAACCTGTGCATTTTTGAAAACTAGAGACCTAGGGGAATCCAAGACGGGGTGAGATGTGGGGCTCTCACGAGGGTCTGTTACCCCGAATCCTTTGCAAACCTCAAAATGTGGCTAAAAAAATACTTATTTCTCACATTTCGGTGACAGAGAGTTCTGGAATCTGAGAGGAGCCACAAATTATCTTCCACTCAGCGTTCGCCCAAGTCTCCCGATAAAAATGGTACCCCACTTGTGTGGGAAGGCAAAGTGCCTTCGACAGGAAATGCTCCAAAACACAACGTAGACACATCACATTTTTCTACAGAAAACAGAGGTGTTTTTTGCAAAGTGCCTAACTGTGGATTTTGGCCTCCAGCTCAGCCAGCACCTAGGGAAACTTACCAAACCTGTGCATTTTTTAAAACTAGAGACCCAGGAGAATTCAAGTCGGGGTGACTTGTGTGGCTCTCACCAGGTTCTGTTAACCAGAAACCTTTGCAAACCTCAAAATTTGGCTTACAAAACACTTTTTCCTCACATTTCGGTGACAGAGAGTTCTGGAATCTGAGAGGAGCCACAAACTTTCTTCCACCCAGTGTTTCCCCAAGTCTCCTGATAAAAATGGTACCTCACTTGTGTGGGTAGGCATAGTGCCTGAGACAGGAAATGCTCCAAAACACAACGTGGACACATCACATTTTTCTACAGAAAACAAAGGTGTTTTTAGCAAAGTGCCTACATGTGGATTTTGGCCTCTAGCCCAGCTGGCATTTAGGGACACCTAGCAAACCTGTGCATTTTTTAAAACTAGAGACCTAGGGCAATCCATGACGGGGTCACTTGTGGGGCTCTCACCAGGTTCTGTTACCCCGAATCCTTTGCAAACCTCAAAATGTGGCTTAAAAAACACTTTTTTCTCACATTTCAGTGACAGAGAGTTCTGGAATCTGGGAGGAGCATCAAATTTCCTTCCACCCAGCATTCCACCAAGTCTCCCGATAAAAATGGTACCTCACTTGTGTGGGTAGGCATAGTGCCCGGGACAGAAAATGCTCCAAAACACAACGTGGACACATCACATTTTTCTACAGAAAACAGAGGTGTTTTTTTGCAAAGTGACTACCTGTGGATTTTGGCCTCTAGCTCAGCCGGCACAAAGGGAAACCTACCAAACCTGTGCATTTTTTAAAACTAGAGACCGAGGGGAATCCGAGACGGGGTGACTTGTGGGGCTCTCACCAGGTTCTGTTACCCAGAATCCTTTGCAAACCTCAAAATTTGGCTAAAAAAACACTTTTCCCTCACATTTCGGTGACAGAGAGTTCTGGAATCTGAGAGGAGCCACAAACTTTCTTCCACCCAGCGTTCCCCCAAGTCTCCCGATAAAAATGGTACCTCACTTGTATGGGTAGGCATAGTGCCTGCGGTAGGAAATGCTCCAAAACACAACGTGGACACATCACATTTTTCTACAGAAAACAACGGTGTTTTTTGCAAAGTGCCTACCTGTGGATTTTGACCTCTAGCTCAGCCGGCACCCTGGGACACCTAGCAAACCTGTGCATTTTTGAAAACTAGAGACCTAGGGGAATCCAAGATGGGGTGACTTGTGGGGCTCTCACCAGGTTCTGTTACCCCCAATCCATTGCAAACCTCAAAATTTGGCTAAAAAAACACTTTTTCCTCACATTTCGGTGACAGAGAGTTCTGGAATCTGAGAGGAGACACAAATTTCCTTCTACCCAGCGTTTCCCTAAGTCTCCCGATAAAAACGGTACCTCACTTGTGTGGGTAGGCATAGTGCCTGCGACAGGAAATGCTCCAAAACACAACGTGGACACATCGCATTTTTCTACAGAAAACAAAGGTGTTTTTTGCAAAGTGCCTACCTGTGGATTTTGGCCTCCAGCTCAGCCAGCACCTAGGGAAACTTACCAAACCTGAGCATTTTTTGAAACTAGAGACCTAGGAGAATTCAAGTCGGGGTGACTTGTGGGGCTCTCACCAGGTTCTGTTAACCAGGAACCTTTGCAAGCCTCAAAATTTGCTTACAAAACACTTTTTCCTCACATTTCGGTGACAGAGAGTTCTGGAGTCTGAGAGGAGCCACAAACTTTCTTCCACCCAGTGTTTCCCCAAGTCTCCCGATAAAAATGGTACCTCACTTGTGTGGGTAGGCATAGTGCCTGAGACAGGAAATGCTCCAAAACACAACGTGGACACATCACATTTTTCTACAGAAAACAAAGGTGTTTTTAGCAAAGTGCCTACCTGTGGATTTTGGCCTCTAGCCCAGCCGGCACCTAGGGACACCTAGCAAACCTGTGCATTTTTTAAAACTAGAGACCTAGGGGAATCCAAGACGGGGTGACTTGTGGGGCTCTCACCAGGTTCTGTTACCCTGAATCCTTTGCAAACCTCAAAATTTGGCAAAAAATACACTTTTTCCTCACATTTCGGTGACAGAGAGTTCTGGAATCTGGGAGGAGCATCAAATTTCCTTCCGCCCAGCGTTCCCCCAAGTCTCCCGATTAAAATGGTACCTCATTTGTGTGGGTAGTCATAGTGCCTGCGACTGGAAATGCTCCAGCACACAATGTGGACACTTCACATTTTTCTACAGAAAACAGAGGTGTTTTTTGCAAAGTGCCTACCTGTGGATTTTGGCTTTTAGCTCAGCCGGCACCTAGGGACACCTAGCAAACCTGTGCATTTTTTAAAACTAGAGACCTAGGGGAATCCAAGACGGGGTGAGCCCCCAGGTTCTGTTACCCCGAATCCTTTGCAAACCTCAAAATGTGGCTAAAAAAATACTTTTTCCTCACATTTCGGTGACAGAGTGTTCTGGAATCTGAGAGGAGCCACACATTTCCTTCCACCCAGCATTTCCCCAAGTCTCCCAATAGAAATGGTACCTCACTTGTGTGGGTAGGCATAGTGCCCGGGACAGGAAATGCTCTAAAACTCAACGTTGACACATTCCATTTTTCTACAGAAAACAGAGGTGTTTTTTGCAAAGTGACTACCTGTGGATTTTGGCCTCTAGCTTAGCCGGCACAAAGGAAAACCTACCAAACCTGTGCATTTTTTAAAACTAGAGACCTAGGGGAATCCGAGACAGGGTGACTTGTGGGGCTCTCACCAGGTTCTGTTACCCAGAATCCTTTGCAAACCTCAAGATTTGGCTTACAAAACTCTTTTTCCTCACATTTCGGTGACAGAGAGTTCTGGAATCTGAGAGGAGCCACAAACTTTCTTTCACCCAGTGTTTCCCCAAGTCTCCCGATAAAAATGGTACCTCACTTGTGTGGGTAGGCATAGTGCCTGCGACAGGAAATGCTCCAAAACACAACGTGGACACATCACATTTTTCTACAGAAAACAAAGGTGTTTTTAGCAAAGTGCCTACCTGTGGATTTTGGCCTCTAGCCCAGCCGACACCTAGGGACACCTAGCAAACCTGCGCGTTTTTTAAAACTAGAGACCTAGGGGAATACAAGACGGGGTGACTTGTGGGGCTCTCACCAGGTTCTGTTACCCAGAATCCTTTGCAAACCTCAAAATTTGGCTAAAAAAACACCTTTTCCTCACATTTCAGTGACAGAGAGTTCTGGAATCTGGGAGGAGCATCCAATTTCCTTCCGTCCAGCATTCCCCCAAGTCTCCCGATAAAAATGGTACCTCATTTGTGTGGGTAGGCATAGTGCCTGCGACAGGAAATGCTCCAAAACACAACGTGGACACATCACATTTTTCTACAGAAAACAGAGGTGTTTTTTGCAAAGTGCCTACCTGTGGATTTTGGCCTTTAGCTCAGCTGGCACCTAGGGACACCTAGCAAACCTGTGCATTTTTGAAAACTAGAGACCTAGGGGAATCCAAGACGGGGTGAGTTGTGGGGCTCTCACGAGGTTCTGTTACCCCGAATCCTTTGCAAACCTCAAAATGTGGCTACAAAAATACTTTTTTCTCACATTTCGGTGACAGAGAGTTCTGGAATCTAAGAGGAGCCACACATTTCCTTCCACCCAGCGTTTCCCCAAGTCTCCCAATAAAAATTGTACCTCACTTGTGTGGGTAGGCATAGTGCCCGGGACAGGAAATGCTCCAAAACACAACGTGGACACATCACATTTTTCTACAGAAAACAGAGGTGTTTTTTTGCAAAGTGACTACCTGTGGATTTTGGCCTCTAGCTCAGCCGGCACAAAGGGAAACCTACCAAACCTGTGCATTTTTTAAAACTAGAGACCTAGGGGAATCCAAGATGGGGTGACTTGTGGGGTTCTCACCAGGTTCTGTTACCCCGAATCCTTTGCAAACCTCAAAATTTGGCTAAGAAAACACTTTTTCCTCACATTTCGGTGACAGAGAGTTCTGGAATCTGGGAGGAGCATCAAATTTCCTTCCGCCCAGCGTTCCCCCAAGTCTTCCGATAAAAATGGTACCTCATTTGTGTGCGTAGGCATAGTGCCTGCGACAGGAAATGCTCCAAAACACAATGTGGACACATCACATTTTTCTACAGAAAACAGAGGTGTTTTTTGCAAAGTGCCTACCTGTGGATTTTGGCTTTTAGCTCAGCCGGCACCTAGGGACACCTAGCAAACCTGTGCATTTTTGAAAACTAGAGACCTAGGGGAATCCAAGACGGGGTGAGCCCCCAGGTTATGTTACCCCGAATCCTTTGCAAACCTCAAAATTTGGCTTACAAAACACTTTTTCTTCACATTTCGGTGACAGAGAGTTCTGGAATCTGAGAGGAGCCACACATTTCCTTCCACCCAGCGTTTCCCCAAGTCTCCCAATAAAAATGGTACCTCACTTGTGTGGGTAGGCATAGTGCCCGGGACAGAAAATGCTCCAAAACACAACGTGGACACATCACATTTTTCTACAGAAAACAGAGGTGTTTTTTTGCAAAGTGACTACCTGTGGATTTTGGCCTCTAGCTCAGCCGGCACAAAGGGAAACCTACCAAACCTGTGCATTTTTTAAAACTAGAGACCTAGGGGAATCCGAGACGGGGTGACTTGTGGGGCTCTCACCAGGTTCTGTTACCCAGAATCCTTTGCAAACCTCAAAATTTGGCTAAAAAAACACTTTTCCCTCACATTTCGGTGACAGAGAGTTCTGGAATCTGAGAGGAGCCACAAACTTTCTTCCACCCAGCGTTCCCCTAAGTCTCCCGATAAAAATGGTACCTCACTTGTATGGGTAGGCATAGTGCCTGCGACAGGAAATGCTCCAAAACACAACGTGGACACATCACATTTTTCTACAGAAAACAGAGGTGTTTTTTGCAAAGTGCCTACCCGTGGATTTTGACCTCTAGCTCAGCCGGCACCCTGGGACACCTAGCAAACCTGTGCATTTTTGAAAACTAGAGACCTAGGAGAATCCAAGATGGGGTGACTTGTGGGGCTCTCACCAGGTTCTGTTACCCCGAATCCATTGCAAACGTAAAAATTTGGCTAAAAAAACACTTTTTCCTCACATTTCGGTGACAGAGAGTTCTGGAATCTGAGAGGAGCCACAAATTTCCTTCTACCCAGCGTTTCCCTAAGTCTCCCGATAAAAACGGTACCTCACTTGTGTGGGTAGGCATAGTGCCTGCGACAGGAAATGCTCCAAAACACAGTGTGGACACATCACATTTTTCTACAGAAAACAAAGGTGTTTATTGCAAAGTGCCTACCTGTGGATTTTGGCCTCTAGCTCAGCCGGCACCTAGGGACACCTAGCAAACCTGTGCATTTTTTAAAACTAGAGACCTAGGGGAATCCAAGACGGGGTGACTTGTGGGGCTCTCACCAGGTTCTGTTACCCAGAATCCTTTGCAAACCTCAAAATGTGGCTAAAAAAACACTTTTTCCTCACATTTCAGTGACAGAGAGTTCTGGAATCTGGGAGGAGCATCAAAATTCCTTCCGCCCAGCGTTCCCCCAAGTCTCCCGATAAAAATGGTACCTCATTTGTGTGGGTAGGCATAGATCCTGCGACAGGAAATGCTCCAAAACACAATGTGGACACATCACATTTTTCTATAGAAAACAGAGGTGTTTTTTGCAAAGTGCCTACCTGTGGATTTTGGCCTTTAGCTCAGCCGGCACCTAGGGACACCTAGCAAACCTGTGTATTTTTGAAAACTAGAGACCTAGGGGAATCCAAGACGGGGTGAGATGTGGGGCTCTCACGAGGTTCTGTTACCCCGAATCCTTTGCAAACCTCAAAATGTGGCTAAAAAAATACTTTTTTCTCACATTTCGGTGACAGAGAGTTCTGGAATCTGAGAGGAGCCACAAATTATCTTCCACTCAGCGTTCCCCCAAGTCTCCCGATAAAAATGGTACCCCACTTGTGTGGGTAGGCAAAGTGCCTTCGACAGGAAATGCTCCAAAACACAATGTGGACACATCACATTTTTCTACAGAAAACATTGGTGTTTTTTGCAAAGTGCCTACCTGTGGATTTTGACCTCTAGCTCAGCCGGCACCTAGGGAAACTTACCAAACCTGTGCATTTTTTAAAACTAGAGACCTAGGAGAATTCAAGTTGGGGTGACTTGTGGGGCTCTCACCAGGTTCTGTTAACCAGAAACCTTTGCAAACCTCAAAATTTGGCTTACAAAACACTTTTTCCTCACATTTCGGTGACGGAGAGTTCTGGAATCTGAGAGGAGCCACAAACTTTCTTCCACCCAGTGTTTCCCCAAGTCTCCCGATAAAAATGGTACCTCACTTGTGTGGGTAGGCATAGTGCCTGAGACAGGAAATGCTGAAAAACACAACGTGGACACATCACATTTTTCTACAGAAAACAAAGGTGTTTTTTTCAAAGTGCCTACCTGTGGATTTTGGCCTCTAGCCCAGCCGGCACCTAGGGACACCTAGCAAACCTGTGCATTTTTTAAAACTAGAGACCTAGGGGAATCCAAGATGGGGTGACTTGTGGGGTTCTCACCAGGTTCTGTTACCCCGAATCCTTTCCAAACCTCAAAATTTGGCTAAAAAAACACTTTTTCCTCACATTTCGGTGACAGAGAGTTCTGGAATCTGGGAGGAGCATCAAATTTCCTTCCGCCCAGCGTTCCCCCAAGTCTCCCGATAAAAATGGTACCTCATTTGTGTGCGTAGGCATAGTGCCTGCGACAGGAAATGCTCCAAAACACAATGTGGACACATCACATTTTTCTACAGAAAACAGAGGTGTTTTTTGCAAAGTGCCTACCTGTGGATTTTGGCTTTTAGCTCAGCCGGCACCTAGGGACACCTAGCAAACCTGTGCATTTTTGAAAACTAGAGACCTAGGGGAATCCAAGACGGGGTGAGCCCCCAGGTTATGTTACCCCGAATCCTTTGCAAACCTCAAAATATGGCTAAAAAAAATACTTTTTCCTCACATTTCGGTGACAGAGTGTTCTGGAATCTGAGAGGAGCCACACATTTCCTTCCACTCAGCGTTCCCCCAAGTTTCCCGATAAAAATGGTACCCCACTTGTGTGGGTAGGCAAAGTGCCTTCGACAGGAAATGCTCCAAAACACAATGTGGACACATCACATTTTTCTACAGAAAACATTGGTGTTTTTTGCAAAGTGCCTACCTGTGGATTTTGACCTCTAGCTCAGCCGGCACCTAGGGAAACTTACCAAACCTGTGCATTTTTGAAAACTAGAGACCTAGGAGAATTCAAGTTGGGGTGACTTGTGGGGCTCTCACCAGGTTCTGTTAACCAGAAACCTTTGCAAACCTCAAAATTTGGCTTACAAAACACTTTTTCCTCACATTTCGGTGACGGAGAGTTCTGGAATCTGAGAGGAGCCACAAACTTTCTTCCACCCAGTGTTTCCCCAAGTCTCCCAATAAAAATGGTACCTCACTTGTGTGGGTAGGCATAGTGCCTGAGACAGGAAATGCTGAAAAACACAACGTGGACACATCACATTTTTCTACAGAAAACAAAGGTGTTTTTTTCAAAGTGCCTACCTGTGGATTTTGGCCTCTAGCCCAGCCGGCACCTAGGGACACCTAGCAAACCTGTGCATTTTTTAAAACTAGAGAGCTAGGGGAATCCAAGATGGGGTGACTTGTGGGGTTCTCACCAGGTTCTGTTACCCCGAATCCTTTCCAAACCTCAAAATTTGGCTAAAAAAACACTTTTTCCTCACATTTCGGTGACAGAGAGTTCTGGAATCTGGGAGGAGCATCAAATTTCCTTCCGCCCAGCGTTCCCCCAAGTCTCCCGATAAAAATGGTACCTCATTTGTGTGCGTAGGCATAGTGCCTGCGACAGGAAATGCTCCAAAACACAATGTGGACACATCACATTTTTCTACAGAAAACAGAGGTGTTTTTTGCAAAGTGCCTACCTGTGGATTTTGGCTTTTAGCTCAGCCGGCACCTAGGGACACCTAGCAAACCTGTGCATTTTTGAAAACTAGAGACCTAGGGGAATCCAAGACGGGGTGAGCCCCCAGGTTATGTTACCCCGAATCCTTTGCAAACCTCAAAATGTGGCTAAAAAAAATACTTTTTCCTCACATTTCGGTGACAGAGTGTTCTGGAATCTGAGAGGAGCCACACATTTCCTTCCACCCAGCGTTTCCCCAAGTCTCCCAATAAAAATGGTACCTCACTTGTGTGGGTAGGCATAGTGCCCGGGACAGGAAATGCTCCAAAACACAACGTGGACACACTCCATTTTTCTACAGAAAACAGAGGTGTTTTTTGCAAAGTGACTACCTGTGGATTTTGGCCTCTAGCTTAGCCGGCACAAAGGAAAACCTACCAAACCTGTGCATTTTTTAAAACTAGAGACCTAGGGGAATCCGGGACAGGGTGACTTGTGGGGCTCTCACCAGGTTCTGTTACCCAGAATCCTTTGCAAACCTCAAAATTTGGCTTACAAAACACTTTTTCTTCACATTTCGGTGACAGAGAGTTCTGGAATCTGAGAGGAGCCACAAATTTCCTTCTACCCAGACTTTCCCTAAGTCTCCCGATAAAAACGGTACCTCACTTGTGTGGGTAGGCATAGTGCCTGCGACAGGAAATGCTCCAAAACACAGTGTGGACACATCACATTTTTCTACAGAAAACAAAGGTGTTTTTTGCAAAGTGCCTACCTGTGGATTTTGGCCTCTAGCTCAGCCGGCACCTAGGGACACCTAGCTAACCTGTGCATTTTTTAAAACTAGAGACCTAGGGGAATCCAAGACGGGGTGACTTGTGGGGCTCTCACCAGGTTCTGTTACCCTGAATCCTTTGCAAACCTCAAAATGTGGCTAAATAAACACTTTTCCCTCACAATTCGGTGACAGAGAGTTTTGGAATCTGAGAGGAGCCACAAATTATCTTCCACTCAGCGTTCCCCCAAGTCTCCCGATAAAAATGGTACCCCACTTGTGTGGGAAGGCAAAGTGCCTTCGACAGGAAATGCTCCAAAACACAACGTGGACACATCACATTTTTCCACAGAAAACAGAGGTGTTTTTTGCAAAGTGCCTACCTGTGGATTTTGGCCTCCAGCTCAGCCAGCACCTAGGGAAACTTACCAAACCTGTGCATTTTTTAAAACTAGAGACCCAGGAGAATTCAAGTCGGGGTGACTTGTGGGGCTCTCACCAGGTTCTGTTAACCAGAAACCTTTGCAAACCTCAAAATTTGGCTTACAAAACACTTTTTCCTCACATTTCTGTGACAGAGAGTTCTGGAATCTGAGAGGAGCCACAAACTTTCTTCCACCCAGTGTTTCCCCAAGTCTCCCGATAAAAATGGTACCTCACTTGTGTGGGTAGGCATAGTGCCTGAGACAGGAAATGCTGAAAAACACAACGTGGACACATCACATTTTTCTACAGAAAACAAAGGTGTTTTTAGCAAAGTGCCTACCTGTGGATTTTGGCCTCTAGCCCAGCTGGCATTTAGGGACACCTAGCAAACCTGTGCATTTTTTAAAACTAGAGACCTAGGGCAATCCAAGAGGGGGTGACTTGTGGGGCTCTCACCAGGTTCTGTTACCCCGAATCCTTTGCAAACCTCAAAATGTGGCTAAAAAAACACTTTTTCCTCACATTTCGGTGACAGAGAGTTCTGGAATCTGGGAGGAGCATCAAATTTCCTTCCACCCAGCATTCCACCAAGTCTCCCGATAAAAATGGTACCTCATTTGTGTGGGTAGGCATAGTGCCTGCGACAGGAAATGCTCCAAAACACAAC
The DNA here is from genome assembly GCF_031143425.1 of Pleurodeles waltl. NCBI lineage: Eukaryota > Metazoa > Chordata > Amphibia > Caudata > Salamandridae > Pleurodeles > Pleurodeles waltl. The sequence goes on along the minus strand of NC_090440.1, from coordinate 1,987,555,366 downwards.
GTGGACACATCAAATTTTTCTACAGAAAACAGAGGTGTTTTTTGCAAAGTGCCTACCTGTGGATTTTGGCCTTTAGCTCAGCCGGCACCTAGGGACACCTAGCAAACCTGTGCATTTTTGAAAACTAGAGACCTAGGGGAATCCAAGACGGGGTGAGTTGTGGGGCTCCCACCAAGTTCTGTTACCCCGAATCCTTTGCAAACCTCAAAATGTGGCTAAAAAAATACTTTTTCCTCACATTTCGGTGACAGAGAGTTCTGGAATCTGAGAGGAGCCACACATTTCCTTCCACCCAGCGTTTCCCCAAGTCTCCCAATAAAAATGGTACCTCACTTGTGTGGGTAGGCATAGTGCCCGGGACAGAAAATGCTCCAAAACACAACGTGGACACATCACATTTTTCTACAGAAAACAGAGGTGTTTTTTTGCAAAGTGACTACCTGTGGATTTTGGCCTCTAGCTCAGCCGGCACCTAGGGAAACCTACCAAACCTGTGCATTTTTTAAAACTAGAGACCGAGGGGAATCCGAGACGGGGTGACTTGTGGGGCTCTCACCAGGTTCTGTTACCCAGAATCCTTTGCAAACCTCAAAATTTGGCTAAAAAAACACTTTTCCCTCACATTTCGGTGACAGAGAGTTCTGGAATCTGAGAGGAGCCACAAACTTTCTTCCACCCAGCGTTCCCCTAAGTCTCCCGATAAAAATGGTACCTCACTTGTATGGGTAGGCATAGTGCCTGCGACAGGAAATGCTCCAAAACACAACGTGGACACATCACATTTTTCTACAGAAAACAACGGTGTTTTTTGCAAAGTGCCTACCTGTGGATTTTGACCTCTAGCTCAGCCGGCACCCTGGGACACCTAGCAAACCTGTGCATTTTTGAAAACTAGAGACCTAGGGGAATCCAAGACGGGGTGAGATGTGGGGCTCTCACGAGGGTCTGTTACCCCGAATCCTTTGCAAACCTCAAAATGTGGCTAAAAAAATACTTTTTTCTCACATTTCGGTGACAGAGAGTTCTGGAATCTGAGAGGAGCCACAAATTATCTTCCACTCAGCGTTCGCCCAAGTCTCCCGATAAAAATGGTACCCCACTTGTGTGGGAAGGCAAAGTGCCTTCGACAGGAAATGCTCCAAAACACAACGTAGACACATCACATTTTTCTACAGAAAACAGAGGTGTTTTTTGCAAAGTGCCTACCTGTGGATTTTGGCCTCCAGCTCAGCCAGCACCTAGGGAAACTTACCAAACCTGTGCATTTTTTAAAACTAGAGACCCAGGAGAATTCAAGTCGGGGTGACTTGTGTGGCTCTCACCAGGTTCTGTTAACCAGAAACCTTTGCAAACCTCAAAATTTGGCTTACAAAACACTTTTTCCTCACATTTCGGTGACAGAGAGTTCTGGAATCTGAGAGGAGCCACAAACTTTCTTCCACCCAGTGTTTCCCCAAGTCTCCTGATAAAAATGGTACCTCACTTGTGTGGGTAGGCATAGTGCCTGAGACAGGAAATGCTCCAAAACACAACGTGGACACATCACATTTTTCTACAGAAAACAAAGGTGTTTTTAGCAAAGTGCCTACATGTGGATTTTGGCCTCTAGCCCAGCTGGCATTTAGGGACACCTAGCAAACCTGTGCATTTTTTTAAACTAGAGACCTAGGGCAATCCAAGACGGGGTGACTTGTGGGGCTCTCACCAGGTTCTGTTACCCCGAATCCTTTGCAAACCTCAAAATGTGGCTTAAAAAACACTTTTTTCTCACATTTCAGTGACAGAGAGTTCTGGAATCTGGGAGGAGCATCAAATTTCCTTCCACCCAGCATTCCACCAAGTCTCCCGATAAAAATGGTACCTCACTTGTGTGGGTAGGCATAGTGCCCGGGACAGAAAATGCTCCAAAACACAACGTGGACACGTCACATTTTTCTACAGAAAACAGAGGTGTTTTTTTGCAAAGTGACTACCTGTGGATTTTGGCCTCTAGCTCAGCCGGCACAAAGGGAAACCTACCAAACCTGTGCATTTTTTAAAACTAGAGACCGAGGGGAATCCGAGACGGGGTGACTTGTGGGGCTCTCACCAGGTTCTGTTACCCAGAATCCTTTGCAAACCTCAAAATTTGGCTAAAAAAACACTTTTCCCTCACATTTCGGTGACAGAGAGTTCTGGAATCTGAGAGGAGCCACAAACTTTCTTCCACCCAGCGTTCCCCCAAGTCTCCCGATAAAAATGGTACCTCACTTGTATGGGTAGGCATAGTGCCTGCGACAGGAAATGCTCCAAAACACAACGTGGACACATCACATTTTTCTACAGAAAACAACGGTGTTTTTTGCAAAGTGCCTACCTGTGGATTTTGACCTCTAGCTCAGCCGGCACCCTGGGACACCTAGCAAACCTGTGCATTTTTGAAAACTAGAGACCTAGGGGAATCCAAGATGGGGTGACTTGTGGGGCTCTCACCAGGTTCTGTTACCCCCAATCCATTGCAAACCTCAAAATTTGGCTAAAAAAACACTTTTTCCTCACATTTCGGTGACAGAGAGTTCTGGAATCTGAGAGGAGACACAAATTTCCTTCTACCCAGCGTTTCCCTAAGTCTCCTGATAAAAACGGTACCTCACTTGTGTGGGTAGGCATTGTGCCTGCGACAGGAAATGCTCCAAAACACAACGTGGACACATCGCATTTTTCTACAGAAAATAAAGGTGTTTTTTGCAAAGTGCCTACCTGTGGATTTTGGCCTCCAGCTCAGCCAGCACCTAGGGAAACTTACCAAACCTGAGCATTTTTTGAAACTAGAGACCTAGGAGAATTCAAGTCGGGGTGACTTGTTGGGCTCTCACCAGGTTCTGTTAACCAGGAACCTTTGCAAGCCTCAAAATTTGCTTACAAAACACTTTTTCCTCACATTTCGGTGACAGAGAGTTCTGGAATCTGAGAGGAGCCACAAACTTTCTTCCACCCAGTGTTTCCCCAAGTCTCCCGATAAAAATGGTACCTCACTTGTGTGGGTAGGCATAGTGCCTGAGACAGGAAATGCTCCAAAACACAACGTGGACACATCACATTTTTCTACAGAAAACAAAGGTGTTTTTAGCAAAGTGCCTACCTGTGGATTTTGGCCTCTAGCCCAGCCGGCACCTAGGGACACCTAGCAAACCTGTGCATTTTTTAAAACTAGAGACCTAGGGGAATCCAAGACGGGGTGACTTTTGGGGCTCTCACCAGGTTCTGTTACCCTGAATCCTTTGCAAACCTCAAAATTTGGCAAAAAAAACTCTTTTTCCTCACATTTCGGTGACAGAGAGTTCTGGAATCTGGGAGGAGCATCAAATTTCCTTCCGCCCAGCGTTCCCCCAAGTCTCCCGATTAAAATGGTACCTCATTTGTGTGGGTAGTCATAGTGCCTGCGACTGGAAATGCTCCAGCACACAATGTGGACACTTCACATTTTTCTACAGAAAACAGAGGTGTTTTTTGCAAAGTGCCTACCTGTGGATTTTGGCTTTTAGCTCAGCCGGCACCTAGGGACACCTAGCAAACCTGTGCATTTTTTAAAACTAGAGACCTAGGGGAATCCAAGACGGGGTGAGCCCCCAGGTTCTGTTACCCCGAATCCTTTGCAAACCTCAAAATGTGGCTAAAAAAATACTTTTTCCTCACATTTCGGTGACAGAGTGTTCTGGAATCTGAGAGGAGCCACACATTTCCTTCCACCCAGCATTTCCCCAAGTCTCCCAATAGAAATGGTACCTCACTTGTGTGGGTAGGCATAGTGCCCGGGACAGGAAATGCTCTAAAACTCAACGTTGACACATTCCATTTTTCTACAGAAAACAGAGGTGTTTTTTGCAAAGTGACTACCTGTGGATTTTGGCCTCTAGCTTAGCCGGCACAAAGGGAAACCTACCAAACCTGTGCATTTTTTAAAACTAGAGACCTAGGGGAATCCGAGACAGGGTGACTTGTGGGGCTCTCACCAGGTTCTGTTACCCAGAATCCTTTGCAAACCTCAAGATTTGGCTTACAAAACTCTTTTTCCTCACATTTCGGTGACAGAGAGTTCTGGAATCTGAGAGGAGCCACAAACTTTCTTCCACCCAGTGTTTCCCCAAGTCTCCCGATAAAAATGGTACCTCACTTGTGTGGGTAGGCATAGTGCCTGCGACAGGAAATGCTCCAAAACACAACGTGGACACATCACATTTTTCTACAGAAAACAAAGGTGTTTTTAGCAAAGTGCCTACCTGTGGATTTTGGCCTCTAGCCCAGCCGACACCTAGGGACACCTAGCAAACCTGCGCGTTTTTTAAAACTAGAGACCTAGGGGAATACAAGACGGGGTGACTTGTGGGGCTCTCACCAGGTTCTGTTACCCAGAATCCTTTGCAAACCTCAAAATTTGGCTAAAAAAACACCTTTTCCTCACATTTCAGTGACAGAGAGTTCTGGAATCTGGGAGGAGCATCCAATTTCCTTCCGTCCAGCATTCCCCCAAGTCTCCCGATAAAAATGGTACCTCATTTGTGTGGGTAGGCATAGTGCCTGCGACAGGAAATGCTCCAAAACACAACGTGGACACATCACATTTTTCTACAGAAAATAGAGGTGTTTTTTGCAAAGTGCCTACCTGTGGATTTTGGCCTTTAGCTCAGCTGGCACCTAGGGACACCTAGCAAACCTGTGCATTTTTGAAAACTAGAGACCTAGGGGAATCCAAGACGGGGTGAGTTGTGGGGCTCTCACGAGGTTCTGTTACCCCGAATCCTTTGCAAACCTCAAAATGTGGCTAAAAAAATACTTTTTTCTCACATTTCGGTGACAGAGAGTTCTGGAATCTGAGAGGAGCCACACATTTCCTTCCACCCAGCGTTTCCCCAAGTCTCCCAATAAAAATTGTACCTCACTTGTGTGGGTAGGCATAGTGCCCGGGACAGGAAATGCTCCAAAACACAACGTGGACACATCACATTTTTCTACAGAAAACAGAGGTGTTTTTTTGCAAAGTGACTACCTGTGGATTTTGGCCTCTAGCTCAGCCGGCACAAAGGGAAACCTACCAAACCTGTGCATTTTTTTAAACTAGAGACCTAGGGGAATCCGAGACGGGGTGAATTGTGGGGCTCTCACCAGGTTCTGTTAACCAGAATCCTTTGCAAACCTCAAAATTTGGCTAGAAAAACACTTTTCCCTCACATTTCGGTGACAGAGAGTTCTGGAATCTGAGAGGAGCCACTAACGTTCTTCCCCCCAGCGTTCCCCCAAGTCTCCCGATAAAAATGGTACCTCATTTGTATAGGTAGGCATAGTTCCTGCGACACGAAATGCTCCAAAACACAACGTGGACACATCACATTTTTCTACAGAAAACAAAGGTGTTTTTTGCAAAGTGCCTACCTGTGGATTTTGGCCTCTAGCTCAGCCGGCACCCTGGGACACCTAGTAAACCTGTGCATTTTTTAAAACTAGAGACCTAGGGGAATCCAAGATGGGGTGACTTGTGGGGCTCTCACTAGGTTCTGTTACCCCGAATCCATTGCAAATCTCAAAATTTGGCTAAAAAAACACTTTTTCCTCACATTTCGGTGACAGAGAGTTCTGGAATCTGAGAGGAGCCACAAATTTCCTTCCACCAAGCGTTTCCCTAAGTCTCCCGATAAAAATGGTACCTCACTTGTGTGGGTAGGCATAGTGCCTGCGACAGGAAATGCTCCAAAACACAGTGTGGACACATCACATTTTTCTACAGAAAACAAAGGTGTTTTTTGCAAAGTGCCTACCTGTGGATTTTGGCCTCTAGCTCAGCCGGCACCTGGGGAAACCTACCAAACCTGTGCATTTTTTTAAACTAGAGACCTAGGGGAATCCAAGACTGGGTGACTTGTGGGGCTTTCACCAGGTTCTATTACCCAGAATCCTTTGCAAACCTCAATATTTGGCTAAAGAAACACTTTTGCCTCACATTTCGGTGACAGTGAGTTCTGGAATCTGAGAGGAGCCACAAATTTTCTTCCACCCAGCGTTTCCCCAAGTCTCCCGATAAAAATGGTACCTCACTTGTGTGGGTAGGCCTAGTGCCCGCGACAGGCAATACCCCAAAACACAAAGTGGACACGTCACATTTTCTCAAAGAAAACAGAGGTGTTTTTTGCAAAGTGCCTACCTGTAGATTTTGGCCTCAAGCTCAGCCGGCACCTACTGAAACCTACCAAACGTGGGCATTTTTGAAAACTAGAGACCTTGGGGAATCCAAGACAGGGTGACTTGTGGGGCTCTCACCAGGTTCTGTTACCCCGAATCCTTTGCAAACCTCAAAATTTGGCTAAAAAAACACTTTTTCCTCACATTTCGGTGACAGAGAGTTTGGAATCTGAGAGGAGCCACAAATTTCCTTCCACCCAGCGTTCCCCCAAGTCTCCCAATGAAAATAGTGCCTCACTTGTGTGGGTGGCCAGGTGCCTGCAACAGAATAAGGCCAAAAACTTGTAGAGATAGAGGGGATAGCACAGCGAGTTGATAAGGACATATTCTTCTTTTATACATCTTTAGGCTGACTCTGCTTTGGGCACCCCCACAAGTGAGGTGTCATTTTACTTGGAAAACTGAGGGGAACGCTGGGAGTAGGAAGTTTGTGCTGGAGCGGTGATCCTACTAAGAAGTCAGGAAAATATGCTTTTTTAAGCAAATTTTGAGGTTTGCAGAGGAGCCTGGGTAAGAAAATGTTGGGGGATCCCCGCAAGCCACACCTCCCTGAACTCTTTGGGGTGTCTAGTTTAAAAAAATGTCTGGGTTTGGTAGGTTTCCCTAGATGAAGGCCGCACCCACGACCAAAAACATAGGTGCCCCCTACCCCCCCAAACACAGGTAGTTTTGCAATATATCATTTTGATGTGTCCACGTATGTCTGTGATGTCCCAAACACTAAAACTGTGAAAAGAAACGCACTTAGGTTATGTGAAAAAGACCCCTCACCCACCAACCAAGTTGGTGGCATGCTTCATCATCGGGGTCCCACCTGAGAGACCTAGCGTGTCACAAGTGTGCTGTGACGCCTGATTACAGCGGAGGGTGAGTGATGGTTCAGTAGATCAAATTTTATTAACAAGAGATTTCACAAAAGTGAAATACACTGTTAATAACTGAAAGGCCAAAAAACTGAACCAATGACTCACAGCTGTAAAGCCGCGTCAAGGCACCAACCGTTTTACAGTCCATTCACATACCTTTCATACATGACATACACAAGACCATTCACGCCTCCAGCCACGGGCCCAGCACATTAGAACACTTGCATCGACAGACAGCGCCACTCAAGGGCCCATCACTTACATACGCCCACATACCTGATACAGCGGTCACACTAGCTGATGGGGGTGTGTGGACTGACGTTTGTCTGGCACCACCAGCCAAGCGTCACCCCACGCACACAGCCAGCCAAGCACCACCCCACGCACACCGCCAGCCAAGCACCACCCCACGCACACCGCCAGCCAAGCGCCACCTGACGCACACCGCCAGCCAAGCGCCACCCCACGCACACCGCCATCACTTTTTTTGTCCGTTTATAATCAACAAAGAAACCACTAACTAATTATAAAATAAGTACAAAACTACAAACACAAAAGCTCTAACTAAATATATGACAGTAGTGCCAACCGTGAAACTGAACATACGAAAATATAAAATAGGCAGTTTACGCTCACAGTATTTCCTCAAAATTTTTCTTTATGTGGTAATTTCTGAAACAGCCGGGCACACACAGCCCAGGCTTTGAAGAGCAATCAGGGCAGTACATCCGGCTCTCCCTCCGGATGCCTCTCCGGGCACATACTCTACATTTCTTAGTGGGTAAGTCTTTCTTGGAAGTGGGAGGAATGTGATCTGGAAAGTGGCGATTTTTCAATCTAGCCACTTCCTCCACCACTGCTACTCTAGGAACTCTTGCCTGTTCCACGACAATAAGGCTCTATCACCGACTCCTGAAATTTAACAAATGTCATCCTTGACTCAGGTGAACAATCTTTAGACACAATAAAGGCATTAAAAGATGCTATATGAAATAAATGTAGGGCCAACTTTTTATACCACACGTAAGACTTACGCAGAGCAGTGAAAAATCGGCCGATCTGCCTCAAGGGGGGCCGAAATAGGATAAAAAATTGCCCCCAATAGGAGCGACCCTTGCCCAAGGGGATCGCTCCCAATAAATAAAGCTAAAATAAATCCCTGGTGCCTAGTGGGGATTGCTGCTCCCCGCGATCGTGGAGCAGGAATCTACTGAAAACAGGCACAGGGGGAAAGGAAAAACCCTTTCCTTTCCTCCGTGTCTGTTTTCCCCCCCAAAAAGGGAAGGACTCACCTTGTTGTGGTCCTTTCCCTCGACGCGCTGGAAGCAAATGGCTTCAGGCGCGTCCTCGGCAACACTTCAAGCGCGCTGACGTCATCAGATTGCCGAGGGGGGGTCAGGGGTGGAAGGAGAAGGGATTCCCCTTCCATCCCCGACCGGGGGGTGTGGGTGGGGGGCCCACAGGGAGCACTAGCGCCCCCCGTGGGCCGGGTGCAGGACAAGGTGATCTCGTCCCAGGCACACGGGAACCGTGTGCTGGGACGAGATCACCTCGTCCAAGGCACCCAGGGGGTTAAAGCTGCAAACACAGGTCAGGCATTGTTGATGATGGGCTAAGTGTTACTACCTAGGAGATACAACCACACATCTGTTTCCGAATTTACATATGTATTTTCTGGAGACATGTGTGAAGACAGCATATTTGACTGACAAGTGTTGATCTTTGGTACATAGTGAGTGTAACACACGCTGCCTACAGTCCACCATGACTATGCTTTGATCACGCATTGTGGAATTAACTCATTGGTCTTGTCAATAGTTGTATTTGTAAAGGGAACCTGCAGCCCTAGCTGCATTATTTCTCATTCAAACCAATGTGCATTACACAGACTTGTGTGTGCAATAAATGAGGTCAAGTTTACCCTGTGTCAAGGCTGTGCCCCATGGCAGTGGCAGGGCATTATCCCATGTATAGACTGTGCAGGCTCTACTTCTTCCATTGGTTACTATCTCTGGGCAAATCTTGATGACCATAGTTACCTATGCAGTCCCCCCCTTGTCACACATGTTCCATGCAGCCCTTGAACTATCACACTGAGTTGTGACAGTGTTCAGTTCCTACATTACTTAAGTTAAATTTCTTGACATCCCCTACCTTATGTGTGGGCCCCTTGCATACATCCTATTAGGCCATTATGTAGTTGGGTGTGATGGGCTAATAAATTGCAAGTTGGCAGCGTGAATGTACAAAATATGTAGTGGTCCATGGATTGTGTCCTTCAGTTGTCACATACCAGTAATTAGGCTGTGAGTGATATGTGTGATGGAGGCAGTATGATCACTTACATCACATATGATGTTGCTACAATACTTGTCAGTTTAGTGTTTGTTACATGCTCCCTGAGGTTAGAGTCACATTCCAATGGTAAATGTACTGGAGAGTGACTAGACCAAGGCAGAATTGGGGAAAAAATGAGAAGTGTTTATTTACAATATTTACAGGGTGATTTCTGTGGTTTTTATGTATAAAAGTTGTCAACAATTTGTTGTTTCCGGTGTACTCCCTCCAAATTGTCAGCACCTTTCTCCTCCTCCTCCTCAGGTGGGAGTGCAACCTGGTCGTACAGCGGCATGTTCATTCGCACACAAATGTTGTGCAGGATGGCACGTGATGATTATTTTACACACAATGAGTGGGGTATAAAGGAGGTTGCCTACTGTCAGGTCCAGGCATCTGAATCTGGATTTGAAGATGCCAAATGTCCTTTCCACCACATTTCGTGTCTGATGGTGTCCCTCATTCGAGGCACGCTGTGCTGCTGTGTTAAGTTTAGCAAGTGGGGTAATCAACCACGACTGTATGCCATAACCCCGTTCTGCTGCAAAGGTAAGAGAGGAAAATTGTTGTTAAAGCTTGAAACAGGTTTGTATATAGCATGGCAGTTGTTAGTTGAAGTTGGATTGGTGAATCAGACGTGTTTGTGGTATGGTATGAGTTCCTGGCCTTGTGCTAAAATTTACTTGCACTGTGTTGTACATGACAATCTTAGGTATTGGCTCAAGGACCTGGGACATATAATTAAGATTTCTAATTGATGCTCAGTATGTATATGCTGTGTGCTGTGTAGTGCATTTTTGTTGCAGTGTGCTATTTCTAGAGGGGACCTGGCACATCCTTGCATCACAATGGTCTCAGATGTAAAGACAACATAGTAGCCCTACAAAGCCTAGCTATCCCAGCCGTTTTGCCATGTGGCGGTACAGATGCAGTGCAACACTTAGGCCCATATTAAAGGGTAAATGACAGAGCGCAACACAGCTCCTAAATTGGCAGCACCGTGCTGCGTCATTTTCACTATGCAGGAATGCAGCGTGTGTAATATGTTACAAGGCAAACCTTTGTTGTTCCCTGCACCGGCGCTAAATATGCAGCCGTGCACCAACACTGCCAACCTCACACCAGGGTGCTTGAATGGCTGCCCTGTGGGGGAGATTGAATCTGTGCAGGAAGGGACACCTTCCTCAACATAAACTATCTTCATAAGTAATATGCTCTTTCTGTGTGTGCAGCAGTATGCAGTACACATAGGTGGCACATTCATATGAGGACAAATCAAAGTATATTTCCCTATTGCAGCCTGCAAACGCCACCACTTGGGTGGTGTTTGATGTTGGCACTACCTCAGGTTTTAGGAGACACCTACATCTGGGGCAGTGTCATCATGCTATGTGTCTTGCCGGGGCACACCTACAGCAACACACATTGCATTCCCCTTCCACGCAAAGTGCTATGTGGGAGAGGGCCCTATTTACAGGGTGGCATCAAGTCACAAAAGAGTGGGCTGATGCCACCTTGTACATACTGTGCAGAGCATGACAATGGCACTAGTATCTTACATATGGCCTTTAGTGGTCTTGAGTGGAAGATGATTGTTGTGCCACCCATCAGGTGTACAAGGGTGTGTATCCGATGGTTTAAGGATGATCAACATTACTACCGGTGTTTTCCTAGCTTCCAATACATGAATCAGCATTTATACTGTCAACACTTGCACAGTGCAGGCTATGGGATGGAGCACAGCTACTTTACAAATGTGGCCCTTAGCACAGTGCATGTAACGTTAGTAATGTCCTCTCTACTCCTACAGGATCCCACTATGGCATCCATGATCTTCACTGTATGACAATGACTCTGTCCCATGGTGGACCATTTATTGCCTATGGTACAGACATGATGGTGTTAGGAGGTCAGTAAGTGGTGCATGTGAGGTGGCACTAAGTAGGTGTGGTACCATTTCTCATGAATTTGGCACATGGTATGTAATGGCCGGGCATTTGGTATTCCTACGTGTGTGACCCAATGCATCAGACAGATGTATGAGCACACTACAGGTAAATCAGGTATGTGTAGATGAGATGTAGTTGGTATTGGAACCAGTTGTCTGGCATTTGATGTATGTTCTGCCAGAGACTTGCACAGCATGATTTAAGTGGAGCTATACCTATTTATAACTTTCTTTACATGACCACGGTGTATGCCATTGACATTACTGAGCTATTCTTTGTTTGATGTAATGTGTGTGTGAAGTGTATTTAGTAGCCGACCTGTGGGCACTTGTAGTGGTTTGTGGACATCTTCTGTTAGCAAAGGGGACATAGCTCCACCTGTCCTTTACGTGGTGTGCCTATCAAGTTGTGGGTGTGTTACATACATGTGGGTGTATGTGTTTATGATGTGCAGTGATTGAGCTGTACTACAGCATGGTGCATATGTGTTATTACCTGCACATCTGAGTTACTCTGGCCATGTGTTTTTGTTGTGGTGTATGTCTTGTGTGTCCTACAGGGGTGTTGTGTGTGTGTGTATATTGCTAGGTTTGTTGACTTACCCACGAGTAGGCCATTCCTATATTGGCCATCCTGGAAGCGTTTATTGATCCTGCAGTGCATGAATATGTAGGCGTTGTGGATACTACCAGGATACTTGGCAACAATGTTCGTAAATAGCCAATGGTGGTCCACTATGGCCTGCACATTTATGGAATGCGTATGGTTCGGGTTCCTGTATAAGTGTTCTGTTGCTGCAGGTGGGACAAGTTGGACATGAGTGCAGTCCATTGCACCCAGCACATGCGGAAACCCAGCAATTTGATAAAAGCCTTGTTTGGTCTGCTGCATTTGCTGGGTATTGGGGAAGCAGATGTTGTGGGGTGTCAGGGAGATGATTGCATCTAATACCTTCAGCAGGAAGACCGAGAAAGATGGTTGTGACACACCAGCAACCAGTGCACCCATTGTTTGGAATGAGCCAGTTGCCAGCATGTGCAGGACAGCTAGCAGCTTTGTGATGGGTGGTATGTTATGTAGTGTTTGCAGCCTGGCTGTGTCAGTCAGTCAGTCAAATTTCTTTATTCGGCAAAATGCCATAAAAGTACAAATTCATTATACATAAGATTAAAAGTGGTTAAAAAACAAATACAAAGAAATGTGAAACAATAGTAAAAGGACATTATTCACATAACCGATATACATAACTGATTGTGATAACTTATATCAGCTTATCCATGATTGTACCTAAAAGGAACCAGAATGGTATATAAAAACAACATAAATAAACAACAGATAAAAAATACAATAAAGAGCATAAAATAAGCATTGAGAAATCAATTTAAAATCTTGTACTATTACGACTTGAATTAATATATAACTGCTTCCACCAGTTCGTATTGTTTAATAATGGCAATAGCAGATCTGATAAAATTTAAGACAGAGTAACAGGTTTGTATAGATGCCAATTTTTGAACATAGAACAATGCATCCTTATGAGAAGTAATTTGTAATTTACGTAAAAGGGGTAATATAAAAACATATTTAGGAGCAGAGTAAAGTGAACAAAATAGAAAAAGCCTGGCTGTGATATCTGGCTCAATGTGGTGCAGCAGGCGTAGCATGGACGGCTGGTTGAGACGGTAAGTCCTAATGAGATCTTGTTCCCTGAGGCCAAGGAGGGTGGTCTTGTTCCAGAATATCCTCTCCTTCCTCCTGCGCTGCCTTTGTGGGTGCTGTGGTGGTGCTGGTGGTTGATGCAGTTGTGGCGGAGGGAGCTGCTCTGGTTGCTGTCCTCTGCAATGTGTCCCAAACTGGAGCAGTAACACTTACATCTTGTCCTGTGGGTTGCCAATGTTGCTTCTGTGAGTTTTTCTTAAGTAGTTGTGTGTGGGCCTCATTTTAACGCCTAGTCTGACCCAGGCGTTAAAATGTGACGCAATTCGAGGTCTACATAATTTTTTCGCTCCGCTTCTTAGTTGTGCATCGTTTTTGCACCAGGAGTTAAATATGGCACTAGGGGGTTGGTGTCATTTTTTGGAGGGGAATGTCTACCTTGCATATCATTGTCGCAAAAGTACGCAAGGTGTATTGGTGCATCCAAAAATGACGCTGACTCCGATATTGTGGCGCTAGACTGTACACAGTTTACACAGAATTTGCACCAAATAAAATGGCGCAAAAACAGCTCAAACAGAGTATAAATATGCCCCTCAGTGCCTGCAACCTGTCTCTGGTTCACATGACTGGGTGTAGTTAACAGTTGTTCTTTCTGTTTTACTCCTAGATAGCCACACACATTAGATTGGGGAGATGAAGTGGGCACAGGCCCGCGTACACTATAGTTAGTCTGGAACCAGGGCAGGTAAGGCAGGAAAACTGAGCATTTAAAAGGGAATTCTCTAGAATCTTTCTTCACTTTAAAGAAGGCAACAAGTATAAATATAACACTTCAGACCCCAATTGGCCTATTTGCCAGTTTGTCATGAAGTGCAGTGCAGCAGGTAAAGGGCAGGAATGCATAGTTTTTACGAAGCATTCCTGCCTTTTTCCATGCGCTGGCGCCCTTTTGGCAGCCTAGTGCCAATGCAGAGACTCTTGCACCATTGTGCAAGGGTGCCAATGTTGCATGCAGGATAGTTTTTGTGCAGGAATTAACAACTTGCACTAAAACAATCCAGAAAGGCATTTATCAGCACACATAGAAAGTGAAAGTAACAAGGAGAAATAATGATGTTTCTCCTCATTGCGCCTCACCTGAGAAGGTGTATCTTTTTGGTACATTCCCAGGTCTACCAGTATGGTAAATCTGGGAATGCGCCATGGGAGTTTTGTGGGAACACCCATGCAACACCCATGGAACACCTTCCCAGGGCAGAGTAAAAGAGTAAGGCAATGCAGTGATTTGCGTTACATTGCCTTACTTTGAATTTATATAGCCACTCAGGGTCACACAAAGTAGCCTTTTGTGGCTCAAAAATCACATGTAAGGCTTATGTCGCTCCTGCACCACACTGCATGGTGCTGAAGCAGCACAGACCGGCTCATAAATAGGCCCCCAACTCTTGTGGAAGACTGTAGGAGGAAGGACTGCTGTGCTGCTGAAAGGACTGCCACTCTGCTGGATTGCTGCCCTGAAGGACTGCTGCCCTGCTGTGCTGATTTGCTGCCCTGCCCTCCCTTTACTTGAGCGAGCAGGGCTGGAGCTGCAGCCTGTATCCAGGGCCACCAGAGTGACTCCAAGGGCTGGTCTCTTGTAACGAGCACCTCAACCCCACAACTGTGAGTCCTACACTGCCAAGTGGTGCCACCCCAGTCCTGGACCCTTGTAAGTGAGCCTGAAGGTGCTCTTGCAGCCCCTATGGTGACCCAGCAGAACCAGCACATCTCCTCTGGTGCACTGTGCAACCCCTAGCAGAACCAATGTATTGCGTCTGCTGCGTGGACTTTCCCAGCGCAAGGAGTTTGCATAACCTTTGTAGCCCGCAGCCTCATCTGAACCGCCTCAGAAGCACACATCCCATTTGCAGGCGCTCGCATTGCAAGCCCCTCGTTGAAGATGCAGGACTCCCCATTGCAAGCTCCTCAATTTCTTCGGAACCTGTGGGTGTGGGAAGCATCCTCGTCAACAGCCTTCTCAACAATAACGCAGGACCTAGCATCGCAGCCTTGCAGCTCCTCTGAATCAACACTGAACAACACATCTCCAACCAGAACTACGCATGGCCTCTGCTCCATGAAGCATCAGCGTGGGACTTTGCAATACTCTGCAACCAGGATTTGTGGTGCTCTTGTTCAATGGTCCTAACTGGGTGCCTGTAGCTGGCCCGCATTCCATCCATTTGGCTTGAACTTGTGACTATGGGCCACATGTACGAAGATCCGGTTTTGCTACTGTCTGAAATTCTCAATGAGGTCGCAAATGACCTACCTCATGAATATTCATGAGGTAGGTCGCAATTCGCTACCAAATTGGGAATGGTGGCACTCACAGGGATGGTGGCCTGCTGGGGTCAGCAGACCACCATGTCTGAAACTGCTTTTAAATAAAGCAGTATTATGTTTTTGAAATGCAGCGCTTTTTCCGTAAAGGAAAACTGAATGCATTTCGAAAACAAAAATGAAAAGTTTTTTTCATTTTTTCAGAGAAAGGTAGTGGTCCGGTGGACTACTGCCTGCTCTGAAAAATGTTTTTGTGTGCATTCACAAAGGGAAAGGGGTCCCCTGTGAGAATGGGTTAGCACCAATTTGAAATTGGTGCTAACTGCGGTTGTTTTGTGACAGCATTCATGGTCACAAAACAATCGTACATATCATTTAGATTCCGTATTAGGAAGGGGCGCCCTTGACACGCCCTTGACTCGCCCCTTCCTAATACCGAATCGCAAAACCCAAACTGAGATTCGGTAACAAGTTACCGAATTGCAGTTTGGGCTTTGTATATCCGAAAAAGCATTTTACTAGTCGCAAACGGGACGATTCTACGAATAGGCCCATTTGCGACTAGGAAAATGGTTTGTACATCTGGCCCTTTGTTCCTGTCCGGCATGACCAGATAACCACAGCTGAGGCTTTGTGCTTTTAGTTTTTTGGTGCTGTATTCACTTAAATGTTTCAAATGTAATATCTCAGGTTCTACTGGTTGTTTTTTTTCTTTTTTTTTTGTCTTGATTTATTTATGCAATTGTGCTCTATTTTTCTAAATTGGTGAGAGATTTTTATTTACTTGTATTTTCACATTATTACAGTTTGAAGTGTTGCATAAATGCTTCACTCATTGCCTCCAAGTTAAGACTGGCTGCTCTGTGCCAAGCTATTAGGGTTGAGCACAGGTTCATTTGCTGTTTGCTTGTGACTTCACCATAACAGGGGTTATGGTGGCTGCTTGAGTAGGGTTTCATCCCCCTCAACCAGTAACCCGATTTCTTATATCAGGCATTGGTGTTGTGCTGGAAAGGTGCCTTTAGACTCCAAATTGCTATGCTTAGAGATAGTTTAATACCTTTCACACTTTAAGTGTCTGCTGTACAGTTCTGGAAAGGTTTAGAGAAAAAATAACTTTTCTCAAACTTTGCACCTGAAGAGATGTTCATATTCAATCAATCAATCAAACATAGAGCATGAAAATTCACCCGTGAGGGTCTCGAGGCTCTGGAACTGTATGCTGTTGCTTGTAGGAATGGTCATTCTAACATCCAGGTCTTTAGTTCTCTTCTAAATCGCTAAAGTGATGATGCAGGCCTCAGGTGAGGGGAAGGTTGTTCCAAGCCTTAATGCCAGGTGCGAGAAGAAGCGTCCTCCGCCGTTGGCACAACTGATCCGTAGGTGTCTGCGAGGGAGAGGGAAGCTGATCGAAGGTATCTGGTCAGTTGGTGGAAGGTCAGGCATTTGTTGATGTATGCTTGTCCTTTGTTGTGCAGGGCCTTGCAGCCGTGGGTCAGCATCTTGAACTGCCATCGCTTCTGAATCGGGAGCCATTGTAGTTTTTTGAGATGGGTTGTCATGTGGGTCCTTCTGGGGAGGTCAAGTACCAGTCTTGCAGCTGAGTTCTGTATTATCTGTAGTCTCTTTAGGAGGCGTGTGGGGATTCCCACTCAGAGCATGTTTCTGTAGTCCAATCTGCTGGTGATGAGGGCCTATGTGACGGTCCTTCTGGTGTCTGCTGGTAGCCACCTGAAGATCTTGGGTAGCATGCGTAGAGTGTGGAAGCAGGCGAATAAGACTGCATTGACTTGTTTCTTCAGGGATAGCTTGCTATCCGGGATGATGTTGAGGTTGTGGGCGTGGTCTGTTGGGGTGAGGGTGGGGGACCGAGACGTGTGACAGACAATGGCGAGGTGTTGTTCCCAAAGAGGAGGACTATTTTTTCGGTGTTGAATTTGAGACAGTTGTCCTACATCCAGTCCGCCACGTTCATCATGCATCTGTGGAAGTAAGCTTTTGTGGTGGAGGGATCTTCAGACAGTGAGAAGATGAACTGTGTGTCATCAGTGTAGGAGATGATGTTGAATCAGTGTGATCTGACGGTGACGGCCAGGGGGTCATGAAGGTTGTAAAGAGGGTCAGGGTTGGGCTCAGGAACGATCCTTGTGGGACTCACCAGATGATCTTCTTGGGCTCTGAGGTGAACGGTGGGAGACTGATCCTTTGGGTTCTGCCGGTGAGGTATGAGGCAATTTCCTTGAACCCTGATGTGGTGGAGACAGTGTCAAACATGGTGGACAGGTCCAGGAGGATGAGGGCTGCTGTTTCCCTACGGTCCAGGAGGAGCCAAGTCATTTCTACCTTTTTGATAGTGGAGATGGCTTTGCCTTAAAATCCATAATTGGTTGCATGGTAACGCCTGTGTACCTCCTGTGGAACACACGCGGGACTCAAAGGGCCTCATTTACATGAATCTGAAACATCAGCTCGGATGCGTCAGATTTCTTGCACTGCCCTGCCATGGATGCGCTGTATTTACAATACAGAGCTCCATGGTGCACGTTTCCACAGATGTGTCAGAAATTCTGATGCATCTGTGGCGCCAAAGTGACACATTGCTGGTCTAGCGTCAAAAACATGACGATACTCCAGCAAAGGAAGGAAGGCTCCAATGTTAAGAAGCCCTGCGTCAATTTAATGCCTGCTCTGACTAGGTTTACATTTTTGATGCAGTGAAATTGCAAAACAACGCAGTGACATGTAGTAAATTTCACTGTGCCAGTTCTGCGTGGCTTTTTACCCAGGAACACCTACCTTGCATACACTATACCTGGCACAGGTATAACGTGGCACAAGGCTTTACAAACTGCTGCAATGGTCCCATTGTGCCAGTTTGTAAATATGGCACAGTGTAGGGGGCTGCTTGCGCTGCCGCAGCATACAAAAAAGGGGCACAAAAGGCTAATTTACGTTACCTTAGGGCAACTTGCCAGCATAAATCAGGATTTGTGCTGAAAAGTAAAGTAAATCCCAAAACAATACTGTATGCTGGTTTGTGTTCCTTTTGTGACACAAACTCAGTGCCATTTCTGAATTAGCCTCATGGATTATCCAACTTTCAAAGTTTTTGCATAGTTTTAACGCTAATCAGTGAGGCATTTGTGGCACATTTTGACTTGTCAGCCATCTTATTTAGATGTATCCTGCTCTGTCTCATTAAAATCGCTTCAATATTGTTAAACTAATTTGGGAGTCACGCATAGTTTGAAGTAGATTGTTCAGTTTGAGGCTCTCTACCCTTCTAAACTCTAAAGTCTGCAGCCTAGATCATGCTTTCCAATATATTAATCAATGTTGGTCATTTTCAGCCGCTGTAATGATGGGAGCACACCAGTGCATGCAGCAGCTTTTTCGGGAAATCATTCTGTTCTCAGTAAGATGATGGAGGCAGGAGGAGACTTGCGACTCCATGATAATGACGGAAGGAACCCACATGCCTGGGCTCTCATGGCAGGCAAGGAGCGCAGTCCTCAGGTAAATCTTTTTTACTTAGGTTCTTGTGCTATCATCTGCTTCAGGTTTCCACCCTCTAGTCACAGTCCCACTTTGTTCTTGTAAGTGCTCTCCATAGCAATTAGCAGTGAGCAGAAGGGGCGGGGAAGCACTCAGGGGGGCATAAATCAAAATTACATTTAAAATAAAAAACATGACATTTACCTCCACAGGCTCCCAGCTCAGAGCAGCGTCAGAATTGGCTGGGTTGCTGGGCTGGAGAAAGCCTACTGTGCATGTGTGTTTAGCCGGCTATAGACGGCCGACCAAACATACATGCGCACTGAGGGCTAGTGCTATGCAAACCCCCTCAGAGCTCGTCACTCCTCTGGACCTGCCCCTTTTACCAACAAACAATAACAAATACAGTTTATTATTGTTTTTTGGTAAAAAGTTTGTAGCTGTTGCTGCTGTCGGTGGTGACGATCCTCCTCCCTAATGGAGGAGCCGCCCCTGAGTGCTCTACAGATCACAAAGATCCAGTTGCTGCTTCTCTCTTTCAGACTAAGAGTATGACATTTTCTTACAAATTTCAAAGAGATGTTAAGTCGTGTGTCGAAATTTTACGTTCATAGTTACTACTATTGAAAAAAAAGCAAAAAAACCTACGTTCATCCTCCATCCAACCTCCTTCGTACATTATCGAAAAACATGCTGTTGATCTGCAGGGGCCGATATAGTCAGGTCCTCTTCTTTTGCTTTTCTTGCAGTCAGTTTTGCCTAAACGTCCTTAAATTCTGTGAAATTCTCCAATTGTTCCATAACTATTTAATATTTTTGTTATGCCTGGAGCATTCTTAAGCAGTTTCTTAAGAAGAGTAGTCATTTTGTACGTTGCATTCAGACGGATATATTTGTTCCTGTGCCTTTCTGTGTTCTCGAAGAGTTTCTACTATCCTGCTTTCTCCTCAAACAAGCTTGAATGCATTTTTAGGTGTTCTCGTTAGAGAAAAGAATAACATGTCATATTTTTCTTGAAGATGGTGGAATTCATGCAGCGCTGTTCAGCACACATGCAGGCTTTGGTTCAGTGTTTTCCATATGATCTGCTGCCGAAGGTTGATTCGTCGCAGGGGCTTTTATGTCATCCTTCTATTTTTGGAATTAATTCATACGGGTAAGAGTTAATGTTACATTTTTGATGTGTTGCTACTTTGTAGAAAGCATTTAAATGCATGCCTTCAACTCCTGTCCACGCAAAACATAGACCATGAAATGTCTGGGTTGAAGATCTTTTAGATGAATAAGACATTGATTGCATCTCAATGAAATAAATAATAGTGACTTGGGATAGATTTACTAAGCCCTTGCCATTATGTCACGCAAGAAAGGCGTCCCTTTCTGCACAAAAATAACCCTGCCTGTAATGCAGCACCCTTTCACCATTGACCAGAGGAGCCTGGGTTGGCTCTACTCCAGCAGAGAGAAAGCAGGAATGTGCCAAATCTTACTAAATATGGCACGTTCCTGCTTTCTCCATTTGAGACAGCACAGAGCAGCAAGTTCCCTTCATGCCTTGCGTCAAATATTTGTAAATTTGGGCCTTTCTGATACAAAACTGACTTATAACTATATTTTCGCCAGCCCAGCCAGGATTTTGAGAAGCAAGCCTTAAATAATTCAATCAGAGCCAAGACTACCAATGTTTTACTGTAGAGGCAGATCTGTCATGTAACACACACTCTACCCAGCCCTACGAGCCTTTCACAGGTTTTCCCAGCGCAGGTTTTTTTCTAGATGTGACATCCTTTCAGGAATGATGCAGATATCGATTCGTAGGGGCTTATTTATGAGAGGTTTGAGTAATTTTTTCTGACGCAGCAGCGGAGCAAACCGCTCAACCATATCTATTAGGCCACGCAAAGCCACTTTGCGTGGCTTTCAATGTCCTCATAGATATGGAGTAAGACAAAGCAGCACAAGTCACTGCGTTGCCTTACTGTGTGCCAGGGAGGTGCTCCATGGACGTTGCAGTGGGATTTCCCACCCAACATCCATGGATTTTGATGCTGCCCCAGATTTACCTAATAACGTAAACCTGGAGAAGCACCAAAACCTTACGCCTCCCATCGTTTTTTCCTCTTTACATGTGTGCTGCATTGTGCAGCACACATACCGAGTGGAGAACACCTCTCAGGATTGTTTTTGTGCAGTAAGGTGCCCCTTCCTGCACAAAAACAATCCTGCATGCAACACAAACACATTTGCACCATGGTGCAATGTTTCCTGCATTGACACGAGGCAGCCAGTTTTGCGCAATTGCAGGAGGAAAGGACAGAAATGCAATATATTGCAAAAATATGGTGCATTCCTGCCCTTTCACATTGGCATAGGGCAGCACAGCAAGAAGACTTGCGGTGCTGTCCTAGTTCTTTTCCCCCTTAAATTAGCCATGTATGTTATTCTGACTGTAGTGTTGACAAGTTGCGCGATATTTTACCTGACAGCTATTAGGGGCATTTTGTTTTGGTTTTTCCCTACTATATATGTGGAGGTAAATTTACTATTATTTCGTGCACCTCAGCTATATGTGAAGGAGTGAGAGCAGGACAACATCATGGGGAATAGTATCAGACTTTCACGGAGCAAGCCGCCTTGCTGTGATGCGCTGTGTGAGAGGAATGCTCCCTATTTGCCATGATACGGTGCATTCCTGTTCTTTCCTTGCCCTGACGTACTTTTTCAAGGGTGTCTGCATTGCAAACAGGATCACTTTTGTGAAGGAAGAGACACTTTTTTGCACAGAAACAATTCTGCAAGGCATTTCCCTTCTGCTATGTGTGCTGCACTTCAAAAACTGCAGCACACATAGCAGAAGGAAAATGCCTTGCAGAATTGATTCGACTTGACTTGACTTGAGTAGAAATAGCAAGTCAAGTCAAGTCAAATCAATCTTTATTCAGATTTTACTCCATAAAAAGATATACAATTTCTTTAAAAGAAAAAAACAGAGATAACATGCAAAACATATTTCTACACTTTAATAATAAAAACCTTCATTTTAGCAATTTGGCTATTATTCATTCTCATAACGGAGGATTTCTAGATGCATACGTTTTTTCCTCTCTCCTATAGCACATAGAATACATTTTATCACTGCATTACATTTCTCTTTAGTATCCAATTTACATAAATAATTAAGAGATTTTCTACAATAAAATAATTTGTTAATGTGAGAAAACAGAGCTGATTGCAGAGGCCCCCTAACTTTTTGCCCCCATTTTCCACTTTTTGCTGGTGGTTTCCTGACTCTGATGGTGCTTTGGGTACTGCTAACCAGTCCCAGGGCCTGTGCTCTGTGTAAAATCAGTATGCAAATTAGGCTAATTATAATTGTCTAAGTCAACCTACCTAGAAGTCCCTAGTATATGGTAGGGCATGTAGGTTTAGGAACCTCAGCATAGGTAGTGCACCCATAGGTGCACTGCTGAGGTGCCCAATGTCATTTTAAAGGCAGGCCTGCCTTGCTGGCTGCTTTTAAATTAAAGTTACATGCAAATATTCGACTTTGGAATTAAAAGTAGTTCCGTTCCAAAGCCTTAAACTACCTTTTTTTTACATATAAGTCACCCCTAAGGTGTGCCCTATGTGCCCCTAGGGCTGGGTGCCATGTAACTATAAGCAGGGACCTTATACAAATAGTTTTATAAACACTGGTGAGATAAAACAGCCAAATTTGTTTTTCCCTCATTGTAGTGAATGACCTCTATAGGTTAGAATGGGGAGACTTATTTTAAATTTTAAACGTCCCCTTAAGTAACAGATATCACAGGTTTGGTATAAAATTAATTGTTATAATAAATCCCACAACTTCCAGTTGTGGGATTTAATATAACTTGTTGAGGTAAGGAGTTTTAAACTTTACCTGAAAAGTTGCCAACTTCAACCCTGCAGTGTTTTTGCTGCTGTGCTTTGATTGGCCAGCCTCTGGCAGCCTGGCAAGGCTGCCTTAATGAAGTGTGAAGTGGCCTGGCTCAGCACAAAGAGATGTGTCTGGGGGAGGAGATCTTCCCTCAGCAGATGGGGAAGCAGGAACGGGGAGGGCTGCCAAACTGGTCTTCAAAAGCAGGGAAGGACATTTGAAGCAACCCAGCAATTAGGTTCCCCCTTGATTAGATTAGGAGAGGGCAGTAGAGGGGTGTGATTTGTATCCACACCAGTGGGTGGGCTCAGCCAGATGTAACCTCCAAAAATCACTTTTAGTCATGATGGATTTTTGAGGAATGTTGCTCCCTGGGATTGATTTTTGCCACACTTCCCAGGAAGTGGTCATCACGGGGGGAAGGACGCTGCCCCTGATTGGAGAACCAGGACCCCCCTGTTTTTCACCAAGGAGCAAGGATAAAACTGGCAGACCTGCACCCACACCTCAGATCCCTAACAAGGAAGAACTACAGAAGAAGAAGGACTGCCCTGCTGGACCCCTGGACTGCACCAGCTGCGCACTTGGGCTTCATCGCATGAAGGACTTTGCCTGGCTTCAATTGGTTCAAGGAGGGACTCCCTGTTTACTACAGGTGAAAACTTGCTAACTAGAGTCCCCTGCACCAACTCCTGAAGATACCAACCATCTGACCACTGTCCAGTGGCCAAAAAAGAGTTTGCCTCAACCGCGACCAGCCTGACTTGCAGGTTTGTCCCAGTGAAGAAAATCTCAAAAAAAGTGACTAAGTCTAAACCTAGGAAGTTGCCTGGGACCTCCCAGGCAGTGTATCCGAAGAGGGCTCTAAGGACGTCGGATCAAGATTCAAGTTTGCCCTGGTCGAAGGATTTTCACCTCGAAAAAACGACTAAGTCCTAAGGTAAAAATCTCCACTGAGGGCTCCTGCGATGCGTATCCGAGGAAGAGTTCAAGGAGGTTGGATTGGTCTGGCAGGTTTGTCCCGCTGAAGAAAATCTCCAGAAAAACAACTATGGGCCAGATGTACGAAAGGCTTTTACCCATTCTGTGTCTATGGGGAAAAGCTTTCGTACATATGGCCCTAAGTCCTAAGGTAAACTTTTGACCAAGGTCTCCCGCGGGCTGTAGCCGAGCCGGGCTCCATCGCGTTCGGCCTTAAACTTTGACTTTGCACCTGTCGAGGTGCGACCAGATTGGCGCTTTTTGTTTCTATGCGCTAGAAAGCATTAATTATTTAAAAAATCATAACTCCAGTTCCCCTTATCTGATTTTATTCATTTTGGTGTAATTTTAAAGCGAAAAATATTTCCTATTGTTATAAATTGATTCAGGATTTTTAAACTGTTTCCTGTGTTTTATTTAATTACTGTTTTGTGATTTTTGAATGATTTCGCTTTGTCTCCTAAGTTAAGCCTTGTCGCTCATTGCCAAGCTACCAAGGGTTGAGCTAGGTTTAATTTACTGAGACCTAACTGGACCTAAGTGGAGGTTAGTGGCCTATTGCTGAGTATAGGTACTTACCTGCCCTTACCAATAACCCATTTTCCAACAGTTAATAGCAAAGAAAGGTTTTAAAAAACATTTCCTGATATCATGATATAATCTGCAAGATATAATAAAGTGCATCGTGGATTGTGAAAATCGTTCCGCACTGGGACACTTTGGTAAGTTTTTACTCCATATCCCCATCTTTGGGAAAGCCACTAAAAATGCAATGTCCTAAAACGCATTTGAGTTAAATAAAATCTTTCTTGAATATTTGATACTATTAATAAATAATTTTGACTAGTCTTGGTGGCTTCAGTCATATAGAGTGCTACTGTTGATTTCTTACATTCTCTATTGGGTCTGTCACTTTCTCTCCGTTCCATTAGTTGGTTTTTCAATTATTTTTTGCTGAGTCGAAGAATGGTGCCTGGATCATCTAGATTTGAGTCCAGATCGCTACTTTTCGGCAGTTTTTATAGTTGCACAAACCATGGAATTCTGACCCAATGTTCTAATGTAAGGCAGTCTTTAATAATCTCTTTTGTAAATTGTGTCCCTTTTTTAGACCAGATGTCGTGCCATGCCAGTAAGGCACTAATATATATTAAGTCTTCCGCATAGGGACAGCCTCATTCCTTATGTACCATATAAGTAGAAGTGGTATTTGACACAGCAAGTAGTCTACAGAATTTATTCTCTAATGCTTGTAATGACTGAATCTCGGAAGGACAGAACCATAGGTGATACTATTAATTATTTTACTTCTATAAATTTGTAGCATTTCCCTAAGGGGTTTATTACTAATTTTCCTTGAAAATCTACAACCGGCTCTGTTGCACTTATATACTTCATCTTAGCTATTTCTAGGTGTTGGTTCCAGTGGTTCTTATTAGAATACTGCACACCCAGGTATGTAAAACTATTTACCTCTTCACATTTGTGACCCTTAATAAAATAAGTTTTCTTTCTGGCCTTTCCCGGGCCACAAGTCACTACAACTGATTTGTTCAAATTCAGGCACATATCTCTACCCTCCATAAACTCTGCAAAGCCCTCAGTCAGCCCCTGCACCCCATTTGTGGTTTGTGACAACATGACGTTTGCACATCCTCTGCATATGGGACGACTGGGACAGGACATTCCCCTGTTTTAGGTGTATCAATTGCCATATTTTGTAGGTGGGCATCTACCCCGTTGATATAGAGGGAAAATAGAAGGGAAGCTAAACGCAGCCCTGATGTATGCCTCTCCAAATCCTAAGGCCTGGAGTACATTCACCATTTCTTCCATACCGCACTTGTGCTGTTAAATGATTGAACAACTGTGCCCAAAAAAATGATTATATCTAGGGGCGCACACAGATCTGTTAAAACTTTCCACAGCTTTGCATGATTCACTAAATCAAAAGCGCTGCTAAGATCTACAAAGCAGAGAAACCCATGGCCCATTTTAGCTATTGTGTATTTACTTGTTATTAGGTTAAGATGTATGCACTATTCCAATGTACCAACTTCAGGTCTAAATCCCAATTCGGCCTCCGTAAGTATCTGATTATCGGTTGCCCAAGACTCTAATCTTTCTAGGAGTACTCTCCCTAATAATTTGATTGAAGAGTCTAAAAGGGAAATAGGTTGATAGCATTTAGGGTCGCCTCTGTTTCCCTTTTTAAAAATAGGAACAATTATACTTTCTGTCCATGAAGTTAAAATATATCCCTTTGTCACACAAAAAAAAAACCTGGGTCAAAATAGGGCACCATAGATTAATGTATGTCCAGTAAGCGTCTACTTGCACCCAGTGGGGACCCAGTGCCTTCCCTTTCGAAGATCTTCCCAGGGCAGATCTAACTTCCTCTCAGCTAATCATTTTCAGAAAGGGCGGCTTGATCTCAATGAATCCAGTATTCGATGATTGCATAGTCAAATGGTCTGGATTAATTATTATGCCAAAATGGGAGAGCCAGTCCGCTGATGGAACATGTGCAGTAATTTCAAGTGTATCTATATTTTTTAGGAATGGTTGGTTAATGGTTTTCCAAAATAGGGTACTATCTCTCAATGCCGCTGCTTGCTCAAGATTATCCCATGCCCTTGTTCTTAATTGTGCCTTCCTAGTCTCCAGTGCATATTTATAGCTGGAACGTTTGGTAATGACTTCTTCCCTATTTCTTGGTCGAGCCTGTAGGGCTCGCTTAAGTTCCTGACTTGCTTGTGAGCAATTACGATCAAACCAGCCCACCGAATGTCACTTTTAGGTTATGAAATGGCATTGCTAAGTTGATTGAAGGATGCAAAGATCTCTAATGGACTTTAATTAAATTCTGTTCATATTAAAATTTCTTGTTTATGTCGAGTCACAATTTTTATCATCAGGACTATTTCATTTATACCAGTCCATTTTATGGCAATTCCATTTTCCCTTGGTATTCCTATGTTTGTTGCTAATCGTTCTCCTATATTATAGGGTTTACCTAGTCTCAGGGTAAGTGACAAAGGGGGGTGATCACTAAATATAGTTGGCTTAATCTTTAGTGGTTCAATCATAACAACATTATTCCTAGAGATTAATATATGGTCAATAGTTGAAAAATGCCCTCCTCCCCTAAACGTTGGATGCTTCTCTCCCTTGGCCCTCTCTTGTTCCACCAGTTCCAGATCGTATCAAAATATTATTTCATTCAATATAGTTCCATAATTATTATGTAAAAAATGAGACTGGGCGTTTCCCCGTTCATCGGTAAATCCACATGCCTTTTCGGGAACACACCAATGTTAAAATCTCCGGCCCATATTACTATGTATGTAGATGTTATATCATTTAGAAATAGATGTAGATCATCCTGGAGGGTTAATGCTACTGCTTTTTTTGTATCATCAAATTTGTTATTATAATAATTGATTAGTACAATTCCTATAGTACCATTTACCCAGAGATATAAAAACTGGTCAAGGAAGGATTTCACCAATGCAGACAGTACTAATGTTGAGATCAATGTTGCTAACCCCCCTTTAGCCCCCCTGCTAGATGAGGGGGAAGCTGGTGTAATAAATGCGGAGTATCCTTCGATAAAGAAGGACTTGTGTGCCATATCTCTTGTAGGCAGATTATATGTGACAAACTTAATATGGTCTGCCATTCCTTATCAGCCAGTTTAGTTCTTACCCCAGCTATATTCCAATGTATAAAGGTAATTGAGTCCCTTGTTAAGGACCTTCCGCCAATCTCAACATTACCATTACAACTCAGGATATTGGATTTTGATTAATAGTCATGTGTAATGTTTCATCTGGGGCAGGCACCCCTATTCTATTCGTATCCCCCTGCTCGCTAACCGCACCAATAGGCTATGATGGCCTCCTATCAAAAAGTATGGAAACTTTGTTTAAGACGTTACATAGCAAATTAGGCAATATAGAGTCCAAAGTATTGCTAGAAATTAATGAGATAAAAGAACGTGTACGCAAGATACAAAAAAGTGTTAACATGGTGATTAATGTTAAAAAATCTCGTCCTGATATCGTCTTGATCGAGAATCAAGTGGCTATAGGTACAAGGAACATTACAATGACAGGGTATGTGGACTCTAATAAAAGAGGTATGAAAAACTATCACTCTGCACAGAGAGAATCATCTCAACCAAAGGCCCCTATTACTAATCAAGTGAGGCAATTAGATGTAAATCATAAACGGCAGAGTGGGAATAGCGTTCGATCAGCAAAGGAGGTTTTACAACTACCCCCAGATGCGACTCCATATACAATTATACTTAAAAATATTCCGAAATTGGGATCAAACATTGTCAAGACCTGCCCAGAATTACGTAACAAAGTGTCACATTGTATGCCAATATATATATGCACACCTGATATATTATTTCATGAAATCATATGCAAGACGAGTTCGATGGGTGGGATATTTGGAATAAGAAGAGGGAGATTGTATAGTGGTTAATTTTCGTGACCCTCGCTTTGTGGGGAAATTATTGTTAGATTTAGATAAAAGACATTGAACCTGCACCAGGCAAAATGTATGCAAAGGAGCGTTCCCCCGTTGGGGGCCAAAAAAATGGTGTTAGGAAATCTATGAGATTTCCTTGCGCCATTTTTTACCGAACTTTTAACGATTGCTCAGAGCAGCCGTTAAAAGGGGGCTTCCATTCTTTAGAATGGGTCCCTAGGTACTCTGCAGGAGTAGCGCGAACAGTTTGGCGCTACTCCTGCAGAGTACATTGATAGCGTCAAAAATAATGATGCTATTGCTCCCTACCCTGCGCCATGGTGCACACATGGTGGTGGTAGGGGGCGCTAACGGGTGCAGGGAAAGTGGCACTGCACTCAGTGCAGTGCCACTTGCCATAAGTCTGCCCCATTGTTCTTTAGGGCCCATATTTATAAGGCCCTTGCACCACCGTTGTGTCATATTTATGAGACCACACAATGCCACTTTGCAAGGCTTTGAATGGCCTCATTAATATGGAGTAAGGCAAGGCAGTGCAAATTGCTGTGTTGCCGTACTCTGAGTTAGGTAGGCATTTCATTGGTGTTGCAGTGAGTGTTTTTATGGAACACCCATGGATTTTGATGCATCTCCAGATTTACAAGACCTTATGTCCCTTTCTGCACAAAAACAATCTCCCCTGTAGCGCAGCCATCCTTGCACCATGGCACAAGGGTGGCTGCGTTAGCGCTGGTCAGCTAATTTAATGCCTCCGCAGGAGGAAACATAGGGATGCGCTGTATTCTTTTAAATACCACACATCCCTCCGTTTTAGAAGTGATGCAGTTTGACACTGCCATTTTTGGCACAGCAACCGCGCTGCCCCACTTCTAGTAAATATGCCTCTAAGGCCCATATTTATACTTTTTGACGCAAAGCTGCGCCGGCGCAGTTTTGCGTCAAAAATTTTACCGCCGGCTGATGCCATTTCGATGCGCCGTGCGGGCGTCAAATTTATACTTTGACGCACGGCGGCGCAACCAACAGGTGGGAGTAATTTTTTTTTACGCACATCACGGCGTCAAGTCGTAAAGGAAAATGACGTTAACGCGACGTAAATGACTGTGGGTCGATTTACGACAGCGCAACCCAGAAAGCGCCGGTTTTTTTTACGCAATAGCGTCAAAAATACCCGCCAACACTGCCCTTTCAGCAGAGGAGAGCCAAAATGGATCCCAGATGCCACTACAGACCCCAGGAAGATGACAGCAGACCAGGAACCAGCCAGGATGATCCATACAGGAACCAGGACATTTATAGAAAAAAAAGAAAGTGTCGCTTCAGTGCAGAGGAGCAGGAAATCCTGGTTAAAGAGGTGACGGAACACCAGCACCAACTGTTCATCACCTCTAAGTTGCCAATCAGTAGGAGAGAGGCCATATGGCAACAAATTGTTGACAAGATCAACAGTGTGGCTGAAGTACGCAGGACAGTCACCGAGTGTAAGAAACGCTGGCATGACTGCAAACGTAGGACAAAGGAAAAAATGACCAGGAACAGGAAGGCAGCACTGCAGACTGGAGGTGGGAGTCCAGCACACCAGGAGGCCCTGGACCACATGGAGGAGATGGTCGCAGCCGTCATCCCTGAGGAGATCGTCACAGGGATTCAAGGACATGACAGCGCAGACTACCACGAGACAACGCACATGCAGGGTAAGTCGCATGGGGAATTATAATGCAATAATGTTAACTGCAACCGGGGTGGGGAATACCTACTACACAATGCATGTAAGTCAGCATATATATGGAGTGGCATGGGTAAAGGGGCACGGCAGGGGTGCATGGCTTGCACAGACAGAAGCTGGGGCACGACATTACACAACACCAACAACAGTCCCATGGGGGCATCCTGTCATGACAACAATGGAGCTAAGGGAAAGCCTCGACAGGTGGGAAGGCCACTACGTCAAACTTGCATCCTGGCACTCGTCATCCAACATACCTCCTACATCAACTAAGTCCCTATCAGTAATCCAGTAGCCAAAACAACAACTGCAATGTAACTGCAACAACAGTTGACACTACCACCTCTGATCTCTGTGCAGCTATAGTAGCCAATGGCAGTAACCTCCCCATGGAACATACATACCTAAATTATGGGGTGAGGATGACATCTGCAACAATCTCCAGAAATAAGACAAAGGCACCAGTACACTCAAATGTCAATGCCCATAGTTGACACATACATCAGCCAAAGTAAACAGCAATAGGAGCCACACAGCACTAAGGACACACACATGCTGCATATGTCAGGGTCCTTCACGTGCCTGGCTAACAAGGCAACATCACAAATGTCATACTGCTCAGACAACAACATTGAGGAGGGGACACATGCAACTGGTCACTGAAATACACCTGCACAGTCAAAGGACCAAATAGGACATTGATACTATAAACAGGGCAATCCAATTAAACACACATTACCCAACATCAGCTAGAAACATTAACAATGTCTACATCCATATCACATCGTAACATTGCCATGCATAGGATATGCCACATAACAATTGCAAATAGGTCAATGTGAACAATCAGACATTGGGGCAGGTCCTGAGAGGCAAGTGTGCTGCCAGGGCAATCACAACACCCACAGCCAGTGAAAGGTCTCACCATAAGAATAGATATACACGGAGGGTCGAGTAGGACAAAAAGATGGCTATTCCCTAATTGGTACAAAGCAATACCTAGAGGCGATTAGGCAGACAAGTTTGATAACTCTATATCATACATGTGACACACAGGTGGGCCATAGGCCTATAACAATGCCCATATGAAGGACAGCAGATACCAATACCAAACAAGATCACAAAGTAATTTCATCCAAAGGCTTGCATGTTACGGCAAAATTGTCACAACACAGACACACTAATTATACCCTGTTTCATTGCAGAGGAACATGGATCTCCTGCCGATATCCCTGTCCCTGATTTCCCTGATGACATGGATGACGAGCCCATAAACATTCCCCAGGAGACCATCCAAAAGGTCCTTGAAACCCTCCAGACCCCACCTTCAGTCACAAGGAGGAGCACAGAACAAGCAGCCATCACAGAAGAACCACCCACCACCCCAATTGCAAGACCTGCCAGCTCCTACACAGCTGAGGACTCAGACGATACTGGAACCAGCTTTGAAAGAACTGTAGTTGGAGTACAGCTGGAGCTGGCCAAGGAGGTGCGGGTGGGGATGCAAACTATGGCAGCCAGCCTTGA